>NC_137926.1:20452610-20517610 GCF_963457725.1 Sprattus sprattus
AATTGTTAGCCTTTTAAAATGGCTATGCAGTGCTGTCTGGACAATCAATGGATAGAAGTTAAATTAATAGATTTCGCTAATGTCTATTGCTTTTTTAATTGAGTGTATTGCTCTTTTGGTCAGTCACAACAGCACATTAAACTTTAATGACGTTTGGCAAGACAAAGAAGATAAACAGGTCATGGCTCCCGAGAGCATAGATACACATCTGCCAGCTTTGTTATTAATCACCCAATATCAATGGGATAGTCAATGGATAACACCGCTCTTGTGTGTGAAAATCATTTGTAATGTCGAAGAATCAGCTTACGCGAAGCTCAGAAAGTCCTTATAATCGACGTCAAAGAGGACAGAGAAAAAATAATGCTAATAAACGTTCTAATAGAGCAAACCTAATGCCAAATCTGCCCCCTTACAACATAAAGAGGCAAATATCCTGACTTGTGAGGAGTCGTATGAATTCCCTTAATGACGTCCAATTACTCGCCTCGTTGTCTAAGCCGTGGGTGGAGAACATGACAGTGGTGGCTCGACTGAGGAGAGTAATTAGGCTAGCAGTGCTCCCTGGTGAAAATCCCTTTAAACCCTTGTTTTGGTTTCTGGTGTGCCCTTTGTCTTTGCCTCTGTAAATCACTGTTACATTTCCCAGAAGCAGCGACGCTACGTGAGTGTCGATGAGCAGGATGAGGGGTGGAGATGAGGGTGTGTGTGTGTGTGTGTGTGTGTGTGTGTGTGTGTGTGTGTGTGTGTGTGGTGTGTGTGTGGTGTGTGTGTGGTGTGTGTGTGTGTGTGTGTGTGTGTATGCGTGCTGGGTGTCTCTGTTTCATCTTGTAATCACCGCATCCTAGAGGAAAGGGGTGAGACAGAGAAAGAGAGAAAGAGAAGGAGAGAGAGAGTCAGTGAGGGAGGGATGGTAGATCAGTCTTGGAGGGGGAGCCTAGGGTACTGTTGGGATCCTCCTGTGGTTTAGCAGGCGGATTTAGCCATAATAAGGCCTCCTGGTAGAGGGATGATGCCCTATTATTACCTTGTAGGTCTCCCCTTGGGCACAGGAACTCGTCTGCCCCACACTGTGTCCTCTCAGCTACCCATGTCAACCCACTCCACCCCTATCCTCCCAAGGTACAGCTAGGTGGCAGACAGTGCAGATAGAGAAGCTGGTGCAAGACTAGAAGCGTAAAGACCAAAGGCCACCCAGGGCTGCACATAGACACATACACAGATACACACATGAACACATGCACAGATGCACACACACACACACACACACACACACGCATAAAAACTTAGCACTGGATGTTTCAGCTTGTATGTCACATGTGGGTCAGCCTGTTGAGTAGTAATGTAACACCAAGTTAATAGGCCTGATTGTATAACTTCAAACAATGCATAACGTACCTATACTGTAAGTCTGTTGCTTTGCTAAGTTGCCAACTAAGATAGTGTGAGCAAGGTACGTTGAGTGCACGTTAGGCCCCCCCTCCCACCCGCCGTTTGTTTATGTTGGAATGGAGATAGGGGTCATTTACTGTTTGACCCCATTCAAGCATGAAGCACTTCCAGCCTACATGTCAGAGGCTGTTTGTTGCCTTTGGACGGCTGCTGTCGTAAAATGGGTCAGAGCCATGTAGGTGCACACTCTGACTCTGATGCAGAGGGGTTTTATTGTGAGTTTACGCAAGACCTAAAGTCTCTAGAGACCGAGGCACTGAGAGGTGGCCATCGCGATGACAGAGATTCATTGCTGGGCAGCCGGGTAGCCACGACAACCAAAACAAAACTGACAGCGATGAGGCTTCTTCGAAGATGCATGTTTGCCCTGGCAAGTCTTGTTAGAGTTCCATTTATTTGATTATTTCACAGAAGAACTTAATCGTTCTGGGCTCTGAGTGTCCCAGTGGCGATGTCCTATGCATCACAGATTAGCTGCGGCTTCATGTAAATACATGTTTTCTGAGCATGAAGAAGCTTCCCCTCTTTTATTATTTTGCAAAAGGAGCCAAATTATGTTCCCTCGTAGCCTCTCGGGGGTAAGGCTCTATGCACCTAGCATCAGTTCAGCTTCCAGAACGCCTCCTTTAAGGACAAACAACTTTGACACGTGAGACAGAGCGGTTCCCATAGAAACGAAACAACACCCCGAAGCAGTGCCGTGGGTAATAATATGGTGCACTCAGGCACTTTGATTATGAGATGAACATCTGCCTAGGCTTTGATTATCATGTTCCAAGGCCACACACAAACACACACACACACACACACACACACACACACACACACACACACACACAAACACATACTCACTCAGCAACACACAGACATACAAACTCACACTCAACACTGACTCAGAGAAGTTGCCTTTGGTCATCTGTCTGCTTTGGTCATCTGGTCTTGATTGTGTTCTTTCTCAGCATGTGCCAACTTGCGTAGATAACTGAGGTTTTGTTTTCTTTGAGATAAGCCATCCACTACACAATTGTGAGTGTGTGTATAAAATAATGTGTGCTTCTGTACCAACTGTGCAGACTACCTCTGTGCTACAGTTTTTTTCAGTGTCCAGTTAAAAAAAAAAACATTTCCCTAATAAGGACATTTGTTTGTCTCTTTTGTTTTCTCTCTGTCTCTCACTCCCTCCAGATGCAAAAGAGAGGTCAGCCAAGAGATTTTCTGCCGATGGCGTCCACAATTACACCTCTCTCCTCCTCAGTAAGGAAGATAACATGCTTTACGTCGGAGCACGAGAGGCTCTCTACGCCCTCAACCTCAGCGATATCACTGTGCCTGCGCTGCAACGCAACGTAAGCACAAGAGCTGCTCTCACTTGCATTTCTTTCAGTTTCTGTATGTGTGTGTGGTGTGTGTGTGTGTGTGTGTATATATGAGTGTATATGTATGGGTGTGAGGGGTCTGCTAGATGATAAGTTTCTTATCAACGTTGATTTTGGCAGGCAGTCAGTAAATACACTCCCATCATGCCAGATGTGAACCTCCCTGAAATGCATCAGTAGAAATGCGAACTGCTTGATCTGCATGTTTGGCACGTGCTAGGCAATGGAAGACCAAGTTTAACAAATAAGGAGATCTTCACACAGTTCACTGCACTGTCCTTCCTTGTATGCCATTTCTTTTTAGAAAAGTATTCAAAAATGTGTGTGTATATGTAATGACTGTGAGTGTGTGTGTGTGTGTGTCCCCACAGCTAACATGGAGCACCCCAGACAGAAAAAGGGACGAATGCAGTTTCAAAGGAAAAGACCTGAAGGTGAGTGTGTGTGTGTGTGTGTGTGTGTGTGTGTGTGTGTGTGTGTGTGTGTGTGTCTGTGTGTGTGTGTGTGTGTGTGTGTGTGTGTGTGTTTGTGCGTGCGTTTGTGACTTTTGGTAAGCTCCAGGCCTCTCAGAGATGCAGCACTCTGTGTGAGTACCATGTGGCCTGTAAGTGTGGCCTGTGGTTTGACATGGTGAGCCCAATTACAGACCTCCTCTTCTTAGATGAGTCTCTGGGCTGCTTCACTGGGGCAGATCGGTCTCTACCTCCCCATTGTCATTTTGACAGTTAGGAGTCATATGGGGGTGCCGGTTGGGGGGCAGTGGTGACGGTAAGGAGCTGGCTTCATGTTATTAGATTAATAATCCACATGGTTAATTTGTCGCCTGATTGATTTGTATGGGGGGCTGGAGGAGGGAGACTCTGGATTGAGATGCAGTAATGAGCGGAGTGAGTCTTTCAGTAATCACTCAGACGCCTGTCCGCCAGCTGCTGCCAAAACCCCCACTTCACTGCCGGGAAGAGAGAGAGAAAGAGGACCTTAGATTGGAAGGCAGCCCAATGAATGTCTCTTCTTTTTATTCTTTTACATCTCTGCCTTGCTTTCCTTTTTTGATATCTTATTTTCTTTCATCCTTCATTCTAACCCTATCCATATTTGCTTAAAATCTGGTGAGAACATTTTAGAGAGTTTATTTCTGATAATATTTTACCCCTCTCTCTCTCTCTTTATCTCTCTCTCCAATTCAGACTGATTGCTTCAATTACATCAAGATTCTGCTGCGAGTGAACACGACACATCTCTACGTGTGTGGGACCTATGCCTTCAGTCCTATTTGCGCATACATTGTAAGTGTGTGTGTATGTTTGCCTGTGTATATATCCTCTGTGTGTGTTTGTAAGGGGGGGGAGCAGGCTCAACATCTGGTGCTGGAATCTGCCACTGAGTGTGTGTGTGTTTCTGTGTGCCTTGCGGGTGAGGGAGGGGGTTAATTAGCCATGTAATTTACTCAGTCAATCAAAAAGCATGTTCCGCAAACCCCTCCGTACCTCCTCTCCGGAAGATGTCATGGCAACGGCATATTCTAATTCCATCCCACCGCCGCTTCTCTGGTAGCACAGAGAGTGGATTCAGGAAATAGAGGAGAGGAGAGAAGAGGTGCGGAGGTGTTGCTGCACTGAGGGCCTTTCATGCACCTTTAAGGCGCTTGCAATCATCGACACTTATGCAACCGACCACCAAAGAAACAATCAACTCCAGACAGCGTGCACTCTGCATGCCCCGATAAGGACATCTGTCCCACATCTTCTAGCTTTCAATGGCGTGCGAGGGAGAGCAAGGAGCACATCGCATCTCGGAAGATTCAGTTCTTGGCAGAGCATCCCCAAGGTTCTGACCCAGAATTCCATGGGCTCTCCTCCCAAAAGTGACCGGCCACCGCGCCGGCTGGGTTTATCAGGACGAGCCAGACGCGGTTCATACAGAGAGGAAGGAATGAGAGCGCACTGCTCAAGGCCACGTCTCTCTCTCTCTCTCTCTCTCTCTCTCTCTCTCTCTCTCTCTCTCTCTCTCTATCTGTCTCTCTCTCTCTCTCCCTGCTAATGCAGAGAACATGGCTCCGTTAGCCTCTCAGCCTGCCATTAAGTCTCTGTGATCATGGGGGAACAGCATGAGCTCATGAGATATATGAGGCTCTCACTGCCCATGGACAGATATCTGTGGCCACCTGGGAGTCCTCAGGGTACTCCTAAAGAGGCTGCTGGGATAGCACTCTCTTATTCACAATCCAGCACTGCCCAATGCATGTGAAATGTGTGTGATACTTAAAGCAGCAAAGCAGTGGTTTGAGGTTTGTTTTTGTGTGTGTGTGTGTGTTTGAGCTAGTAGAAGGAGAGTTTCTTGGTTAAGTTAAGACTCTCTGTGAGACTCTCTCTCTCTCTCTCTCTCTGTGTATCAGAACACAGAAAACTTCATGCTGGTGAAGAGCAGGACAGGAGAGATTATGACAGAAGATGGACGTAGTCGCTGCCCCTTTAACCCGGAGTACAAATCCACCGCCATCATGGCAGGTAGGGTCCATGTAATGCTGTGTGTGTGTGTGTGTGTGTGTGTGTGTGTGTGTGTGTGTGTGTGTGTGTGTGTGTGTGTGTGTGTGTGTGTGTGTGTGTGTGTGTGTGTGTGTGTGTGTGTGTGTGTGTGTTTGTTTGTGTGTGTGTGGAAAAGAGAATGAACTACAAGCAAGACAAGTATTCGTAGCTTTTAACAACTTATCATGCTAACTGTCACTTGTTTTCCCAGTGTGCAAAATCTTTTACAGAGTCTATTTGGCTAAGTGACACATAGCTGCTAAGAGTTTGAAATCTGAGTATGGTGTTTATGTGAGTGTGCAAAGCCCCAAAGCCTGAAATAATCTAGATTCATCCCTTTGTCTCTTTTTTTGTAGATGGTGAACTGTATGCCGGCACAGTCAGTAACTTCCAAGGCAACGAGCCTGTCATTTACAAGAGCCTTGGCCACGGCTCTGCACTGAAAACCGAAAACTCATTGAACTGGCTTCAAGGTAAAATGAGGGCCAAGGCCTGTCTTCTTCATTGCATGTTCTGTTTCTCCAATTCTCTCACTCTCTCTTTCTCTCTCTCTCTCTCTCTCTCTCTCTTTCTGTCTCCCTCTCTCTCACCCTTTCTTTCCGTGCCAAGCAGATAGATCTTAGTGTTCTCTGATGGTTACCACAAAACTCCAGCTGAAAGCACACAGGCTTCTAAAGGAGTGGTCTGATGTTTGTGTTAGGTTCTCCTTTTCCAGACGTCAGAAGCTGTGTGGCCTAACTGCTACAGCCGCATTTTCACAAATGTTGTTGGATTGAACATGGATTTCTAGTATGCAGTATTATTCCATAAAATCTCGGTGACGGTGGCGACTGGTGTTTACGGGGACACCCCTCCATTATGGGAGCTGAACTCTGAAATGCGCCATGTTACCACTTCGCCCTCACATTCAACGCTGTAAATAATTTAGTTAAGGTCTGAAAATAGTTGGTTCTGAAAGCTTGGCTCGAGTTTGCTTTAGCAAGATGGGCTCCTCGGCATTGCAACAGCGCACCTATCACAATAGCACATGTCAGGGAGAATACTTTCCCCTGAAGACATGAAGCATGTGTATGAGCATGGGTTGGTGTTTGTGCGTGTGTGTGTGTGTGTGTTTGTGTGTGTGTGCGTGTGCGTGTGCGTGCGTGTGTGTGTGTGTGTGTGTGTGTGTGAGTGTGCGTGTGTGTGCGTGTGTGTGTGTGTGTGAGTGTTTGTGTGTGTGTGTGTATGTTTGGAGGGGTTAGTAAAGCATGAGTGCTGTGAACTAGATGTTAAAAGGCTCTCCGCTGCTTCTGCCCTCTGTCTGTTACTGCCCCAGAATGCATTGTGATTCAGGTTTGGCATTCAAACGTGTCCTTTTGTCTCCCCTCGCCCCCACGCAGACCCAGCCTTTGTGGGCTCTGCCTACATCCAGGAGAGCCTGCCCCTAGGCAACCCAGTGGGCGATGACGACAAGATCTACTTCTTCTTCAGCGAAGCGGGGAAGGAGTTTGATTTCTTTGACAACACCATTGTGTCGCGCATTGCTCGCGTGTGTAAGGTGAGGGGATGAATGAACGGCGCACGCACACACACACACACACCCCCGACCCGTCATCCACTGCCCTGCCCAGCATGAAAATAGGGGTCCCTATCCCCCCTCGAGGGGGAGTCTCGCCACCTACAAACAAAGCACACACACAAAGACCAGCAGCCTCGTCTGTCGCCTCTTCCCTGTCTTTTCCACCGCAGACGTTTCATATGAATCTATCAGAGCAGCAGAGGACTGGAACTACTCAGAACTGTGTGTGTGTGTCTGTGTGTGTAAACATGTAATGTAAATGAGTGTGTGTGTGGTTGTGGTGCGTGTCTGCATTTCTGCATGTGGCTATTAGCAATATGCTAATGTTTATGAGCGTATCTGTGTCTGTGAGCATGTGTGTCTCTCTTTGCGTGTGTGTGTGTGCGTGTGTGAGGGCTCAACACAGTGTTTTGGGTCCAGGCAATGGGTGGGGTCTGTAGGCTTGGCTGGGAGGGACGCTGTAGCTGGCGTTCCAGAAAAACATTCCTCCTCTGAGCACCTCCTATTTTGTGAGCCTCTTTTCTGGCTCTCTCGCACCTCCCCTCCCCTCTTATCACATTTCAGTAAATATTAACACGCAGCCCTGAACAGCAAAAACCTAAGACCACTTCTCCCTCCCTTATTTCAGAGAAGTACTCAGTTAAAGGAATGCGTATGCCTGAACTCCCCAAGTCCCAAGCTGCTCATTTCAATGTGACTGGACACTATTCCAACTGTGACATCTGCTGGGCTTTAAATGATGATTAAAGGGCTAATTGTTTCCTGCTGTTTTTTTTTTTTACCACCAACATGACGCACGTTGTCAAAACGCAAGAAACAGATGAATCCCATCCTGCTTATGACAGCCGAATCAGGATCCCTTCCCAGACTCTTAACTGACTGTGGCCAGATCGGCACCGGATCAGAGCCATGCCTGGGCCAGAACCTACCCTCGAGTCGTCCGCTGCTATCTGGGTTATTCATTTCAGACATCGTTTGGACATGCGGGATGAATTAGATCACAGTTTAATGGCCGACGCCTCAGCTCTTTCAACGCTCCAGACTCAATCCTGCTCAATTTCACGCAGTGGAGAGGAGAACAGGGGACACGGGCTGCTGATTTGCATGGGGTGTCATCACAATAAGCAAACAGACATAAGTAAATAAAGCGGGTCCCCAGTTCCTCTCCTCAGACGGAGGCGGTCTGATGTCGTCGGTGGGGGGCAGCGGGGAGGCTGGAGGGGGGAAGGAGGAAGTGTGCGAGCGAGCGAGCGCGCGGGCGGCCCGCCTCAGCCCTCCTCTCTCACCCAGCAAACAAAACTGTAATGAAAGTGCATAATCCATTATGGGCTGTAATTAGAAATAATATGAGCTGTGATGAGATGTGCAGCCTGAGAGCCAGGCATCAGCACAGCGGCTCACTGGGTGGATTCAATTGCATCTGCAGACCTTTTATTTTTTCTTTGCCGTAATTAAATTTACCCCAGGTCTCTCTCTCTTTCTCTTTCTTTCTCTCTTTCTCTCTCTCCCTTTCTCCCTCTCTGTATCTCACTTTCCTTTATTTATCTGTCTATCAGTCTGTCTGTAGTTCAGTGTCTGTGTGTCCCTCTCACTGTCTCTTTGAGTAAGTGTGTTTAGTTTGCGGTGTGTTCTTCATTGAAAAGAGCCTTCCTCACGTTGCAGTTGGTGTGAAGTCATATGTCTGTCTTTGTTTATTTTAACCTGGCTGGCCTGCTCTATTTTCAGACATTTTTGTCGTGACTTCACTAATTCCTTCTTTCACTCATATAACATCCCCTAACACAGAGACACACACAAGCCAACATGCACATGATTTTGCACACGCATGTACACAAATTCACCCAATTCGGTTGCCTTTTAAAATACCCAAAACACAGACACACACACACACACACACACACACACACACACACACACACACACACACACACACACACACACACACACACACACACACACACACACACACACACACACACACACTCAAAGCCCTACCTCGCTTGACCCCATGTCAAGAGATCAGTGGCTGTCTAACAGCGGTCAGGGAGGGCAGTGTCTAGGGTCAGCAGGTTGCTGTAGGTTCCTAACTTAAACAGACAGACACACATACACACATGCACCCACATGCACCCACACACACACACACACACACACACACACACACACACATGCACACACACACTCACACACACACACACATGCACACACACTCACACTCATGTGCACGCGCGCACACACACACACACACACACACATGCACACACACACACACAAACACACAAACACACACACACACTCCAGAACACAAATGCTGACAAACAGCATGTTTTAACATATACTATGAGACACATTTATTCCAGCTTTTGTCCAAAGACCCCCCCCCACACACACACACACACACACACACATACTAACACATCAGACACACATTATACTTGTGTACATACAAATAAAACACAACAATGCAAATGTTGGCTCAATGTATCCATCCCCAAAACCGGCCATCAAAAGATAGTGAGGCGGCGATGGTTGTTTTGCAGGCTGTTGATCCACTTTAATCCCAGAGTAAATCCCTTTTGATATGTAATTTGAACACAGCCTCTCCAACAGCAGACACATAAACAGCTGTTTAAATGGCAGTACGGTGTCAGAAGGGGATGTAGGATGGAGTCTGTCTGCCAGCAGAGCTGCTGCTGCTGCCGCTGCTGCTGCCGCTGTGTAGTCTGCGCTGAGAGAAGTGAGTGCTGACGTATCCGCGGATCTGACTGGAGCCCCATCGATCCTCACAATGTTGAGACCTGATAGAGATCCACTGTAGATGCTGAACCTGATCCATACAGTAGTGTTCATCACATCCAGGAGTGGGGACTAGCACCACCCTCTGGTAGCCTCAAGGAAAGGAAATGTTGTAACTGTAACTGTGTAAGTGCTGCTTGCAGTAACTTATGCACAACTTTTGAAAGAACTAGAACTTGATACTGATACTATGGTTAAGCAGTGCAGTGACAAGAACACAAACAGGAAGAGAATGCAGTCCATTGTTCTAGCCCCATCCATCTGTCTGTTTTATTGTAGTTTTGATTTGTGACACTTTTCGCTGTAGTTCCACTATATGAAACGTCCACTTTACAACTCTGCTGATTCCAGGAATGTTATAAATGGAATGGGAAATTCAGGAGGCCCACACCACTTATATAATGTGGAGTCCAGCTTGGCTTAAACACTTATTAGCCATCGTTAGGTTAGGGTCATTGGAAGCTATTTGAGAGGTGCACAGGAGGTGGATATAACCCTCACCAGGGGGATTAGGAACAGCACTCCCCTCTCACGAGTTCTTCTGCTGGAGCGGTCCCTCTCAAAAAGCCTGAACTATTGGTGGAATGTGTTGTTGCGTACTTGGTACGAGGGAAGGCGTTGTCCAGAGTACTGAATTACAATAACAGTGAAAAGGAATACTGTGCTTTTTTTCCTCCTCCGAGGATGGTCGGAAAAGGGGTGGTTCTGTTAGACTGACGGTTTTATGTAAGAGTTGCTTATCACCAGGCCTTCTCCATGTGATGTTCCATCTTTGTATTCCTTTCTGTTGTTTTCGCTGCTTTCGTTCTCTCTCTTTCTCCTTTCTTTCTTTCTTTCTTTCTTTTTTTCAGTCTCTTTTCTTTTTCTCTTCTCGTTGTTTATACAGGTGTGGAGTTTAGACATTGTTGTAACCACAACCAGCTACAGAGGAACAATACACAAAGCTTTCAGAACATAAACACTGATTACCACAGTACATGGTCTTTGGTTTTCATCCTTCCTGCGTACCTCCACTCTTTAGCCCCGTCTCTGGTTTTCATTGCTGATAATATAAGCAATTGCCTTCCATTGTCATGAAAGCTTTGGGTGTTGGTGAGGATGAGGATGGGTATTTGTGTGTGCATGTGTTTGTGTGTGTCTGTGTGTGTGAGAGAGAGAGTGCGTGTGTGTGTGTGTGTGTGTGTTTGTGTGTTTGTGTGTGTCTGAGAGAGAGAGAGAGAGAGAGAGAGAGAGAGAGAGTGTGTGTGTGTGTGTGTGTGTGTGTGTGTTTGTGTGTGTGTGTGTGTGTGTGTGTGTGTGTGTGTGTGTGTGTGTGTGTGTGTGTGTGTGAGTGTGAGTGTGTGTGTGTGTGTGTGCATTTGTTTCTAGGAGGATGTTGTTGTGCAGTTAGCATGAAAGCGCACCGTATTCAGGTATTATTCAACCATAATAAGGACGACGCATGAATGTGCAGGGAATATATGCTGCCCATTATCTGCCTGGCTTGCCACAGCAAGTAATTGCTTTAGAAAGTCTGCATTAGTCACGTGTCATTTCCTTTCACGTTCAGCGTTGTCATTTCCCCTCATGAACTGCGCTGCTGCGGTGGACTCACGTGAGGGAGCGCTGCCTCCGAGTTCGGTCCATTAGTGGCCCGCTTTGGTTCATTGTGGCATATCTCTGCTCTGCTTTGGGAAGATGCCTTATTAAGATGCACGCAATCTTTTTGAATCTCCTCAGATCAATGTTCTGGGCTAGTATTGGCGTAATTGCTTGACTTTGATGCTGCGGTTCAAGAAAATGTGAAAGGACAGGGTGAATTGTTATTTCTTATGTTTATTTCTCTTAGTTTTGAGTTGTATTACTTTTCAGAGGTTATTGGTTCCATTGGTTTTACTGGGATGAAGGTCTTGAAGTCACAACACATATAAAAACAATGGAACTTTTGTGTCATGTGACAAACTATGGCCATGCATGAAATGTACGTCAACTATTGAATTTTCATATCAGTGCATTGACAGCACAGATGTTTTTAGGGACCAAAACAATTGTCTTGAAAGAGTGTCTGTGTGTGTTGTGTGTGGTATGTTTCTTAGCCAGTGCCTCTGTCTGCTCGTGGACATCTTTCCTATCTCGTGTGGTTATTCACATATAAGCGGGGCAGGCGGGGGGGGTGGTTGGCGTCTGTGTATCATGTGCTTACAGTAGACAGGTAGCCCCGGGCTGTCCTGACTGCCCTGGCAATAACAGGGGCATTATCCAAGTGCAGCCATCCTTCCTCATTCAGCTCAAACCCAATTGGCGTGCTGTCTGGCCTGACACGGCACCTCCCTGCTCTTCCACCTCCAGGTTTTTTCTTTCTATTATTCTCCTCCCCGCCCTGCTTGTTTTTCTGACCCAGAAGCTTCCACGTGTTCTAAGTGTTTTCACCTCGGGAAGAAGCCAAACAAACAAGACAAGTTATGCAGTTTTCAACCCTACTCTACCCGAGGAGTCACTCCACACGCATGCTTTTCATTATCCCCAATTTACATAATGGCAGCTTGATGGGACTGTCACAAAACAATGGATGAACAAATAATCCTGTTCTCATAACACTGAACAGTGTGTCTTTATTATGTTCTCACCCACATATTTGGACCCTGTGACTCTATCGTGTTCTCAAGTCAGCTGGTAAAAAATGATGCAGCAGTTACCGGCCCCTCGTGTGATGTGAGGGTGCCCTCTGCTGGAGATACTTTGCATAGCATGTGAGTCTGAGCAGTACTTTCACCCCCTGCATCTTGTTAAATATCTCTCTTTCTCTCTCTTTCTGTGTGTGTGTGTGTGTGTGTCCTCCTGATACAGGGAGATAAAGGAGGAGAGAGAGTCCTGCAGAAGAAGTGGACCACTTTCCTTAAGGCCCAGCTGCTCTGCTCACTACCAGACGACGGTTTCCCCTTCAACATCATTCAGGACATGTTCGTGCTGACCCCCGGCAAGGAGGACTGGAAGAGCACCATGTTCTATGGCGTTTTCACCTCACAGTGGTACGACTCCAAAATAAATCACCCAAGCAGTTTTAACATATTGTCTGAGTCGCCCTAGTCTTGAATATCTTCAAATATGTATTTTAAGATTCACAGAATAAAACCTTAAAATTATACTTTTGTGGCTTGAAGTTTATATGCTTAATTCTATAGCCCCCTTTGCCAAGGAATTATATTTTCTCAAACGTTTCGTGACTTTTCATTTAGTATGAAAACAATAAAACAGCTTAAGAAAAAGCAGCAGTTTTATCATATAGTGTCTGACCACAGTAGTGTAGCTAGCATGTGAGTCATCCGTGGTAGTTCTGGTGTCCCCAGATAAACTGCACAACAGCAGCAGTGCCAGTTCAGTATTAGTTCATATCACGCCCTTATTGATCCTCCCTCCGTCTCATTCTCTTGCATGTGGTAAACACCAGGAGGAGACTGTATTGATTTGGCGCATTGACATGAGGCTGAGGCAACTAGGGACATTCTCGATCACGTGGTGTGTCTGGTGTTTCATCTGCGTATGTGATATATGGGTGTGTGTGTGTGTGTGTGTGTGTGTGTGTGTGTGTGTGTGTGTGTGTGTGTGTTTGTTTGTATGTGATGTATGGGTTTGTGTGTGTGTGTGTTTGTATGTGATGTATGGGTGTGTGCACCTTGAGTCATATCAGTAGTTCTTTTTTTAATATCTGCACTCTGGTACGTGAGTGTGTAATCAAATATGGGCGGTATGAATATGTCTAAACACTAGCTTTGTGTGTGTGTGTGTGTGTGTGTGTGTGTGTGTGTGTGTGTTTTACTCACAGGTACAAGGGTGCATCCGGAAGCTCAGCTGTGTGTGCCTTCACCATGGACCAGGTGGAGAGGGCGTTTAATGGCCGCTACCGTGAGGTGAACCGTGAGACGCAGCAGTGGTACACCTACAACCATCAGGTCCCTGAGCCTCGCCCTGGAGCGGTGAGTAGTGCTGCCCCCTCTTGGCCAAAACAGCACACTGCATGTGGAGCAATCTCCACACTTCTAATATGTCCCGCTGTGGGTTCAGCTACCTCTGAAGGCCCATGGAATTACTTAAGCAGTTTCAGTCATACATTTGTAAGAATAAGAAAGTAAAAATGTTTTAGGGAAGGTGGAATAATAATTTTTAATTGAAAATGATTATATAGGCAAAAAAATTATTGAAATCTCAGTTTGACATTAGTCATCGGTCATGAATGTGTAAATGTATGTGTGAGTGTGAGTGTGAGTGTGAATGTGTGTGTGTGTGTGTGTGTGTGTGTGTGAATCTGCATGTGTATGTGTATGTGTGTTTGAGTAGCGCATATCTCAGACACGTACAGACACACGCACGCACACACACACACGCGCACACGAACACGCGCACACGCACACGCACATGCACACGCACACGCACACGCACACGCACACGCACACGCACACGCACACGCACACACACACCCACACACACTGACACGCACACAATCAAAGCTCCAATCAGCAGTGGGCATCAGTGGCTCTTTTGGTATCAGTCTGAGAGCTGGTGCTGTCGCTCCCAGGCAGCTGCCCACCAGCCCTGATGCTTATCAGCCTCCTAAGGCCTCTCTCATTTCCCAGAAGCCTTATCTGCAAACCCATCCTGCGCACGCAGCAAACTCACATTGATGAAGTCCATCTGTGTTGAACCTGTTTGACGTCTGTGTGTGTGTGTGTGTGTGTGTGTGTGTGTGTGCGTGTGTGTGTGTTATTTTCATTACTCGCTGTGTGTTTGTGTTGTGTGCTAGCAGGAAAGACAGTGCTATACCCGACGTACGATCTGACCCCTGTCTCGTCCTGTCTTTCTTGTCATCTGTCTCCCTCTCTCTGTCTTTATCTCTCTTTTCTCTTTCTCTTCTATCCCTTGTTTTCGGTCTTTGTTTACTTCTCCCTCTCAATTTCCTGTTTTATTCTCCCTTGTCTTTTCTCTTGCTCTCCTCCTCCTCTTTCTCACTCTCTTTCCCTCATTCCTTATTTCTGTCCCTCCTCCTCCTCCTCCTCCTTCTCCTCTTCCTCCTCCTTCGTTATGTCTCCCACAGTGCATCACCAACACGGCGCGTGGCATGGGCATCTCCTCCTCTTTGCACATGCCTGACAAGGTGCTGAACTTCGTCAAGGACCACTTCCTGATGGACAACGTGATCCGCAGCCAACCCCTCCTGCTCAAGCGCAACGTGCGCTACACGCAGATCGCCGTGCACAGGGTGCAGTCCATCCACAAGGCCTACGACGTGCTCTTCATCGGCACAGGTGAGACACGGGGCGCTTTCACGCAAACACCTCGCTGCTTCTCAGACGTACGCAGACTCTTGAATAGCTTTGAATTTTTTTTACTTCAATGGAAGATTTTTAACTTTTCTTTATGCTAGTTACAAGAAAATGTTTTTAGATCAATCAGATTTAACAAGCAGGGTACATTTCCTTTAGGAAGTAATAAATGGTATCACTATAGCTGTCTATTGAGTGTCATTTTGATTATGCGTGCTTTGTGTTCCTTAGATGACGGCAGGCTCCACAAGGCCATCAACGTTCAGGGCAAGATGCACATAATTGAGGAGATGGTCCTGTTCCATGAATCTCAGCCTATACAGCACATTGAGCTTGACACAGAGAAGGTAGCTCACTACACACACACACACACACACACACACACTCACAATCCCACACATCAGCACGTAGCACATTTGCAATATAGTCCAGGTCTGCGGGCGTTAATAACGGTGATAACAATGAATCTTATTTATACTGCGCATTTCTCACATCCAGTGTGCTAATGTTCCCTGGTGGAATATCACACTGGGATTTCTTGAGGGAGTTATTATGAAGTAAGTAAATGTCAGAGTGGCCAGCTTAGGTAACCCATCAGCCGTGAACAGAGATGCCTGCAGGGAGGTGTGTGTGTGTGTGTGTGTGTGTGTGTGTGTGAGGAGGGGAGGCGGGTATAGACTCACTTTCACTGAGATAATTACATCTCCAGCTTCCTCTCTTGGGAGCTGGTGAACAGATGGGAAGTAAACAGCACATGACACACAATGAATCCCGCCTCCCTTGCCCCCAACAACCCCCTATCCTGTCCCTGCAGTATTTTTCGCTGTTTGTTCAGTGGTGTCGCATACCTTGCGGTCACAGTGCGAATGACAAATAAGCATAATTTAGGCCACGTTAAACGCCACACCGTGAATTCACTCAGCTTGCGGTGTTAATATGGAAAAGCTGTTTTAGGGTTTCCGCTCTTCTCCGTAAAATCCTCATGATGTTTGTGTCTGTGCCACAGGGTCTGCTGTATGTGTCTTCCTTCTCCGGGTTGGTGGAGGTCCCCGTGGCCAACTGCTCTAACTACCCAAGCTGTGGGGAATGCGTCCTCTCCAGAGACCCCTACTGTGCCTGGACAGGGAAGCAGTGTCTGGATGTCAGACAGGCGCCCCCTGGGAGGTCAGTACAGTGCCCTGGGAGTATTCTTGGGAAGAGGACAAACATTTTCTTTCTCAGAAGAGGTTTAGCAAACACGTTGTTAAAGCAAGAGTTTGTGTAGCCTTATCTCAACAGCGGTCAGACAGTATCGTATCAGATTACTGTAAATGGAGCGGAATAGCATCGGCTGGAGTGAAATCCGCAGGTCTAATGTCTGTGATTCTGATGATTCTGTGCATGTTGTTAAACTGTCTTCCTTGTACTCTATGCTTTAGCAAATGGCATCAGGATGTGCACAATGCAGACACCACTGGCTTCTGTAATAAGACGACACCCAGCCCTCGATTTTCAAAGCCCTCGTCCACTCGTAAGTCTTCCTCTTCTGTGTTAGTGCCAGCTTAATGGTGCGGCCGACTCTAGTTTGACTGCTTAAATGATGACACGCGTTTTAAATTTCATTGTGTGTCCTCCTTTCCTCTCCTAAGGTTCATCGGCGTGCCAGCTGATTGTCATGCCCGCCAACACCTTCAAGGTGCTCCCCTGCAAGCTACGCTCCAACCTGGCGGAGCGCCACTGGGAGTACGGCGAGAGCGCCAGCCAGTTCCTCTACCCCAGCCAGGACGGAGGCCTGGTGGTGGTGGCCCACGCCGACCGCCAGGAGACCTACGAGTGCTGGTCGGTGGAGGAGGGTTTCCGACAGCTCCTGGCCAACTATTGCGTGAAGGCAGAGGCACGGCAGGAGAGCACCACGTTGTTTGGCCGCTCTCGCACGCCACTGGCGCCCCAGGACGAGCCCATTGCGCTGCCGGGGGAGGCACGCTCGCCGCAGTTGGAGACCAAGACGTACTGGAACGAGCTGATCGTGGTGTGTGCCCTGCTGGCCTTCTCGCTGGTGGTGTTCTCGCTGTTCGTCATCTACCGCAACCGTGGGCGCATGAAGTCCATGCTGAAGGAGGGCGAGTGCCCCAACATCCAGCAGAAGAAGCCGCGTATCGTGGGCAAGCCGGCCGAGAGCCTGCCGCTGAACGGCAACACTGCCGTGCCGCCGTCCGTCTCCGACCATAAGGGCTACCAGACACTCAACGACAACTACTTCTGCAGCACGCCCACGCACGAGACGTGCTCCTCACCTGAGAACAGCAAGAGCTTCTCTGAGTCGGAGAAGAGGCCGCTGAACCTGAAAGAGAGTCACGTGGAGTGCTCACCCACATGTCCGAGGCCACGCGTCCGACTGGGCTCTGAGATTAAAGACTCAATAGTGTGATGTGGGTGGGGTCCAGGGTAAGGAGAAATTGACGGTGACAAAGCAGTGGTGACAGATGGGAAATGGTGTTCTTTTATTCTTTTTAAAAGATCACTGCAGACATGGGAACACCCAAAGGGAAATGTCCTGAACTCGGACACCTGGACACCTCATCTGTGTTTCGTCTTTGCTTTTTTTTTATATACAATAATATGGTCCCATGAAAAAGGTCTTCATTTAGGTCTTGTGGTCCCGTGCACATTTCCCCACGTCTGTCACGACTTGACCTCCAGTGGTCCCTACACCGAGGCTAAAGAAGGCGGAAAAAAATGTGTTGGTCTGAGGTCATATCACATCCATGGTAAGCCAAGGAGACCAGAGTGCGAGTACATTACAACCAATTTGGTGATGTACTCCCTTGAGCTGACACGGAGGGATCCAAAGAAGCCTCCTCGAAAGTCCGTCCTAATTATCTGCTCACTAGCATCCCCTCGAAGGCTGAGAAGCGGCCTCCAGCAGGTCACTATAGGGGGTCATACCATCATTCCACCTGGGGTTGCCCTCCTCTCAGTTACACCAGCACATCCGTTGGCATGGTCCCCTTACGATGAAACAAGAGGACTCCCTTGGAGGTAGACAGAGGGCAGAGCCTACGAATGTACTCCAAAAAGGACTTGTACCCCTCTTAAAATGACTGGTACTCTAGAGTGGACGACCCCTAGAGGCGCATGGAGCTTTTGAAAAGACAGGGGTTTGTATAGGGGACAGACAATCTCATTGAGATATGAGTATTGTCAAAGAGAATGCCAAGGTATTAGACGATATGTTGCCTTTACTGAAATTTGAATCAGAGTAACTATGAGTTGCAGAGGTCTATGATCCTTTATACATACAGTAATAATGTGACATCACTAAGTGGCAGTATACTATGCAAAGCACATAACAAAATGTGAAATGGAAAGTCATCAGGATACTTAGCTCACACATCTGTCCGAGTGTTGGCCTACTCCTCAGAGCTATCAGCACTGCTCTCTGTTTCAGACACATGGAATCTGGTATGTAAGCGAGAATGTGCTCAGTGTGCACCTAGTGCTCCAAGCATCCATTACCCATGATTCAGAGCAGCAGAAGGCACAGAGCGATACATAGAGACCAGGGTTGGGGAGTAGTTAGTTACATGTAATGGAGTTACATAATTAAATAACAAAGTAAATGTACTTGTAATACATTACCTTTACAGTTACTGGGAAAAATATGTAATTTATTAGAGTTCCCAATCAAAATGTGATTGGCGATTACAAAGAGGTTACATCCTGGTATATTGGTAAAAAGCTTCTATGTAGACTATAACATTCATATTGTTGCCTTATATTTTTTCACCATCTAGACAGGCTCCGTTTGGCAGTATGTGCTCGTATTTTGAGCATTGTTTTTGATTGGTTCTCTCGTTTGAATTTGCACTGCCTCTCGTCTGCCAATCAAAAAGTACTCAAAAATAATCAAATGTTGTAAGTTACATTACTTTGATAAAGTAGTTAAAATAGTAACATTACTTTTGACATTTTTAACAGGGTAACTAGTAATCTGTAACCTATAACATTTCAAAAGCGACCTTCCCAACCCTGATAGGGACCACCGGGGCTCAGTGAAACAGCTGAATGTGTATTCGGCCAGTAGGAGGTCAATCGCTCAACAGGGCAGTGAAAAATACACCAAGCAGAGATGACCAACATTCTCCTGTGTTTGTTTACATTACCAAAAATGATCGCATGTTGTATGTGCCAAAATCCAACAAAACGACAAAAAGCCAATAACAACAAAAAATGATATTCTCTTAGATGTCTGTAACATGGCACAATCAATCTACCACTCTAGGGACCGAAACAATTTCTAGAAAAAAAAACTTTTTCAATCTCTATCAGAACAACCTTAGTATAAGAAAAAAGAGAGAATTCAAGCTTGCCTAAGAAAGTGTTTATGAGCACAAGAGCTTACCAGCATCCCTGAAATGGAGAGAGAAGAAGCATCCATTAATTAGACTGTCTAACTGTATGTAGGCTGTATGAGAAATAGATCATTTTTGATATGGCATGTAAGAATACGTTTGGACCAGTGAATGAATGATCTTGGAAGCAGATTTAGAGATGGGCAGAACCACAATTAAATAAAATCTACCTAAATACTGTATGAATACACAGAGAAAAGCTAAGCGTGTTGCCCAGCAACACCTCTCGGTATTATGTGTACTATGTGTTCTGTAAATAGAATTTTAAGACTTCATAGCTTGACAGAGGGACTGTTTTCTCAGTTTCATACCCATTACCGTAACGATTCATGACAATGTGACCTAAAAATATATATCCATTTCATTTATTTCCAAAGATAAAACTATTCTCAACGATGTGATGCACCATTGAGTTGACATTCTGTGAAATTGTTTTTTTTTTGTCATGCAAACATTTTTTATGGTGGAATGTAGTAATACACTCATTGAAAGTATTCCAAAATCTCTTTAAGTAAAACATGTTGTGTCTTATTTAAATATAGTCTAAAAAATGTGTATAAGAGATTTCTCATTTCATTTCTTCTGACAAAGTAGCTGTGCGAAAGGCATACTGCTAACAGACTGCAATGGGAAAGATGTGTATATATGTACATTCTTACTGTGTATGTGGGGGGCTGTTGTAAATGGAAGGTTGCTATAGTGTAGGGGCAAGCGAAGAGCACAATGCTGCTTTTACCCACAATGCATTGTTTTTGCACAGAATGTTGGGGAGCCTTAGTTGGGAATGTTGAAAGAGTTTTTTTTTTTTTTTTTTTTACAGTTCTGTAGCAGCTTCTTTACATGTTTTCTTTTTAAAGATGCCTTCAATTAACATTTTATGACTCCAAGGTTGTCTCTCTTGGGACATCAAATATATGCTTCTACCTTGTGACAGAACACGATCAGGTTAACCAAACAGCAGCCTCCTCAGCTGCATGCTATTAGGTGGTAGATATAAAAAAAACATCATTCAGGCTTGCTCAAAGATTATGAAATTAAAACATATTTGAGTGGATGCCTTTCCATTGTGGCCAGTAACTGCACAATAGATCCAGTTAATATCTAAATGTTTTTTTCTTTGGTTTTATTATTTTAAAAGCAGTTTATTGTCGTAAACCACTGTAAATTGGAAGGTTGTCTGTACAACAGTCCACCACTGGTTATGTATCTACTGTGCATAGAAACCTTCAAGGTCTATCTAGAGTTATATACCCCATGTACTGCGTACGATAAACACACATACCAGTATGCTTACTAATCACACACACACACAAACACACTGGTGCATGCATCCATAGAAGCACACACACACATGTACAAACACACATTATTGAAGCACAAAGAACCTTTGACTTTAAAATATAATTTTATGTCTTCTTTTTTTACATTCGTCTTTCATTTGTTATTTAAAAGATGCCTAGGGACATAAAACAACCTGTGGTGATTCTAAACAAATTGGCTTTGACCCATTCATCCACTGACACGCAATGCAGTACAAAACCAGTTCTAATATTCAGATGATTCAGAGCAGATTCTATTGTTTATCCACACACCACATTGTATTTCAGTGAGTGACATACATTTGGATGGGACTGTGGTGAGATCTCTGATCTCAGTGAGCCAAACAGGGAGGCTATCAGCACTCCTCCCCAGTGTGGAAGCACTCCAGCGAGGAGTCACAGCAACAGTACGCCAAGTCTGTCGGACTCATTGTTGACGTGTAAACTTTTGTGTAAAGGTGTATTTGTAAATTGAGCTGCCATTGTACAAAAAGCTGTTGTGAAATGTATTTTTTTGTATTATACATCACTACTGTTTCTGTTGTTTTATTATACTGTACATAAAAAAGCACTTTATTTTAATTTTCTAAAATAAAACAGATCAAATATGTTTGAAAAAGGTTTCTTTTTTTGTGTTTATTTTCACACAGAGTACATACTTGTACTTTCAATCAACTAAATGTCTTCTGCACACAGCCAGATACATTACCTTAAGTGCTTATTAGTGTGTTTTATGGTTACACACCTGGAAGTATGAGGAACTTTTGATTATATAGCGTGAGGTTGACACGGATGATTTGTCACAGGATTAAGGCCAATTTTAAGGCCCTGACCAAGACGGACGGATCAATTGACTTGGTCCCCAGGCGCCATAAAAGGCTGCCCACTGCTCCTGGGTGCTCTGAAGGAAGGACAGTCCAGGATGGGAGAATGCAGAGGAAAAATTCACTGCAACCTCTTCGGCATGCGTGTGTGTGTGTGTGTGTGTCTTGTGTCGCCACCTAAAATGCACATGTGTGTTGCTGTGTGTCGTGTGTGCCAAATAATACTGACTTTAAATAAAACTGACTTTAAAAGTATCTCAGAGGAATAAGCAAGAAGTGTTCCCCCTATAAGACACACCTGTGTGCACAACTTATGACTAATAAGGAACATTTACTTAAAACTAGATTTACTTTTCGCTTTTAAAGTAGGCTGGTGTGCACCATGGCATGGATTGTTTCCTAACTAGCCTATTTTATTTACAGAAACATTATGAAGTCATTATTTTGTTTCTAATGGGATACACGCAATGGAACAATGTGCTTCCATAAGTGGAAAGTCCCAAACCTCTCCCAAACACAAAAAAGAAAGTGTAACATAATAAAAAATGAAAGGACAAATAAATACATTTGCTTTCAAAATGTGTACCATGGCAGCAGGGATTTATTTCCTAACTAGCCCATTTTATATACATAAACATTTCTCACAAGTTTCTTTTTTTACTTTTTAACCAAGGTTCGAGTTAAAATGAGTGATTTCAACATTTACTGATAAACTGATTTCCAGTTTTTTGTTTTTTTTTTCTACGTGAAAGGATACACATGATGGAACGAAAAGCCTCCCAAACCTCTCCCAAACACAAGTCCCAAAAGAAAGTGTAAGTCAGAATCCACTTAATGAAAGGATAAACAAATAAACTTGCTTTTAAAAAGGCTTAAGACTCATCACTTCATTCTGCGCTCTTAAAATGATCTGCCAATGAAAAAGACGCGTCATTAAGCAGAACGTTCAAAGAGGAAGCGCATGTGACGTGCCATGTCAGAGCAACATTTGTTAAGAAGCTTGGTGACTCCATCAAACTGCAGTAGCTTTCGTTTTAACATTTCAGTGTTGTAGCCCTGCAACAAATTAGTGACGACGAATTGTACGAAAAAAGCCCTGGAACCACCTGCCGCCACACTTGGATATTACTTGTCCACATAGCACCACTGCTATAACATGGGTATCCTTTATTACTGCGTGCGTCATGGTTAAAATGCTTAACGTTTTAATCTCAGCGTCTGAATACCTTAAACAAAATATTGAGGACAAATCTTCACATTGGATTACACCAAAATGCCAGAACAGGATAACTTTCCCATCAAGAAGCGCCTATGCTACGCTGTCGGGCATTTCTTGAACGATTTATGCGCGTCTATGTGGTTCACCTATTTGCTGGTGTATTACCACACCGTCCTCGGTTTCCTCGACACATATGCAGGTATTTTACTCCTCATCGGTCAGATAGCGGACGGCATTTGCACGCCTCTCGTCGGCTACGAATCGGACCGGGTAGCAGGATGCGGATCTTATGGCAAAAGAAAGACCTGGCATTTACTGGGTAAGGTTGTTGTGTCACACTCGCATTCTCATGGAGGCACATTAGTACTTTTTTTTTTACATCACTTCGAACTTCTTTTTCCTTCCAGGAACGTTGTGTGTGATTGTATCCTTCCCTTTTATATTTAACCCGTGCTTTGGGTGTACTGCGGGCATGCCGAATTGGGTGGGCATCACCTATTTCAGCCCATTCATTATCGTGTTTCAGTTCGGCTGGGCAGCCACCCAGATATCCCATCTGGCCCTCATCCCTGAGCTGGTCTCCAACGAAAATGACAAGGTGGAGCTCACAGCATACAGGTAGCAACTTCAATCAATCAATCCACAAATTAAAGCATGAAATAGATCACCTGCCACTTGGGTACTGGCACCACTCTAAAAGTAAAGGTATTTTGTGGGAAATTATAAAAGTTCCTTCATACTCCTTAAATATAACCAGGTAAATATTGCACAGAAAACCTTAACTGTTAAAGTCTTGGCCCAGAACACTGATGCCAGCAGAGACAAAGCTGAACTGAAAGAGTCACTCAGAGCTCTGTGTGTGTGTGTTGCTATTAATGGGAGCTTCTCTCTTTCTGTTTTAGAAATGCATTTACTGTGGTGGCTAACATCACAGTGTATGCTGTGGCATGGTTGCTCTTTCACTTCCAAGTAGAGCAAACAGATCCCACCATCGCCGCCAGCTTGGGACCTGTTGACATTCCCCTGTTCAGGGTAACATTCCTGTCCTCCTCGTTGGCCAAGATTTGAATGACAGTGAATCTTTTCATCTTTTTAGAAATATCACTAATAAAAATAGTCAAAACATGAGCAGCACAAGCCTGTAGACACATTACAAAAGTGAGAGGACAAGTTAAAATCCACACCTCATTCCATGAAAACTGTACTGCACTCGTGAACATACAAAGGCTCCTTGATAATAATGTGATCGCTGTCGTCTGTGTCGTGACTCCTGTTAGTACCTGGCTCTGATTGCGGTGGCCACGGGGTCGGTGTTCTCCCTCATCTTCCACCTGGGGACGCGTGAGACGATCCAGCAGACGGCGGATGCTGGCCCTCGTGAGGAGGAGAAGGAGGAGGGGGCCTGCCTGATCAGTTCCTACCAGTCCCTAATGCCCCCGTCCCCCGAGAGCTCCACCCCGCCTCTGCTGCTCCGGTGGAAGCACTGGCTTCGGGAGCCATCCTTCTACCAGGTGAGTTGAGCCTTCACTAACGTCAAGACAACAGCGTTATTTTTTTAGCTGGCAATACATTATCAATGCATTGGAAAGGATACGGATACATTTTTTCAAACTGTGGACAGTTCGAAACTAATTTGTTCACATAACCCTTCTGGTTTTCCAGAGCATCACTTCTCTCTGCCTCCATGTTAGGGTTCTTGATAAAGTGGCAACAGTCATGAAACAGTGATCATCAAATAGGCCTTTTGCTGTCACTGGCTTGGATTAGAGTGCAACTTACTTTACGTAATATCGTTTCTACTTTGTGAAATAGCATAGCTTTTCTTGTGTTGTCATATATCGATATCAAAGAAATATTGTGATAATATCGGATTATTAGTTAACCTGTGATTGTCACACATAGCCTAGGGTGACCAGACGTCCTTTTTTACCCGGACATGTCCTCTTTTCAAGACCTAAAAAATGCGTTCGGTAGGGTTTCCAAAATTGTCCGGGATTTTGCCTCGTCGGATAATAGTTTTTCTCTGGGTCTTTCACAAACTACTTTTTACTCCCTTACAAGTTTTGGAAAGGGTATCTCCCTTACGTTCCACCTTCTTGAGTGAGCTCTGACGCTAGAGAAAACTGTCATTGGTCGACCGCCCTCTCAGTGTTGCTAGATGCATGATAATTATCCTCCAAAGACGATCATTTTGAGCATTTGGTACGATACTTCGCCATTTCCAATCTGGCAACACTGAGCCCCTTGCCGCTTCCACTAGTAACTAGTATCTTTTCCACATGCAGATGTCATGTGTTGTTGTAAACAATGCAACTAGTGACTTGTTGCAGTGTTTACAACAGCACACTACACAGATGTGCTGTTGTAAACAATCCAACTAGTGACTAGTTGCATTGTTTACAACAACACATGACATCTGCATGTGGAAAAGATGGCAAAACCTCGTTGCGGGGAGGGGGCGGGGTCATCTGTATGCTATACACTACCACGCTCCCTCCGCCGCAACGAAGTGTCCTCTTTTTCTCAAACTTAAATATGGCCACCCTAAATAGCCTTCACAAGCATCCCTTCTGTTAAACCGCCAGTGCTGTAAACAAGCTTGCAGACGGACAAACTGTCAATATATAGCCATATGCTTGGTCTTCTAAACTGTTTAATAAAATAGAAAGGTTTAAATAGAAATTACCTGTAATAGGTCAGGTCTCATGTGCTTGACAGTATTTTGGGGTGTACCCTGCCAGAAACCTACCCAAGCAACATAAACAGTGTTTGCATATCTGTGTAATGAAATACTCTTGTTCTAACCTGAGCTCCAAACTTCCCCCAATGACTCAGTTGTTTTGATGGCGCTTCAACCCACAGGTGGCCCTGCTATACATGTGCACCAGGCTGATAGTGAACCTATCGCAGACATATATCTCCATGTACTTGACCAACTCTCTGATGCTCCCTAAGGTAGGTAAGCTATAGCATACTTTGATGGCCTGAATGACATCAAGGTTTGTTGTTCTTTGGATACTTTTTTTGTGTGTAGATTTGACATGGCCACTCTTTCTTTGTCCCTTTCCAATCCCAGAACTTTATTGCCACCATTCCACTGGTGATGTACGTGAGTGGGTTTGTGTCATCTCTGGTCATGAAGCCTGTTTGCAAGCTCATTGGCATAAATGTGAGTCCCCACTCTTTCTTTTTCATCTCTCTCTCTCTCTCTCTCTCTCTCTCTCTCTCTCTCTCTCTCTCTCTCTCTCTCGCTCTCTCTCTCTTTCTCTCTCCTTATCCATTTTTACTTCCTCTTTGTGTCTGTGTTTTGGTTGACAGTCATTTTCACCTTTCATTCTCGGTAAAACATTATATTTTGGTGGTATAAATTTGTATTTGAAAAAAATGGTTCCGGTCGGTGTTGAGGGGTGCCCTCATAAGATGGATAAGGATAACCGTGGTAGAACATTACCGTGTCATTAATTAAAGTAGGGTTAATCTGTATTTAGCCAACAGTGAACTTTTATTCCCCTGATTTATGCAATTTTTCCTAAAACTAAGTATAATTAGGAACACACTTCTTTAGATTAGGTCCATTTAACATTTACTATGTTACCTGCACAACGTCAAAACTTAAATGGGTCCTGTTACTTTGAAATAACAATCCAAAAGACAAGCCATGTCTGACTATATTATAAAATGTATTCCTAGATGACCTATTTGGTGGGTCTGCTGCTGATTCTGGCCTTTGCCTTGTGGGTTCTGCTGGACACGAGCATGGGCACGCTCATTTACGGAGGGGCGGTTCTCCTGGGGTCAGGTTCTACAATAATCCTGGTCATGTCTCTATCCCTGACTGCCAGGCTCATCGGAGAGCAAACGGTGGGCATCCACATTCTTTTGCATCGGTGTTGTTTTTCACTACTGTGCCAATTTGGAGTGTGTCCTTAACAAACCTGCCAACTTGTCCCATTTTTCCACACTCAGCAAAGTGGAGCCTTTGTGTATGGAGCAATGAGCTTTACTGACAAAGTTGCCAATGGCCTTGCTGTGATGCTAATCCAGACCTTGTATCCTTGCCAGTAAGTAAAACCCTTTTAATTGTCGCCAAGATGCTCCATGTCAACTGTAAGAGTCTTACGATTAGGTACTTTGAGAGCTGGTCTGAAAGAATTAAGCTAAATAATGATTCTACTGAAATTCCTTTGCCTCAGTACATAAGAACTTTAGTATAGTGATAGTGATTTCAATATATTTTCTATGTATAAAGTACAGAATATTACAGTTTATTAGGATGTACAGCCTGTATAGACTGTTGCACTACACAACGGACTGTATGTGTGTGTGTGTGTGTGTGTGTGTGTGTGTGTGTGTGTGTGTGTGTGTGTGTGTGTGTGTTGATCCATCTCCCATCTGTAGGACTGCATCCTGCTGTCCTGCCTGTGTGTGGTTTTATCACGATGTCATGGTGTGTGTGACCGGCGGGGTGGCTGTGGTTGCGGCCCTCAGTCTCGTCACCCTCTTCCTCTGGCCAATCCAGCTTCGCCAGTGTGAGTAACGACCCTGAAAACCCCTCAGAGTACACAGCACACAATACTTCCTCAATGCATTCCTGTCACCTGACTCATGGAAATGCAGACACATAACCACATGTCAGTGTGTGTGTGTCTGTGACACATCACAACACGTCAGTGTGTGTGCCTGAGACACATAACCACGTGTCAGTGTGTGTGTCCGAGAGCCCATGGACGCAGAGTGGACTTTGACCACCATAGTAACTTTATGTGGAAGACTCGGATAGGTGGGTTTCTAGAGTTACAAGCGAGAAGGAAAGGATATGGTCACACTTTATTTGGCCATCCCGTATAGACGATCTACAGATGCTCAGATTATAAACAATCTGTCTGTTGATTATGCCTAGGGGTTGGGTTTGGAAAAGTTCATGTTCAGTAATCAAAAATAAAATATTGAACTTGAATTTCAACAAACCATCAGTAATGTGTCTGTAGGGGGACTATCCAAATATTCTTATAAAATCATATTCCACAGTTTGCCTCACGTAAGTTGCTGTCCGCTGAATTGCTTTCTCTGTTAAAAATAATAGTTTAGATGCAAAAATCAATTTATTTCACAGATCACTGACAGGTGGAATGCATGACACTGTGTGCAAATTTACTAAAAATGTAACTGTTGCAATTACAGTGTTCATTCACTCAGTGTACTGTATTCCAGTTTATAACAGACTTTATAATCACTCCACATTCGGTAAAGGATGAACTGGTCCACTGCAGAGCGGTTTGCCAATTCAAAGGAAAATATTCACTTTTACTCAGTGCAGGTTTCAGACCAACCCCTTTCAGTTGAAGTACACTGACGACACAGAATAACTCTTATTTTTGAATCGTATACTGGTCAGTGTGGCCAATGTGAAATACTTATGGCCGATAAGATATGGACACGGGCAGTGTAGAGATTAGAGCATAACTGTAAACAGCCGACTCAGCACCCATTGAGGGGAATGACCATTGCTCAAAAATGCAGAAAATCCACAGGGGGTCTCAACCCTAAACTCTTAATCTCAGCCATTAATTTCATCCGCAACCGGAGTCATTTAACTGATGTCGTAAATCAAAGGCAGCCTATTTTCATATTGATATCATTGGTTCCGGCTCTCCTGAAAAAACAACAGAGTTAGTATTTATACCAGTGTGAAGTAACGACCGCAATGACTGCTTCCTTAAATTGAATGTCATCAGATCCTTTGTTATTGGTACACAGCAGGTGTGGAATCTGGCTCCTACAACTCTACAGTTGAAGGTTGAAGAAAATGAATACCAATTTTTCCTGATAACAGATCTAATATGTTTCAGTCTGACCATGCGTACGTTTTGGATTAGCAGCCTTTAATTAATATTAAAGACCCCTAATGGACAGTGGTACACGTGTATTTAATGCATAGTTTTATTTATTGTGACTTTATTGGAGATTAATGATTCCATAACCAATTGAATAACAAAAAAGAATGACATTTTTGCTGAAACCATATGAAGTTCCTCCACTCCTGGTTGGGTATTAAAATATATAAACACACTATGGTCAATAATTCACTTCTGTTGTCTTATGGCTTAATTTCTTGTCCCCCACTGCCTGGCACTGACATTGACAACTGATTGTATGATTTTTAGTTAATAAAAAAAAAAAAGAAGAATTATGAGATCTGTCACTGTGACTTTTCCTAAAGTTATAGGTTTTGGCCGTGGAATCATTTTAGTATCAGTATTGAGATATGTAGGCAGTATCTATATCTGTCTCACATCTCCCCTACCTGCATGAAACTTTGTGGTCAGAGTGTTTTTTTTTTCATAGTGGTTTTCAGAATGACTAGACTTTAACTCTCACTACTCCTAACTCTTCTATGTAGTCGAATCCAAAGCTATATGTCATGCTGCACATCCGTCTTTTTCCAAAGCAGGTGTAGATCAGCTCAGCTTCCTGTGTTTCTCTGCAAAAGTGCTTTAATGAAACATTGCCTGGTCCCCTCACAGGCCATCCTATTTTCACTGGACATGGGGCTGCGGATGGAAAGGATGCATATGGCAGTCTGGGCCGCTCTGTTATCGACTGAGGGCCTGACACTGCGCTGATAACACTGACTTGGCCACCAAGTGCACGGTTGTGTAGGCTGCTTGTCGCATTACGCCTGCATACATGGAAAGCCACCTGAAACACTCTTTTTGTTTTTCTGTCACTTTTTTCTTCTTCCGGTCGGTCCTCCATCTCGTTAAACGAGGAAGCACATCAATAACATAAGAGAATTGGTCATTAGCCAGCCTCAGAGTTGATTTGCTGTGAAATTACCTGTAATCCCCAGTTGTATATATTATTTGTGCTTGGGCAGAACACCCAGTCTGTTGCATAATGTCATTATGACTTTTTGTAAAGACTTTGTTTAACAGAGACAGTGTTTAAGGTATATTTTATTAGGTAGTTCATTTTTAAAACATCCTAAAATTAATTTTCATGGTACTCAAACACACTTGTCATTCCCAACCAGGCCAATGAATCTTTTTACATCATATAACATGCACCACGTGTCCAAATGTGTGGATGAAATACATCACTTTGCAGAGTAGCTAGCATTTATTAGTGCCAGATGTGTTGTAACAGGTGTTTACAAGGCAGCGATGTACTTCAGAATGCTTAATATAATAAGGATATTGAAAGATAGTTACAGATCCAGTCATTTAGAGAAGTCATTATTTGTACCCTTCTGTGTAGTGCTCAATGTGCAAGAAGAATGTAAGAGAAGATATCAGGGACACACTGAAAAGAGAATTCTGCTGACCTTTGTTTTTCTGTTCCTCAAATGCACCATATTGTTCCTGTTGCCATTCTCGTTATGATACGCAGACAGGCCAAATGAGGAGTAAACGGAAAGATAACATGTATAGCTAAGTCATGATAAGTGTTTGTGCTGAGGGGGGATTTTCTTTAATGAGAAGAAAAGTCTTCCGTGTAGATCACACCAGTCTTCTTTTTAATGTTGTTTACATGCCACAAACAGCCGTGGCGAAAAGGAGACAACAGGCTTCAATTCAATTAAATAAGTGCTTCATTCTGCACCAAATGTTGTAAGAGAGTCAGTTGTCTGTAGTGAGTGTGTGTTGTTTGTGATGTTTGGTGAAACATTGAGTCTGTTCCTTATTTCCAGTTAGTTTAAATTTCATTGCGCATAGCTATGTAGCCTATATCAGTAGCCTATGTCAGTAGCCTATGGTAGCCCTATACTTAACTTTCACCAAAAGGTAATTAAATGTGGGTTTGACAGTTTTCACCTGACCCATTATTAGATAGATAGATAGATGGATACTTTATTGATCCTGTAGCTTATACACTTAACTTAACTCACAAACATACATACATGAATCATAGTAAAAACAATACACATAGGGAGAACATGTACACAGGGAGTGGGGTGTTTGCAGGTACAGGATAAATATGGCCCTATATAACAGTGTGCATTAATTGTGACAGTGTTGAAAGTAGTGGAGAGTAATGCAAGGAGTTCAAAGAGTGTTCATGTGCATGTGTGGATAGTGCAAATAAAGTACTGTTCTTGTGTGTGTGAGGATAGTGCAAAGTGATATAAATAGTAAAGCAAAAGTAAATTCTGAATTCTAAGGGGCTAGTATAGCCAGTAAAAAGATGGGCAGTGGGATGGCATATAGTGAGGTAAGAAGAGGAGGGCAGAATGAGGTAGACTCATGCAGAGAAGTCCATCTCCCTCCCCCTCCCCTTCTGCGTGGCGTTGTACAGCTGTATGGCCCTAGGGACAAAGGACTTCCTCAGCCTGTCCGATGAGCATGACAGTGACAGGAGTCTGCCACTGAAAATGCTCCTCTGTCCATTGAAAGTACTGTATAGTGGGTGGTGGTCATTGTCCAAGATGGTCAGCAGCCTACTCAGGGTCCTTCTCTCCGCCACTGTTGTTAGGCAGTCCAGTTCGGTGCCAACAACAGCTCCTGCCTTTCTCACCAGCCTGTCTAGTCGCCCTGCATCCCTCTTCTTTATGCTGCCTCCCCAGCACACCACAGCAGAGAAAAGGACGCTGGCAACAACAGACTAGTAAAACATGCGCAGGAGTTTGTTGCAGACATTGAAGGACCTCAGCCTCCTCAGGAAGTAGAGTCGGCTCTGACCCTTCTAGTAGATGGCATCTATGTTGGCTGACCAGTCTAGATAATTGTCCAGATGATCTAAGTACTTGTAGGTGCTGACCACCTCCACACTGACCCCCTCTATGGAGATTGGTAGCAGAGGAGGCTGAGACCTCCTAAAATCCACCACCATCTCCTTGGTCTTGGAGGTGTTCAGCTGCAGGTGATTATGCCTACACCACTGCACAAAGTTGTCCACCAGGCTCCTGTACTCACCCTCCTGTCCATCCTTGATACACCCCACAACAGCAGAGTCATCAGAGAACTTCTGGATGTGGCACATCTTTGAATAATACAAGTTGAAATATGGAAGTAAGCACCATTGTATCCCACATGATTCCCATGGTCATTTGTATAACATCATATGAATAAGATTTATTTTGGGCTTTTATGCCTTTATTTGAACAGGACAGTGAAGAGTTGTGGACAGGAAGCGAGGTGAACCAGGGCACCAAGGAGCAGTGGGCAGCCTTTTATGGCACCCAGGGACCAAGTCAAGTGATACGTCCGTGGCAATTCAGTACTATTGAGTGTAAAAGTGAGGGTGTTACAAGTGATTGGTGTGTCAGTATTTGGTTTGGTCTGTTTGCTCTCTAAAAAGGGTTTGGTGACCTTTTGTGAATAATTGATTGGTGTGAGAGTGGGAAGCGTGCAACCTCGATGACGGAGTGAGCGACATGCTGGCGGCCATAGGAGGAGTGGGTTTTACCGCTATCCAGAGGAGTCGGGTTTACTGCTATCCAGAGGAGTGGGGTTTACTGCTATCCAGAGGAGTGGGGTTACCGGTATTCAGAGGATTGGTTGTGGAAAGCACTCATGCACAGGCTGCCATTGCCAGTGATGCTTATTATGAGGCGACTTAACTGTCTGTTTGTTTCAGAAAATGATTTAGAGTTTGACCTCTCCCCTTCATGCCTTCTCTGCAGAGCCGTAATTATTAAACAACCTATCATAATTATCACTGTTTTTGGCTTTTGGCAGATAGCACGTTTTTCAATGTAGCCATTATCCGCTACAGCTTTTTTTTGCAACAACTTAGTATTCCTAACACCAGAGGGGGGGGGGGGGCTTGGTAGGTTATGCTTGGATGGAAGTGGGGTGATTTCATAGCCACATTTCTCTCTGTTCCACTGCTGGATAGTAGCTTTTATTTGGGGGTACTGAGGGGTTTGTGGACTCCTTGGTTCTTCGTCTGCCTTTGTCCAACATGCATTTGACAATCTCACAGAGCCTATGTTGATAGGATTAAGAACTGAAGAAGATTCCACAGGCATAACCTTGGGTGTCAGGCGGCGTCTGGATAGGCTTGTATGGTTTGGGAAGTGTGCATTTGTGTGTGTGTGTGTGTGTGTGTGTGTGTCTTTGTGTGGCCACATTTGTTTGGAGCAAAGGCTGTTTTCACTTTGTTTCTTCTTCAAAGAAAGTACAATGTCACCCCCCTGTGGTATAAATAGGGAAGTTCAGTTAAGATGGGTTCAGGTGCAAGATTTGACCCTCTAGCTGTGAGAGGGGGGGTACAGCCTCAAAGGGGGCCACCAAGGCTCCCTGTCAAGTGCTACTACCATCTACCCCATACAAGGTGAATAACATTGATTAAACTCGACAGAGAAAAGGTTAATAAGTAATAAACAAATAGCATAGCTAACAGTAGGTTAGCCTATATAGTACAAACTACGGCTCGTTAGCGAACTAAAACTATTTACACCGTTACTCACATATGAAAAGACGGTTTAGAAAACAAACATGTTTTAAAACGGCCTTAGACTGATCAAATTATTAATTACAACTAGTGCTGTCAGTTTAACGCGTTATTAACGGCGTTAACGCGAACCCATTTTAACGCCGTACATTTTTTTAACGCCGTTCATTTTTTTATCGCGCGATTAACGCGTTTTAAGATGAACGTTCTTTTTGCCCTCCCAAACTGTGTAGTAGGCTAACGTCATGTTTGAGTGAATGATGAGCGCGATACGGCGAAATTGATGATAAAAAGCTTCTGAATAGAAAGTTTACCTTTAAAAGTTGTGTTGTGCAAAAGAAACGAGCTTCACTGTTGTCTGAAAATGTCAACAGGCAGCTGGTTGAAAGCACAGAAGTAGTTGGCTCACCTTTTATTGGTAACCTAACTGTTTTTTAAATAAAAGGCCTGACTTCTATGTTCACAGCAAATTTGAAAAAAACTAATATTAAGCCATGGATTAACTGCACTATAGGCTGAGTCCTTGTTTATCTTAAATGTGCACTTTATAATTTTATTTTGTACCGCCCTGTTTGGCAATGTTGTTTTTCAATAAAATAAAACATTGCTTAAAGCAAGCCAATCCACTTTTCCATGTTGATAAGAGCATTAAAATAAAATAAAAAAATATAAAAAATTATTGAAGGGACATTTAGAATAGATACAAATTTGCGATCGCGATTAATTTTGATTAAGTTAATCGCGATTCATTTTGAGTTAACAAAAATGCGATTAATCGCGATTAAATATTTTAATCGTTTGACAGCACTAATTACAACACATCTCCGTTTCAATGGGTTGGAGCTGTCGCTGCTGCAGTGAAACAGCTGAGGGATCGGTGAAACGGGGGTCAATATGGCTGCCTATGATTAGTTAATAATGTTCTGATTTAGGACTGATTTAGCCGGCGAGTTTAACAAACTTTTACACTATGGTTTTGACAAATTGTGCCGATAATTTTCGGGCAACAACTGGTTTATTGTTAGATATAACATAATCACCCCAACTTTAGAAATCCACATTGTCCCATTTTAAATGACAAAGTTGAACAGATATGGGGCTTCAGCCCACCACCTTTATCTTATCCGTCTCTATCCGTCCGCCCGCCCATACGTAACAGAGTTGGAGGACCCGTTCAGCCTTTAGTGCTAGATTCCTTCCAGAGTCAGCCCCTGTCTGATGGTGTGGCTCAGATCATCTGCCTAAAGAATATGCTGTTGAGTTATTTCATCTACGTGGCCATGAGGACTGATTTTAAATTACATCATGACAGTGTAAACAACCTGTTCATACTGACTCAACACTGAATGAACTAAGTATTTTTTTCTTTTGAGAAAGTAATAAAGGTGACATATTCATTTGCACATCCAGTCGCCTCAACGTCATGGTAATTCCATAAAAGGACAGTAGGATAATGGATTTCCTCTCTTGCTGTGAATTCCCTGCCCATAACTTCATGCATCAAACATAGCGTGTAGGCTTTTTGTCCCATTGTCGTGGCTATCTTAGTCGGCCCTACGTCAGTTAAAAGTTAACACTGACGGAATCCATTGTCAACACATCAGTCTCCTTTAAGTGTGGGTGGGGTGGCTTGTTTGCACAGAGATAGACTAACACTGAAACCCATGAGATGGAAGAACATTCTACAATTTCATGGATTAAACCCCAAAGTTGGTCCACACAGTTGTTCCCACTGAGATAATAATAGCAATATCACATTATTCGGTTCACATCAAGATCCAGTTTCTCCCTTTTGTTCAAACCTATTATTTTATTCTACTTATTCAGGGTGTGGTTATTTAGTCACAAGAACATTCCTAAGCCGGAGAGGCAAGCACTGTACAGATAAGGAAGTTCACACCTGAAAGGAAAATAACAAGATTAAAAGGGAATAGCCTTCTGATTACTGAGCCTGTCTGACTAATTTGTGCTTGTCCCCTGCAGTATGACAGCCCACATGCAAAGTCACTTCTCAGAACGATGACCAAGTCAACAATTTTCTTCTCACCTAAATGAAGTTAATAATATAAATGGTTGTATTCATTTCTAATACAGAAAGAACTTGTAATGTAACAAGTGTCAATTAACTATTTGTATTGCACTACAAGTGTGGTATGATAAATAAACCTGTTTTTAATCACAACGACAAACAAATTGGGTAAAACGCAGTTTATACCTTGGCCTAGCCCCGCCCCTTTGTCATGTCTTGAACCAATAGTGTGCAGACATCTGAAACTTTTTGCTAATTGCAGGAGGTTAGTGTCTCGGGAAGTCATGGATCGTAGCTTACTCACCTGGGTGACAAATGCCGTGGTAAACTCACCTGTTATAGTTTGTTTTTAAAGGGGATTACTTTATGGATGCTTTTAATATATGCACACGAATTGGGATCATTTGGCATGACAATTAAAAGTTATTTGAAGTATAGGATTTTTGTTTGAATTCACTGTTATGAAGTAGGATTTTAAGTTATTTGTTCAGTGACATTTGGTGACCTCATCTGCAAAAGTACGAGGCAGCTTGACTCCAGAATGAATAAACCAGAGCTTCGAAGGCTTTTTTCTGCGTGTGATGTAAACAGATCTGGGCGAATCGAGTTGGAAGATTTCTCCGTTGTTTGCCGCGAGCTCAATGTTCCGAACGAAGACATCACAACCTTATTCAACAAATTCGACGTGGACGCAGATGGGAGTATCAATTACAGCGACTTTTCTTCGCGGTTTCACGAAGTTTCGGAGACCCTTAACCTTGCTTCACTCGAGGATTCTTTGCAAAGTCAAGTCAGCCCTTGGGATGAATTTGAGAACTCATTGGACGGTGACGTGGTTTACTTTTTGGGAAGGTAATGTCCTAAACTTAGCAATACGCATTACAACTGGACTTTTTTGTCCGTGAATGGCAGCTTCAATCACATGATGTTCGGCATTCAGTTAACATTTCTTTATAAATAGGCTTATTGAAATGTTCACCGTTTTACCACAATGACTAGCCCAGTCATGGTGCAAGCTTATAGGATACTGTGTCAATGAAATGGACAAAGAAGTTTTATTTGATTTAGGTGTAAGAAATAATGCAAGTATTGAACAGCATACGAGAGGTGTGTTGCTTAGCAGTAGAGTCTCAATGGGGGTCTCAGTCAATGTAGAATATTTTCGGTAATTATCTTGACACTGACTTGGATGTGTTTACTGTGAGGCCCGTTGTTGTGTGAAGTGGACATATTTGAAGCATACCTCTGGCTCTTGTTTCCAGGTTACGGGATCCACTTAGTGAGCTGTACCAACAGATCCATGCGTCCTCTGATGGCCAGCTACTACAGCAGTATGAGGAACTTATCCAGGGTCTTGTCAATGAGAGCAGAGAGCAACGCCTGGAGAACGAGCAGCTTGAAACCAGCCTAAGGCGGTGAGGAGAGAGACCTAAACACCAATTGATGTCTCTATTGTTAACAATGGTCTTGTAAACAATAGCTAATATATCTTACTGGGACAGATGCTCGAGATCAGACTAAGAAGAAGAGCCTCTTCAGACATACCTGAAAACTTTTATCTGACAAAAACAACTTTATCTTAAACATATAGGTACATTTCTGTTCTTGCCGTCTTTCAAGCAAACCCATAACACATATAAAAGAAAAAGAGGGGAACGTGGATCAAGATGCATGCAATTTTGTATTGACACCTTTGACACAACAGATCTTTATCAGTAGCTGAGTCAGTTGGCTAGGCCTTGCACACCTTGTTTGAGCCAGTACAGTAATGTGACATCATACCATTTAAGTCAATATTGGAGATGACTTGACTCTCGTCAATCATTTCAGTGCCGTATATCAACTAACAGGTGGGCACAGTGATAATGTATAGATAATCAGATAATCAGATTGTGGGAAGTTTGGATATGTGTTTTTGTAATACACATTTGACCTCACGTGCAGTACTTGCATGCGGATCTCTACTCATATCTGTATTGCCCATTCAGATTTTATAAGTCATTAAAAGTATAGTGTGAATTAATTTGCAGTCTACTGCAAAGAAATATGCTTGTATATATCATACATTGCAGTTACATATGTGGTTAGTCTTGCTTAATCAGAAGCACAAAACCTGAAGAAAGTACTGGCTTTACCTAACATCAGTTCTTAGCAGCAAGCAATTTAGTAACCAGGTGTTGGTGAGTCAGGTTTTGAGCTCTTACTAGAATCTGATGCATCGTATTCTCCATTGCATTAGTATGTGGGTCATTTAAGTATTTGGTTGCGTGTGTACCTTAGCCAAAGTGCTGATTGTGCCTGGATTAAAAGAATGCAGAAGTGGAGTTGTCTCAGGGCATTTGTCAGGGCTACTGTCGTGGTTCAGACAGTGCTTCTCCTCAACTTGAAGTGAATTGTCTCATACAGGGAAGAAGGAGGTAAGGAGATGATTTTTCATGCTCTGCTCGTTCTTTACATCACCAGGTCTTTTCACAGTCTCTGGACTGAAATAATGAATTGTTCTGAAATGTTTAATTAATTCTTTGTGATTCTTGTAATAAAACTATCCTACTGGATTATTCATGGCATGACGTACAATTTGTAATGGGCTATGATATCTGAAAGCATGTTGTTCCAACTTGATTTTTTTCCCTAAGCAAGATATATGAATGGAGTTTGTTTTTGTTCAGAACGTTTCTCTGTACGTACACTATGTTTTGCATATCTGTGACCAGGGACTCGGGAGGCCCCTCCTGCATTTATTATTGATTGGTCAAGTAAAGTCATATGTCTATGACAAACTGGAGCAATATCACTTTTAGAGCCGTACAAGAAATTACGTTGCAAGTAGCCCCCAAGGAATGTCAAGAGACTGCTAAGAGAATCTGTTCAATCCAGCATTGTTTCTGTCTACTGGCCCTGGTTTAGAATCATAAAATAATAAGTCATTACTGGTGCAGTGTATGACATCATCATTTTCTTAGTTTTTTTTCTGCATCAGTGACTGACTGTGATTGTGTTGATTGACAGGACAGAGGAGATGAACACAAGCCAGCTGGTCGAACTTGAGGAAGACTTGCAGGTGCAGCTTCGTCGGAGTGAGGAGAGGGGGAGAGAAGAGGTGAGCTCCTGAAAAGGAGAGGGTAAACTTTATACCGCTTCTGTTTTAAACACTAATATATTCTGTATGCAGTGTAGTATGTGAAGACAGTTTGTGTCGCTCATATGCATGGACATTAAAATAGGGAGCAAATGGAAATCTCATTCATATTGTGGGTGTCATAGACATGGACGATTCAAGTTTAGGTACATACCAGACAGAAGAACTGCCTGTTTATTGTTTTTGGAGTAATGCCTGGTTATGCGATCAAATAGATTTCAGAGCAGCCCACAGTGGGCTGTCGTCAGAGTTTTTCCTCCCTATGTTCAATGTAGTGGTTTACCTGCATTCCTGAGGTACAGGGAGCAGCTCCTGTGGTAGACTGTGAGCGGTTGGTGTTTGCGCTCACAAAGGTCTCTCTATATATCCTGTGAAGGCCTCTTTGTTGTTGGGCCAGCGTATATAAAAAAGCAACTCTCCACTTGGGTTTTTGCGACCACAGGAACAGAGGAAAACGGAAGGGAGCATTGCAGCGCTGCAGAGGAGGCATGAGGATGAAGTGGCCGACCTGCAAACTGCCGTGGATCGACTCACGAGGGTAGGAGTCCTGCTGTGTGGATGGAGGGTTTAATGTTGTCATGTTTTGCCCAGGAAATACTTTTTAAAACTGATCTCTTTCAGCATAATTCTTTTGACTAGAATTTGTTATTTGGTGTACTGTTGATTTAAGCTGTTCATCCTTGTTTTTATTGAAATGTATACAGCAATACCAAGAGGAGGTGGAATTGAATAACTCGAGGGAAGATGTTGACAAACTGAGAAACCAGCTTAATGAAATTTCACAGGTATGTTTAGTGCATTTGAATAAGAGTCTCATGAAGTCTCCTGTTTTTTTATGACCAATCTTAGCTTTGTCTGCACAAAATGTATGCATCTCTTGTCAAGACACTTATTATCGATATCCCAATGCTAGGAGAAGGAGGAGCTGAGGAGTTCTCTTGTGAAGGCACAGACAAACATCTCCATCCAACAGGTGGAGTTAGACAAGCTAAAGAATGCTTACACAGACCAGAAGCTGCAGCACGAAAGGTACCAAATCATTGCAGTACTTCTACTGTCTTTCTGACAAAGTGCTCTACATCATTGTAAACAAAAGAAAACGATGCATAAATTAAGTGCTAGGGGAGACGCGAATATGAGACACCTTAGGCAACTCCCAATTGATAAAGGATCTGATGCTCTTGAAGTTTGCTGTACCCATATTGTCATCTTGTTTTTCACAGGGAAACCAATGAATTGAAGAGGATGGTGATAGAATACCAGTCATACTCAAATCACATTGACATCCTCCAGTGAGATGCCATTTTGACAATTTGACAGACAATTTTGTTTGTTTAAAACTGTTCTTCTTTGGAAAGTCCTCTGTTCTGATGTAATGTTCCTGTCTTTTGATCACAAAGGGAAATGAATAATACGTTATATGACAGCAACAATGGACTACGCTCTGCCCTGGTCAATGATGCGGCCTCCAATAAAAGAAGTGTAAGTCTTGTTTCTCTTCTGGTACGACAAAGAAAATAATCTTCTACTTGGAAGAGAATGCCACAGGTAGAAAAGTGGATGAGGAACAGCTCTTACTGAGCCCCTTTTTATCATCGCTTTTTTTCTGGAATTGACAGCACATCGATTAGATACAAAGCTACGAAGGGAAGGATCAGGGTAGTATTGTTGGGGTCAATGCTCATTAGGTGATGTAGACCATTTGGGTAGAAACCTATTTGTCACAATGCATCTGACTTTGGGGTGGATGCAGCCCTGATGTGGCAATGGGTCTAATCAGCTGTTATATGGCCATAATCAACATGCCTGTGTGTCCTTTCTCTCTGCAGCTTTCACCAAGGCCGGACAACCCTGCCCCAAAGATGAAGCCCATTGGTCAGAGCACATTAACCCATAACAGGTAAAGTACATTGCCACCTCAGCAGTCCAGAAATAGACATAAATGACAGTTCTGTTTAAATGAGGCATACTCTTTTCTGGGTAGTTTTGCCAGTGAAGAGGAGCGAATGGATTCCTCTCTGCCACGGTTTGCGCGTGTGGCAAGCTGGGCTAAGAAATATCTGGACAGTGGAGTGGCCTTGTCCATGGATGTGGACGACTCGGGCAGTGACTATGACAGCGATGACAGCATAGACTCCATAGAAACGGTGCACCATAGTTATTCCTATTGTCCATCCGAATTGGAAGTAAGAGCAATTGTAATCCATCAGAGATGGTACTATTTAGGAAGGGGATGAAGTACGATTTGTTATGGAAATGAACTTTTGTTTTGTTAGGTGACTGGGACAAAGTCTGATGCAGACGTGTCGGAGGCGGCCAGTCGAATTAGCTCAATTGCCTCATCTATCAAAAGACGTTTGTCAGCTTTCCCTGCTAAGGTAAGACAATTATTCCTAAACTCTCCATCTGATCAAACAATGATGCCTAGTTTCATATTCCATGCTAATGTTTAGTTAATTTCAATTACTTACTATTGCAGTTGCTTGTTACAGAAAATAAGTTACAAGTATGGCTTCATATGTTACAACCTTTCTCTAAATAGTTTATTGCAATGTAGAAATGAAGGATGAATTCATTTTCTGTCACTTTGCACAAACCTGCCAAACCTGTAGTCACAGGACATTAACACCAAAGGGCATACACACTGTACCTGGATTATCAGGATAAGGAACTATTGTGTTCACAAGAATACTCCTTTTGCCATCAGCCACTGGAGACAAACCTGCTGGAATCTGATGGCCCGGCTCCAATGTACAGGCTGGTTCTTGCAGGAGATGCTGGGTCAGGCAAATCAAGCTTCTTACTGCGTCTGAGTCTAAATGAATTCAAGGGTGATATTCAGACCACTTTGGGTAAGTGCTAGAAGGGGTCAGATATCCTTCACAGTATGGTACCAAACTGCATAATTTCCAGTTTATGTGTGTTAAGTGAGAGTCTGGGGGGATATGATTATAGGGGTGGACTTCCAGATTAAGAAGATGCTCGTGGATGGAGAGAAAACCAGCCTGCAGATCTGGGACACAGCAGGACAAGAAAGGTAAACAACAGGAAAAGGTCATCATAAGGTCACCATTTCAAAATAGCCATCAGACAAATCTTTGAATTTGGAAATGCTTTGACCAGTGAAGTCTTCTTTGATGTTTGGCTACACCTCATCTTTGATGGTTGATGCACCTTCTAATAGATAAAGTCATAATAGTTGGCTACACCAATTCACTAACTACTCCGTGTTTGCTTCACACTGGAAGGTTCCGGAGCATTGCCCGCTCTTACTTTCGCAAAGCCCATGGGGTCTTGCTCCTGTATGACGTGACCTCTGAGAGCAGCTTTCTCAATGTCAGGGACTGGATGGCACAGATTCAGGTGGGTACACTAAGACCAGCAAGAAATACAAGCTTACATTATATGTGCTGTTATTATGCTAAGTGTCTGCAGGTGTATGCACTTGGTGTTATGTGGACGTTTTGTTTGGTGGACGTATAGTAGGCTATGTTGAGCTCAGGTGGGCATTGTTGATGACTATTGACCAAATCATTTTGCTCCCAGGAGTCCACAGAGGAAAGCATCCCCATGTGTCTGATTGGAAACAAGGTGGACCTACGGGAAGAAAGACCTGAGGGAAGCTGTGTGACATCTGTGCATGGAGAGAAACTGGCCATGGTAAGAAGGCGTTGACTTCAAGTAGATGTTGCAAGTATATGCAGTCATATTTAAGAGAGGACTCTGTAGAAGGTTTTGAAAGTCGGATCACTTGAGAGGCGCCCAAAAGAGGAAAATCTGAAAGAATCCACTCGTCCAGGTTGCCCGCTATGTAGTTTTGTTGTTTTGGTCGGAACAGCCTGCGAAAATGTAGGAAAAGCCTTCACAGCACATCGCCAACAGTATATATTTTTGCATGCTTTTTAGGTAGGTAGGTAGGTAGGTAGCTCGCTAGTTTTAGACAAAAACTCCATAATGCCGTTTTAAACCAAACCATTACAAAACTACCTAGTCAATTAGTGTACGTACTGTAGAGCAGTTTTGTCATGTACCTATGCAACCAATAACATAAAATGTTAAATATGACATGGCAAATATTCATCAAGATTGTAAAATTGCAGATGTCTTATACTGTGTCTGCCTTATCAGACCTACAATGCCCTATTCTGTGAGACCAGTGCTAAAGAGGGAACCAACGTTGTGGAGGCAGTCCTCCATTTGGCAAGGTAAGGCATTTAATCAGTCTCTGCCCACTCTTATTGCCACACTACTGTTGAACCTGGTCAGTGTTGTGAGACATGTTGTGTCTGTCCTACAGAGAGGTAAAGAAGCACGTGAACCTAAGAAGAAAGTCTGAGGGCTTCATCACGCTAAGTCAAACGGGTCGAAAGAAGGCATTCGGTAACTGCTGCAATGCAGCGCAGTAATTTCAGTGAAGTGTGCTGTATTTTTTTTTACCTTTCCACATTTATCAGATTCCTTATGTTTCCAGATCTGTTACAATAGGCGCAGTGTAGGGCATATAATGCTTTTGGGGGGGGCTGGGGTACACAACGCAATAATTGTATAGTACATTTGGAACACAGAAGATTTCACACAAGTGCCATTTTACAAGATAACTCGAGCAATTAACTGAGCTAATATACTTAAAGTGTAACGGAGTAATGTGGTGATAGTTTATATTGTGCAAATCATTTCAGTTTTAATTCTGTGCAATTCTACTTCCTGCATCAGTAGTGTTTTATGTAAAGCCTGTATCACATAGCACCACGGTACGCACAGCAAATGTGCAGTTAATGCTTTTTATCTAAATAGTTCTGGTAGTCTTAACGTTTCAAAACCACTCTGATTTTATGAACTGTGTATAATGCCGACACAAACAAGAACAAAATGTAGTATGCTGTGATGCATGCAGCAATTAACGTTTCTTAAGAAACACTTGTAAAGATTAGTCTGAGGACTGAGGTTACTGTATGTAGAGCTTTTTAATCAGTTGTACAAAATAAATGTTCTAAATTTTAAACCTTAAATGTTGTCATCCTTTTATATTTAAAACCAAGGGATAAGTGAGACGATTTGAATGTTTCTGTAATGCCCAAGCCAAAAGGTAATGTCATTGTCCACGGAGTATTTTATTGTTGAAACGGAAAACGTTTTGAATCGGTACACCTTAAACATGTTGGACTAGAACAGTTCAGTGTTATTAAATAGGTGCCACTCTCTGGAATTAAGGTCCATATTGAAACACATAAACCAGTCAGCCCTTGATAATGTGGGATAACCTCCAATTCAACATTAAGCAACATTTATTGAGCACTAACTACATACACAAACCCCTGTTCCCTATGTAACAATTCTCCACAGAAACCTAGCAAAACCCTACATGAATTCAAATCTCCTCAATTTGCCAACTTGTCAATTTAAATTGATCAATCTGTATACAGAAGCATACAGCAAAATGTGCTTTCTTTAGCAACGTTTCTTTTGCTTCACTTAGGCCTCTGTAACTGGTATCAAAAAACTTGCACTGAAGTAAATACACACTGCATCCGGAAGGTGCACTTAAGATTTCCATTTAATTACAATATTACAATTTAGAAAGGGAATGGAGGTTGCAAAAATACAAGATTGATTGCTTCCAAACTATGGGGCGTCCTCTTTCAACAAAGGGTCTGCTTCAAAAGAAGGGACACAGTTTTAAAAGTGGGATGCCCCACTGACTGCTCTATACGTCGTCCTCGGTGGTCAAATTAAGCTATCTAAATGCACACCTGTTTCCTCGCAGAAGCCGAGAGCCTGTCATCCTTGCGCCTGCCGACTTGTTATGCTCATTCTGCTTCTTCGTGTTCTTCTGACGGGCAAGTTCGCGTTCGTCTCCCCCTATAGAACGCGCAGTCTGGTGGTTGAAAAACTAATGTTTTATATTGCAGCAAGCTTTTCATCACTGCTGGTTCGCTGACTTTATACAAAACCAGCCATAGTTGGCCTGCTACCTAACGTCAGCTAGCTATCCTACCAGCAGAAATGATGCTTTGGCTAGCTCACAGTTTGGAAACATCTGTGGCAGTTGCAACATTCCAGTTTTATATAAAATGTATAAGGCGTTCAATTAAAACAAAACAAAATATGCTTAATAATATGTCTGGAATGTCTGTTTGAACAAGGATGCAAACCTTAGCTTGTTTCCATTAGCCAACCAACTAGCCCAAGATCGAGTGAGCTCAGAAATCGGAACTGATCAAGCCGCGTATTCATCATTGCGATGACAACAGTATTTACTTCGCTTTCTAGATAAGCTCACCCACAGGGCGGCTCTCTAACGTTACCGTACCTTTTCCACTGGTACTCCGTTGATGATTGTTGTCAAAGTAAGACAATGCTATGGTATCGCGAGAAATGTCTTCTTCCAGATGACGCTATTTGATTGGATTAATAAAATCTCTGACGTTATAAATGATGTCGTAATGTATCGTGCACGCTTTATATATTTTTCGAACCCGCCATGTAGTGGTGTATCAAAATATTACTATTATAACTCACAGTGGTCCTATATATTTATGATATGAACGGATCCATGAATGCTACGCTCGATTATACACAGCAGCCTATTGCAAATGTCAGGGATCCCTTTAAAGTTTTAAGGACATTGGTTATCAGAGGGCTACATCCTTGCGTCCTGAAAATAATCCTGACAATATTAATAAAAACACACGGGCCTTCAGTATTTAAAGTACTAGTACATTTCTTATTCAGTTATTTGTCTTGCTTGTAAGACCTAAGATGAGCCACTTGATCAAATCTGACGCCAAATCCCTCTTGATTCCATGTGTGCCTATTGATTTTTTTCTTGCTGTTTTCCATTTCTGCTTTGCTGCCTGTGTTTTTATAGTCACTGATATGTATTTCACACAACTTCAAAATCATCAACAGCAACAGAAAAACAATAGGCTACTGCTACTACTACTACAGCACTACTAGCAGAGGGAGAAAATAGATAGGCCTATATTGTTAAAACAAAAGTGCTCCAGTGGATTGTATTTGATGAATTGTTTATTGCTGCTACCACAATTTATGGGGGATACTTTCAGCAGAATTCAAACACAGTGGTGCTCAAGATAACATGTAACAAAATAGTTTTGGACAAAACAAAACTTATTTCAATTCATTATCTATGGTTTATTTTCCTTAATTTAAAATGTCAAATATAAAAATGTCAAGACAAAATCAGTTGTAGTTTAGAAGTTTCCTTTGGTTTAGTCTTTATCAATTGAAAGCAACTTTAAAGAAACACCACATCTAACAAATCAATTCTTCATCCCTGTACTTCCTTTAGATGCATTTGCAGTTTAATTGAACTATTTGATATGGGTGTCACAGGGTTGTGGGATGGAAATGGATGATGTCATCAGAATGAAAGACATGGAGGGTTCCCAGAAGGGCAGCACAGAAGTGTAAGCAAAATAAATGTATATCTGGCAAATGTGGTTTGTGCCTAGAAGTTCAGTCAGTACATTCTACATTGCATGTGTCGGTGTAAGTTAACATCAGTACTCAATAGGGGCAGATACTACAATGCTTCAATGCACTTTCTCACTCTTGGCAGTTCTGCTGTTGGGCTTGTAGTTACAGTAGTTTGAGAGTAGTTGAGTTAGTTTCTTGCAGTCAGGACCACTGATGTCACTAAACTGCCCAAGGCCACCACCAGAGCGCCAAGCAGAAATTTCCAAGAAATTCCCTGCAACAACAAAAAAAACAACAACAACACAAGTGCTATAGTGGCTTAAGGTATGTTTGGCGAATGACGACCAACTTTCTTCAGAGTCAGTGTTGAATCACTTACTGAGGGCTTCTTTTTGGAAGGAATCACAAAGGGTGAAATATTTTCCCCTAACACCTCAGCTGGTTTAGCTTTCCACTTCTGTGTTTCGTTTCCGCCAGACTGTCTTTTCACAAGCTTTGATAGCTCACTGTGAATTGCCTGTTAGGAATAAAAGACAGAGCATGAGAACTGACCATTTTAAGCCAAACTCACTTAAACACAACATTACACTCCTCGTGTTAAAGCAGCAGCAAGTAGTTTTGGTCTAAAACTAGCAAGCTAACTACCTAAATGGCATGCAAAAAACAACAACATGTAAACACTACCAACAGCATGGTTGACACTGATCTAACCTTGCTAGCATGCTTACTGGTGTCTTTTTTTGCAATATCATGCTGTGAAAGCTTTTCTTATATTTTTGTGAGGTGACCTGCACCACAGAACTGCAAAGTGCATTGCCTGGGCAGCTAGTCGGAATGACAGGTATGTTTATCTGTCCTTTGCATGGCCAAATACCATCAACATGAATTTGAAGATAAAAACTAGTTTCCTATGAAAAAAACAAAAAGCATCCCTCTAAAAGTGGCATATTCCTGCATAGTAATGCTTCAACTTGTTTATTGTGAACACAATTTTTTTTTTGTCCAAAAGAGGGCAGCATTGTACACAATAAAGGATTCCAGGATAAACTAGAGCTGGAACAGGACTTCATAAGTCCTGCTGTATGCTTAAACAATGGTAGGCAGTGTTCTTTCTTGTGTGTCTTAACCTTAGTTAAGCAGTGGCAGGACCTCAATCTGATTGTGTAACAGTCAAAATAGTCCAACCTCCAGTCTCTTTCTGAATGTGTGGATTCAGAGATTTAGTTTATATGTGCCTGCAATTGCATACAGCTGCTGTTTTATGCCAGAGCAATTCAGTGTTCCTGAAATTCAGTTTTCATACATTTTTAATTTCCTGTACTCTCTATGACCACCTTGGTTATAACGTAAACGCATTTTGGGCCTTAATTCTGGCATTAATCAGGAAATATTGAACATTTTGGCAGCGATTTTGACAGGTGAAACATTGAGCATTGTTCTGGTTTTATTCTCTAACATTCATATTAGGACCTCAATTTCAAGGAAACGTGTTCAGCTTGAAAACAGACATGGCCTATTGCAAGACACAAATGTACTGCTGTATTCAAATATAGGTTCTGCCTTCCCCCCACTACATACAGTAGCTGTTGTTGTAGGACAAAGGTGCTGTGTTGTGCACAAGGTAGTCTTATGTTTTTCTTGAGACAGCAGTATCTATGAGGGAGTTCCAAATCAGATATTCATAAACAGGTACACATACTTGTAATATTCACAATTTTTTACTAGTTTTCACGACAGACCCGAGTCTCTGAATATTAACAGCACACAATGATAATAAATCATGTAATGTGTTGACTAAGAAACACTACTTTATGGCGGGTGGTTGGTCAAATTTTTATGGAGACTACACTTCTATTTGCCATTTACTTTTGGCTTGTCCCTCAGTGCTAGTGTTGTATTCAAATCTAAGACAAACCCTCTATTCTTTGTCTGTTTATTTACTTTCTTGCTGTAACACATTTTCGCTGAGAATATGCACCCAGGGATTCTTTTCTTCCTTATTTCTAAGGGGCTTCTCTCAAGGGAATGTGTTTTTTTTGTCTTGCCACCAGAGACTAGGGTGTCATTACAGAAACAGAAGATATTTTAGTTTAGTCTAGACGAGGCTAGTTCACCGCTAGTGGACTATGTGCAGCAGGTCAGCCCAGGATGAGGCGGGTAGATGAGGTCACGTTGAAGCTCACTCCCTCCTTGTCAGAAACATGGAGCCAAACACCCATATAATCTTGACAAGAGTGTTCATGTGCTTTTTCAAGGCATGATTCTGTATTGCTACTGGCAATTAGACTTGCTGGGAGCGAGGTTATTTATAATCTTACTGGTTCCTTCACACAAGCTTATTTCTGTGACTGCTTCATTGGACTAAGACAAGACATAGAGAGAAAAATGTTTTTGAAAGAGCAGGGGACATTGCTGTTTTTGACCACTGCATAAATGTGGTTTCTGTGTGCTTATAAACCTTCTCTCCATATAAAACCTTCTCCTACTGCCTGAGAAACAGTACAGATTTCCATGTTGTGAAGGCAAGTGTTGTTGACCTTGCAGTTGCTATTTTTATAATCCCTGGAATTCAGTAACTGGCAAAAGTGATATCCAAACCATAGCAGTCGAACACCATTGAAACAGACACAGAGCGACCATCGCAACTCTCATACAACTACCGCATTATTCAATCAGTCCAATTTGTTATGAATGTCAGGGCCTCTTTATATACAGGTGTGTGTTGATGGTACAGTAGTTAGCATGGCTGCCTTCCAAGCAGGAATAGCCTGTACGAGTCTAATTGTCAGTAGCAATACAGAACCTTGCCTTGAAACGGCACATGAAAACTCTTTTATTTTTATATGGGTTTAGTTCCATGCTATATATATATTTATATATACACACACACACACACAATATATAATTTAAATGGAAAATACTCAGAATGCATGTGTGTTGTGAAAGGACTTGTTCACACATTTAATAAAGTGCTTAAGTGTAACTGTGCTTTTCAGTTTGTGACTATGGCATTGTGACAGCAGACAATTTAAATCTCAGTGGTCGAACAGATACTCTAGCAGACAGCTGTGTGTAGCAGGGCATGACAAGACAGGTTTTGGCAGCGTCAATAGCAACTGAGGAGTAACCCAACACACAACACCCTGGTCATGGACCAAGTCAGGGATTATATACCTGGTGCATCATGGAAAACATACACTCTCCTGGCTCATTCATGGTTTGGTTAAGCACATCAAGAATTAAAACTACTTATGTATACTTCCAGGTAGTCTCTGCACAAGTCATGCTCCCTTTATTTCCCCTCATACTGTCAGGCATGGAGGCAACTAGAATAGGAGCTTGAAATTGTTTTTCTCAAGCATACTCGTCTTTGCAAGCAGGGTAAAAATGAGTTCTCTATGAAGATCCACATGGATTTCTGGAACTCTAAGTTGTAAACAAATCCTGTGACAGAACAAAATGAGGGAACGCCTGGAAAAAGCCATAGTCCTTCCAAAATGAGAAATACCATTCCTTGACCAGTTAAAAAAATATAACACAATCGACGGCCAAATATTTCTGTCAATAATTTGACCTCAACAAAGCCAGGAAGCTAGTAATTCCATAAACTAAAAGTGAACTGTGAGTCACAAAATATTTCCAGCTTTTGTTTTTAAATTCATGTTTGGAATTATTGCACTTGCTGTAAAACAATAAAATTAGTCTTACAGCACATTATCATTGCAGGCTAATTAACTTAACTAAGTTGACGAGAGTGGAAAAGGGCAAATCTCTGCATTGGAAATGTTTTTCAGAAGGCCGGTCAACCCAGATGGGAAAGACGTTATGAGGTCAGCTTGACAACAGCTGTCCCCTCTCTCACCTTGGTTGTTGGCTCCAGTTTCAGGGCTTTCTTCAGCAAATCCATAGCCTCCTCATACTCACCCTTGTCTGACAAGAGCTGTGAATAAAATCAATGCGGACCTCTTTAACAGCGTAGGACAAATCTGCTGCTTTTTCACCATTTGAAAAGTTGAAACATTAATTCAAAATAAAACAATTGTTCCTTGTGGTAAGCAACTGACCTTCCCTGCTCTGAAAAGGGCTTTCACATTTAACTTATCAAGGAACAGCACGTCACGGCTGGTGTGGAGTGCCTCATCAAACTGCTCCAGCTTCAGCTGGGCAGTGGCCAGGTTATTCAGACACTTTACCCGCTGGTCGTTCACCTCCTCTTCCTCCCCAGCCTGGCAGCACTCCTTGCCTATATCTGGGGGTGGGGGCAAAGAGACACACTCACACCACTGTGAAACATTGTGATGCGGTCACTCGGTGACCACTGTCTACCAGGGTGCAGGTGGCACATTCATACACAACAAAGGCTAGCAAGGGAAGGAGGTGATGTTGGAGGGGGCAGGGTGCAAAACATCTGAGCATTTGATGTGACGACATCTGTGTGTTTGCTCCAGTTAAAAATCCACCATAAATCCATTATCTTCTAGGCAAATCTTCGCACCCTTTTGGAAGTGGGATGTGTCCTTTATTGCCCTAGAGCTGATGCGACTCTCACATCTCAGGGCTGTGAAGGACTGTCGTTAGCAAGTACATGACAGGATACCTCTAGAGGGAGGGAAATGTGTTATGAGGTCCTACAGGATCTTGAAGGGCCTTCCTAACTGATCGGTCCTCCTTTGAATCCAGCCGAACCATCATTTATGGTGGACATCCTTTTAAATGCTCCTAGAAACAATATGAGGCAATACGGGTGGTCTTCTGAGGATGCATAAATCATCGAGAACCACTTCCCATCTTAGATTAAACTCGTATTAAACCCATTAGCTTGTTGTGGCACAATTTGCCAATTAATATTGTTGAATGTTGTTCAGATAATTTGACTCTATGCAACACTATTCATGTATGTACAATTAAAAGGACCAAGACAAGCCTGATTGGTGGCATGCAGATGGGTAATTTGAGGTTACCCCCCCCCCCCCATATGCAGGTCATTATTAGCGACTTTAACAGGCTGGTGCTCCGCACTCTCCTTCCTCATTACTGTCAAACGTCCCTCTCAAGTTCCTCTTGCCTCGCCACCTATTAGGGTAGTTAAGGATGTGGAAATCGCATGTAGATTTATTACATCTGATTAGCTTAGGCCTCAATGAATACGTCGATCATGACCACACATTCTGATGATGGAATTACGGGCCAGTGATAGTCTGGCAGAGAAGACTGCCACGGCCCTATCAAGCAATGAAACTAAAGACTGCAGCAAATACATTTTCTGCGAATGCATCTGTTCAACTTAATAGGAGGGAATCTTTTAAAGGGGGTTTGGGACTCAGGCAGCCTCTTTTGTCTTTGATGTTTAGTTAAGCCCCTTAGGCGTTCGCTATCGTGCACTTGCAGAGACTGTTGTTATCTGTTGGAAATGGTGACGGGGGTATCTATTCAATGATGCTGGGATGGCATGGCATGCCACTCTATGTTTCTATATTTTTTTAATCATCGTCTTCATTATTATTAACAGGTGGTGTCCTGCATTGGGTCTTTTTACGGCCAACATTTTGCTGCTCCAGTTGAAGAAATTCTTCACAGCTGTTTAAATAGATGGAAATAAAAAACATCACAATTCTCTGATACTCTGATCAACAATCCTATGGCTGAGGTATACTAGTGTGTCTATGTATTTGACTGCACCATCTGTCCATTATAGTATGACATAGTATGTCACTCACACGTATGACAAGTATGACAACTTCTCATTTTGACATGAAGGGAAGATTACCACGTGTGTGAGTGGTCAGCACTTCCAGCGCCATGCAGTAGGCGTGCGCTGCCATGCTGTACTCCTCCCTTTGAAAGTAGAAGTTCCCTCGCTCCCGTTTGTGATTGCCGATCCGGATGCGGTCCGCCACGAGGAGAGCCAGGGCATTGGGCTTGTCTCTGAAGTCCAGGAGCTGCAGCTGGTAAAGGATTGGAGCCCAGGACTGAATGTCAGGCTCCCTGCCAAAGAGATACAAAAGCACAGGACCATTAGTCTCCACCACAACATTACAAAATAGCAGCTAACAACAGTAAAAACACTCTTCTCTTCACCCATTTTGTTAAGGCAGATTGTTTATTAGATTAGCTGTTTGCACGCTTGGTAACTGGATCACCACCTTTCGAATAAGTCAGTTGGGCTGGACTAACGAGGACAGACTTCAAACAACACCAGCCGTTTATCTTGCCAGTGTAAACCCTGTGCCATATTTATCAGAATTAAATTCAAATCTTGTACCATCTTTATCAGGGTCTGGCGATTTCAAGGCAATTTGGAGTCATGACATGCCTGTCCTTTCTTTTCCCTTCTCTCCCTCCCTCCCTCTCTCTCTCTCATTCTCTCCCTCTTCCACACTGTCTGTGTCTACTGTTGCTGGTGGAGGGAGCTCAGCTATTTCAGTTTTTTGTGTGCTGAGCTGGACCGGCTGACACGGCACTCGGAGGCGGCAGCTTTGAAACAAGCCGACGAGCCTGGCCAGAGGGAGGGTGCTTGCGTGCTTTGCACTCCCTGCCCGGTCCTTCACCTCGGTGCTGGCACAGGCTTCTTAAGGAGACCATCTGCACGGCCCGTCTGAGCCAGTCAGCAGTCGGGGGGGAAGGACACACAAATGAAGTGAGTTTGGTGGGTGTAATCACTAGAGGATATTCACCATCTTCTGCACAGCTGACACTCGATCGGATGTATTCCTGATCTGGCAGGGATTCCCAGTGAACATTCTCTGTTTGCTCCAACTCAAGCAAAAACTCCAGATGTGTGTAGTGTTCATGTGTCAAACATGTCAACACATGTGTGTTGGTCTACACATGTACACAACCCATGTGCATGATGTGAGTTCATTAATAGTGACAGAACACTGGACAGCTCATAAATAATGATACCATCATTTACCATAAGACAGGGCTGGCTAAATCACGGGTGCATGATCATACTTTGAGGGGTTTGCAGGATTCACGCAGACAGGTTATTATCACAGTAAAATAATCAGAGGGGCATTTGGAAGAGATTTTTGTCAAAATCACTTCCATGCCATCAGTAATCAACTTTCATGCCTGCCAACGAAATGGTTGATCTACTCTCTTACATGTCATTCATACATTCATGTTCACCTGCACAAGGATGCTAATCATTTGCATTACACCCCCAAATGCTGACACATGTTAATGTAGCTCCTCTGTAAATCTGGCAATTTGCAGCAGCAATATTGATATCCAATGTTATATCTCTAAAAGAACCCTCTAACCTGTGTCCATGTTTATGTATAATCTTATCCTATCTTTGAACATGTTTTGACAGCTGTTCCCCCTCCCCAGCTCAAGTGCATGTTTCTGCAGTAAGCTGAAGTCTAATATCAAAGTCAGCTGGTTCCCTGAAGTTTTCGCTCGGATGTATTTCGGGCACTGCAAGCAGGCGAGTAACTGGATCACGTACAGCTGTGCGATACGGCCGGCTGGGCCTACCTCAGTATCTCCTCAGATGGACAGTACATTTGGTTAGCGATCAGACGCAACCCTTTTGACTCTCTTTTTGAACAATGGAGGTGTTATCGCGGTGACAGTGCAAGCCCTCTGATCGGGCCTCTGGCCAGCTGTGTGGAGTGAGGAGCTGCCAAGTCACCAATCAGTTCAGCCTCACTTAACTTAATTGTGTGTGTGTGTGTGTGTGTGTGTGTGTGTGTGTGTGTGTGTGTGTGTGTGTGTGTGTGTGTGTGTGTGTGTGTGTGTGTGTGTGAGTGTGTGAGTTTGTGAGTGAGTGGGTTTGAGTGTGTATGCATATCAGAAAAGAGAGAGAGAGAGGGAAAGAAAGAAAAAAGACATGAAGGGCCCATAACCAGAGTGAGAGATACAGGGAAAGAGAGAGAAGTTAGAGAGGGGACAAGCAAACAGGCTTTGGGTCCATTTCAGATGAGTTTGACATGATTCAGGCCAGCTGTGGCTGAGAAAAAGCATATGCGCTCTCTCCCGCTGAACTCTCCCTCCCTCCCCCAAAGCCACATCTGGGAGTTTGGACTACTATTTACAGTCTTCTCAGGGGGACACTCACTCACACACACTCAGTTCTTTTCACAGATTATTTTCACACTTTACACAAATACATGATTAATTATTAACAGTCAATCACCGGTCAGTCTTCGATAAGTTTATGACTTTGTGTTTATGAACATTCTCTAGATAAACTGTAAGTTAGTTGAGCATTGCTCTTTGTATAGCCTTAGAGGATAGAGGACCTCTCCCACTCTTAGCTATTGTAGCCTGAAAGCGATACTCCAATGTACCTACAGCTGACATTGTCCTGTTTGCTGCGCTCTGTGAAAGGCAGCCGTCGCTGCTGTGTATGAGCTCATGAATGATTAAACTGCGATGCGTTAAAGACACAAATTTATGTGTGCCTGACAGCATTACTATAGCTCTCTTCGCCCACCGGTTGTGTCAGCTGGGGGAGTTGAGTTACCCTTTCACCTCTCCCCCTCTCTGGGGAGCTTAGGTCAGGGCTGCCTGCTGGAGAGTGCCTGATAATGACTTATAGCCGTGGACACCTGAGGTCAAACAGTTAGGCTGGGACTGATGGCCGCAGGGGCATTTAAATGTCTTAATCTGTTTATTTTTAGACTGAGGAGGAAGCGAGTCAGTTAGCACTTTGTGGTGCACCATCCCTTGGTTATTCTCTATCACTCCCTTTTCTCTCTCTCTCTTTTAGGCTCTTTCTAGTGTTTTCAACCTAATTGTTATCACATTACATTCCTGCTGTTTTCCCTGGTGGGTATTCACCTCTGCCATAGCAACGGGAACACATTGCACCTGTAGTTAAAGCCTATTTCAACTTGAAGATCCGTTCCCCTCTTAATCCTCTCACTCAGAATCTAGGGCAAGTGTCCATTAGAACAGATGGGAACTGGAATGTATTCTCTCTCTCTCTCTCTTCTTCTTCTTCTTCTCTCTTTCTCCTTCCCGCTCTCTGTCTCTGACTCACTCTCTCTCTCTCTCTCTCTCTCTCTCTCTCTGAAAGGACTGTTTTGTTTTGTTGTGACATTTTCTAGGGCTTGGGGTGTGGGGAAGCTGCTGAAGTTAAGAAGATGGACAAGTGGTTTTAAAGTGTGAAAGGGAGGGGCTGATCATTTTCTTTTTAGTAATGTAATAGTGTCATTGTCATTCCGAGGTGTAATGTTTTATGTGTTTTAGTCATGTAATTGTGTGACAAACTTAGTCAATGGTTTAATAAAGGTGTGTTAAACCTCTCTCTGTCTGTGTGTGTGTGTGTGTGTGTGTGTGTGTGTGTGTGTGTGTGTGCGCCCATGTTCTCAGCAAGTGCAAGAACAGTTGGAACCTGATTAGCACAGGTTATCAGATCAGAATCGATAATAAAGGGCACACAAGGCTTGTTCGGTTTGATTTTTTGTTGCTTTTAGATTGTGGAGATGTTTGTGCAGCAAGACCTAAAACTTGGAAATGTTTTAGAAAGCTGTGCCAATAACCTGCTTTGTAGCTTCGCAAACATTTGCTTTTCATGTGCTTTTCTGTTGATGTTTCCTTTCATTATGCTCCACACATTTATTTGTGCTGCTTGAGACGAGATTGATACTGTGACACCAAAAGTCATGTAAGGTCCAAGGACATACCATCTACTGTATGTCTGTGTGAGAGATCCTCCTTTATAGGGTACAGTTTATATTATTAAAGAGTTGCATGTGGAAGCTATGACATAGTTCAAGTCTGTAATGAGAAGGCCACTTTTTCCATCATAAACCGCCAACTAAATCTAACAAATCATGATAACTGATGAGGCTATAACATTTTAGGGGTGACTGAAAAAGACAGTCAGTTTAATAGTTTCTAAAGCTTATCTTCTCCCCATTTCCCAACAGTCCAAAGTCAATGCATTACGTAAGGTGGTGTAGGTCCAGCGGTTGCCAAGGAAAAGGCTTTACAGTAGGTAATCGGTCATATGATCACACACTGGCCTTTTTGTTATGACGGAAGTAGTCGGGTAGTGTCATGAGAAAGTGGATTGAATCTCCTGTTTCTGGCAGCACTGGTTCATATTAGCTTGGACAGGTGTACACCTTGCATTGTACTCCTAAGGCTCAATTTCATAGCAATCCTCAGTCTGCGAGCACAGTGCTTCTCTTCCTGTGGCCTTGATGTGGCCATGGAGCACACTGGGTTCTATCTTTACCGGCAACAGTTATGTAAGAAGAAAAACAGTACATGCCCTACGAAGTTTAGGGCTTGGTTTTTTTGCACTGGCGCTTTGGTGTTTTGAAAAGATCAATCTGATAGAGTACCTCTTTTGGCAGCTGTGTTCAGTAGACTTTGTTTGGGTCGACGGGGGCCTATAAAACGTCTAATTATGCGGCCATATAACGTTTGTGTATATATTGCGCATACTTTATTGGCTCTGATTATTGTCTGTATGCATTAAAATTGAGATGTTGTTTTCTTTTTTATTATAAATAAATCCTGGCAATGACTCCTGACTGTTGTGTTGGTGTGGTGGTTAAGTTGAGTATCCCTTGTGTATCCCGTTCGATGTATGTGAATGTGGACTGTGTGAGTTGGAGTGAGCTTAGATATGTTACTAGTTTTTTGCCTTGAAACCTGAGATCTCTGTCTTGCTGAGCCTCTTTTCACTCTTGTGCGTCATAACATTTTAGTGAATATGCAACAGTTACGTTTTTCTTTGGCTCTATTGCCGGAGAGGAACACAAACTTCAGACTGATACAGAACAGGGGATCTCATACGGGCCAGGGCTCTCATAAGCATACATAGGGTGGCACAGACAAGCAAGGCTGACACACACACAGACACACAAAGAACCCCCTCCAGGGCATTACACATAACACACTCGCTCCAAATTGCCAACAGAGACACACGCTGACATTAGAATACTCTTAATGGAACATTAAGCACAGAATTGAACATTAACAGAAACATAAACACGCGTAGGGAACTCTGGGGAGGGCACAAACCCCTTTGCACGCTACAATGTGAATGCCCTATGTGCAATATTTACACCTATTATCTTAATCTCCTATATTGCCAAAACATTTCTCCCATTGTACCAATTGCGAAATTTTAGAAAGACTGGGTACAATGGAAAAGGAGCAATACGTTCAACCTATTTTTTTTTAAAGAATACACTGATCAGAAACCTCTGTGAGTAAACGGATCTTGGTTGCACATCTCCGAAAAAAAATCTGAAAATATTCTGATAGGCACCTTGGGCACCGGTGGGCCACGCTTTTCTGTACAGCACAAACTAATCTTGGGGCTTTGCTGGAAGGGATGAGTCATTTTTTTAATAAGTGCAGGAGGGCCTTTCCTGTCAGCTACTGCTTGGAACAGCTGCACCGTTTCTAAAGATAAAGAGCAACGTCATACACATCTCTCTTCATGTTTGCACACACACACACACACACACACACACACACACACACACACACACAACCACACACATTCAGACACATTCAGACACATACACACACACACACACACACACACACACACACACAAACACACACACACACAGTCTCTCACACACACACACACACACACACAAACACACACAGTATAACCATCATTATGCACATTATAATACAGACTGCATTTCCTGGGATATCACAGTCCGTGCATAATGATAAAAAATATCCGCTCAAAAAAACCCACAAACATTGTGCCTCTAATGAACACACGCAGTGGGGGTTCTAAAAAGGACCAACCTTCCTAGACTGCTATGCATTTCCCATAGCAATCCAGTTTTGTAACATGAGCACATTGGACAGCAAGAGAGAGGTGTCAGTTGAAAGGATCCTGTGAGGATCCCTGGGGCCAGAAGGTCAGCAACGAGGCCCCTGGGTCCTGTAAAATGACAGAGGGGACCTGGAAAAAGCATCCTAAAAAATATAACTAGCCTGCTAACGGCATTCAACTAAAGCACACTGTACAGTCACAATCACATCTCACAGCTGCATTTTGACATGGAAACCAAAGGGGGGAAAGTTGTTTACTCCTCAGGGCCTGGTGCTTCTCTTGCACACACTCCCGGTCCTGGCTCTAGCTCACTAATCATTTTGTAGCTTAACTGGTGCAACATGGTGTTACAATGGTATTACAGCCCAAATGAATAGCAGATCAGTGTAGTCAAACGAAGATATGGACGGACAGTGGTTATTTGTCTCATTGAGCCAGCTCCAATGACTGTTAATGTGACTGAGTTTGGATTCTAGTACAAAATAAAGGCATGTTATAAGTCTTTCAATTAATTGCTGTGTCTATAGAGAAATTAATTTGCTTCTGTTTATTCCTAAAATAGACTATGCATAGGCTACTTTAAAAGCGTCAAGTAAAAGTGTAATGCCATTTCAAAGCTAAGATGTGTCATGAATTACATTCCCAGAGAGCTAAGTGATTGATGCCAATACATACAGGCTTCCATTGCTAAATGTCTGGTTTATGCTGTGTGAAACTTCCACCATGGCAGAAGCCTTGTGGACCCGCCCCCTGTTGTGTTTCGCTAGCACTCAGCGTGTGATATCCTCCCGAAGTAAGAAGAGTGTCATATCATTGAGATAGCTGCTGTAGTCGGTATTGTGTTGCTTTGGAGGAGTGCAGTCAGCGTGCACCAGAGCAGGAACAGCTAATGGGTCTTCTGTGCGGGCCAGAGTGGTGTCCCCTAATGGAGGGAGTTTCGAGTTCCCAGCCTAACCGTGTGAATCCTGACTGGTGAACCACTCCTCATCAAATCTCCCACATTATCTGCACATTATGGCCTAACTAAAAGGGCTTATTGTATGCTTTCAATGCATTTTCAACATATAACTTTGGATAGACCATATGTTGAGAGTTGTCTATTGCAGACAGAGGCTTATCATATTGGGGAAAATAAAGGCGGGGGGGGGGGGGGGGGGGTTGTGTGGAGTGAATGGGTTGGCAGGTTTAGTGTCGACTCCATCCAACTGGGATGAGGCTTGAGCTTGAACAGTTGCCAGGGTGATGAGACGGAGAGAGCAGTGGGAGAATTTTAAGTGCCAGAGCTGAGGGTAGCTCAGGTAGCTTGCATCTGGTGGGCCACTGATGCAATGTGGGTTCTGGCCACATTTAACACCACAGGTCTTTAAGCTAACACCTCTAACACTGGTTCATTTATTTGAGTGTGTGAGTCTGACACAGGGCAGACTTGACTAGAGTGTCACAACCGGCGACAGTTTGTATTTTGAAAGGGAAGGGCGGGCGCCCTATTTCTAGACTCCTCACAAAAGTTATTTTGCTCTTAATTGGACAGGATCTTTCGACTCTCTCATGCGCTGCAAAACAAAGCTCTCAGTCCCCGGCGCTTTTAGTTACGTAACGGGTGCCAAAATGGTTGCGCGTTCAGCCGTGGTAAAAAAAAAAAATCAATCCCCTCGTGCTGTCCCCATGGGGACAGATGCTCCTGTGATGGGCGTAGGACCCATTTGGCAAATGACGCTTATCCCCAAACTTCCCCTCTCTGCAACTCTGTGTGAATGTGGAGCCACAGCATCTCTGACTCACCGTGTTATCTCCCCTCTAGTAGCCTTGTCTGTCCACGTGAACGAACAGAGACTGGTGAGTTGAGGAGAGGGAGAAAAAAAAACGAGCCTGGTCTTTGACGTAATAGCCACGTACTTTGTCGTGAGTAAATAATGGAATAGACCTTTACGTGCCTCATATTGGTTGCCATGGAAATAGCCCTCGGCAGGCCACGCTGGCAATAAAAAAAAAAAGCTTTGTGATCCAAGAGAATCTATGCTACCACTAACTGATAGATGGTGCACACATGTGTTTGTACTCTTGTTGGCGTGTTGGTGTGTGTGTGTGTGTGTGTGTGTTAGTTAGTGGGGGATAAACACAGCAGTGCTCTTTCTGAAAACACATCAACTGCTCCAGCCACTAGAAGACCATCTATTTTTGTTGTTTTGATTCCCATCAAGATGTGCGTGGGTGCCGTGCAACAGTGTGACCAGACAAAGGAGCTTAAATGTAATCCTGCGTTCAGTGCCAGGCCACAGCTGCCTTATTCCTCAGTGGGTCGTTTAGGGCGATCCGGGAAGCCAGGGCAGGGGTTGGGGGCAGTCACTGGTCTCTTCTGGTGCATTTGCTTCTCCCAGTGTTTACTGTGTGTTGTTTTTTTTTTTTTTTCTTGCTCTGCAAATGTAACAGGCGGGGGGAGGATGGGGGGGGGGGGGGGGGGGGGGGGGCAAACAGCAGGGATCAAGGCAAGGATCTGAGCTCTGCCTCCGGGTGAGCTCTTCAGAAGTCCTGCTGTAATCTGGAGCAGGCCTCCTCAGCCCTTTAAAATGAACCCAATCTCAGGCCCCAGGCACCCCACACTGGTTACAGTAGCTTTTTTTATAGGCTGCTGCTGCTGCTGCTGTGTGTGCGTGTGTGTGTGTGTGTGTGTGTGTGTGTGTACATGTTAAGGAAGTGTGCTTGTTTACGTGTGTGTACACAGGTGTGTGTGTGTGTGTGTCTATGTCTGTTGTATGTGAGTGTATGCGTGTGTGTGTGTGTGTGTGTGTGTGTGTGTGTGTGTGTGTGTGTGTGTGTGTGTGTGTGTGTGTGTGTGTGTGTGTGTGTGTGTGTGTGTGTGTGTGTGTATGTGTGTGTGTGGGTGTGTGTGTCTTCATGTAACTGTTCATCTCTCTTTACTACCTGTGTCTGCTGATGAGAGAGATGATCATTCTAACCGATATTTGATGTGTTTGCTTGGCCCAGTCTGAGCATTCATTCACCTCTGGTAGGATTGGTTTCCTGCACTTCCTGTGATCTTGGCGACCCTAGCCGGCTTAAATCAGAGCTGTCTGATGTTCTAGAGACAGCGGAGGTGCCGCAGAGTTGTCCTTATCCCCACAGTGTTCTCTCAGTCACGTCCTGTCCTCACCACAAACACTGACCCTGCACTGCTAGATACACTGTGTTTATGTCTCACTTTGGAAATTGCTGGCAGCTGAAAGGCCACGAGGGCTTCTCTTCCGTAAATCAGTCTGAAATATGAAACTGCTGACGCAGTCTTTGTGTCCCGTTTGAATAAAGTTTAATTTGTGTCAACAATTCTCTATTCGAAATTTGTAGTTGAAGTTCACAGAGAGAGAGAGATTTAAATTTCAAAGTAGTGAGAGAAACCTAGCTTTTTAATGTTTCTTAAGATCTGCTTTTGCAAGGCCATAGGTCATGTAGAGGTAAAACACTGGAAACGTTGGGAAGGCCAAGAAGCCATTTGGTTGTCCGTACACATTTCTTTTACAGGCTTCACTGAACATTGCTTAATGGCACCATACCATACAGACGTACACACGGGAGGCTATTGTGCATTGAGAAGGCTGTGGGAATCTGTAGGGAGTCAGTCAAGGTCAAGGAGTGATTGACCTCCCACTTGTAATTTCGCCCCGCTGGATTATACGTTTGAAATGGCCAAGCGGATCCATGTACTGAGTATAGCGTACATGCAAATATACATCCCAGAGATAATAACAGGGATTCCAAACCATGGCCTCAGTAGCACACAGTGCACAGTGGAAATGAAACAGACAGCATATCCTCAGGAAACGGGTTCCAGCACAACGGTATCCCTGATAAAGTAGTGGTGGCTACGCTAATACTGTTTGAGGTCACTTGGTTCTGTGCAGTGGAGCAAACCGAATAATGATTGAACCGAAAAGTGTTAAAAAAAAAGATTTTCACCATTAGTTAGTAGTAGCAAGGCTCAGTTCACTTATTTAACCATAGTGTTTCAACTTTGTGCCTCTTGAGAGATGATCTGTGCGCTGTTGTATTTTGTGCCATGAGGCATGCTAGGCTATGTAATCAAATACAGAGATTTCCTCATGAACGTATCCTGCCATGATTCATTGCATTATTTCCATCACATTGTTAATGCAACTGCTGAGTAAGCTCAGAGTTTGTTCATAGTTTTGTTCTAAAATTGGATGTATGAGAAAAACACGGAAGGGTATTTTGTTTAGTTGAGGCAAATAATGGGATGAGACTACAAAATAGACCACAGAACATTTTTGAAGGATAATAAGATGAATCACCTCCCTCTGCATGGTCACACTGTCTCTTTCACAGTCGTTTCACAGTGGGTTTTTTTTATGTCTGGGAGACAGAGGCGTAAATATTTATCCCTCTGCATTAATAAAGTCCAGGAGGTTCAGTTCTGACGGTATTTCTGAGCACGAACTAAAGTCTGTGGCTCTGTCTTTGCAAAGTGGCGAGGGGGGAAGACAAAATGAAAACAGAGACCTGATGTTTTTTGGAAATTAATTTCCTTTCTTTCAAAGTGACCTCTCTCACAGTGGTTGTCATATGCATTACGATAAGGAGTGGGGGAATATTACTATCAAAGAAATGCCACTGAGGGAATAGGATGAGTGTTCTCAGCAGCACACCTTCAGAACAGACTGCTTGAAGTCGAAAACCAATGCTGACCTTTTAAAATCATCAACTCAATGAATTTTCTCCCTCATTATTAGAGGGAAAATCCTTTTTGCTTTATTTGATATGCTCTTGCATACAGTCTTCTAGGTGTTTTTTCATCTAAATTTAATGGAGATATCTTCTCGATCGATCCCCTAATGGAAAGGCGCCGGCATAGTTCGTCGTCAGTCTCCTATGTTCGTCTCACCTGGGAGGATCTGTCCCATGGTGGACTACAGGCACTGTTAATTAGGAAGACATGTCTGGGGTTGTCATGGCAGACAATCCACATCTGGGATGCTAATTATAGTGTCATCACTGGTGTGACACTTCACATTCTTCAAATTCACACATTAACATTCATTCGTCGCCCTCAGAAAGCAGCTGACTTGGGACTGGATCTGGCTCCGATTTGGCACAGGTCTGGCACTGATCTGGCACATCCCTCAGGGCCAGATCCATTCCAAAGGCAGCTTGCAGTCTGAGCCTTGGTGTGCTGGGTGATGTGAAAGGGCTGAGAGAGAGAGAGAGATAAAGAGAGAGTGAGAGAGATAGAGATAGAGAGAGAGAGAGAGATCCATTAAGCACAAGATGGAATTGAATATTTTAAGACAGGAGCACTGGGTCACACTGACTGGAAAAAGCCATTGAACACAACTGGTCATTAAATAGAGAAAACACTAAGAGCAAGGGGTTCATGCTTCAGAGTGTTGAGGTAATTATTGCGTCAATACAAAAATGTATCCATTAGTATATACCAATATAGATATAAATATAATGTGTTACTCACCATGGATGCATTAATTTTCCTCATAAATCAATTATGACAAATAATCACCTCAATAATGCTTTATTGATTACCTGTGGCATTGATACATTTGATGGATCCAGGTCTTTATCCATCTCTCTGTGTATTTAAAGGGAATGTATGCATAGCTGCACACGAGGATGGAAATGGAAATGACTTTGAAATGAAAAGCCCCTTTGAAGGAATGATCTGTCTGTGAGCACAGACACCACACTCCCTCCTTACACACACACACACACACACACACACACACACACACACACACTCACGCGCAGAGACCCCCTACAGACAGCGGTGTGTTGAAAGGAAGCAGTGACGGAAGCATGACGCCACTGGGTGAGTCAGAGCTCCACGTCCTCACTGAGACAACGCGGGTGTGTGTCAGTGGGAGTCAGTGGGTCAGTGTGTGTGTGTGTGTGTGTGTGTGTGTGTGTGTGTGTGTGTGTGTGTGTGCGTGTGTGCATGTGTGTGAGTGTCTAGCGTTTATGTGGCCATTACTTTGCTGCCACGAGTCTGCTCTCCCTTCAGTGGCAGATAGCCTGTCGCCAGCTTAAATTGGTTGCACCACACTGCCACACTTATAAAAGGGGTTCAGTGAGTGACGCACAGCCGGCATACATAAGAGTGAGCGCACACACACACACACACACACACACACACACACACACACAGGTGAGTCAGGACAGCAGTGAGGCTTCATCCATCTCATCATTTGAGCGCCTCTCTCTCTCCTTTTCATTTCATCCTCTGCAGTTTTCTCATTGTCACAAATGGAGCAGAACAGACAGAAAGAGTGGGTGTGTTTACATGTTGCTCGGCAACTACGTTTGTGCTATCATAAGTGTGTCTGGCTGAAGTCTGATAATACCAGGCTCTGGGCTACAGGACATTTTTGATATGCTTTTTGAGTAAGTGTATGAATTTCACTCATCTCTCCTCCCCGCTCACGTGAACTGGGCGTGTGGAGCAAGAGCATCAGCAAAAAACACTCACTGACTGACTGAGGAACTGCCAGTATTAAGACCAGCTGAGAAAACACAGATCCCAGAACAACAGGCATGGCCTCTCATATTGCAAGCATAGGGCACAATTGATCTGTTTAAACGATGTCAATTTCAGGGCTTATAACAGACCCGTGACCCGTGCCCACTTCCAGCATGTGTGGTCTGCCACTGAGGTCACACTGAACTGGTGCATATGAGAAGTCATGCGATATGTTGTTGTTTTGTTTAGTGGATATTTCAGAAGGCTCCCTGAATGCATGGGGGTTAACTCCCAAGGCCTTGTTTCAGTGACGCCTTACACAGTGACATTTGGCAATACACTGTAAAAGTTTAAGACCTGCTCTTTATTTTTTATCTCCGTTTTTAACCACCAGACATTGGGGCAGTGAGGCTTGTGTTGCGTAAGGGTTTTTACCGCTCCTCTGAGACTGAATAAATAGTTGAAAAGCCACATAGAGAGAGAGAAAGGGGGGGGGGGGGGGGTGCAAGAAAGGAGAGGGAGCTAAATGGGGAGTGAGATGAAGTTGCACATTTATGAACTGATGACCTTATGTCCTAAATTGTCATGTGCATTTACCACACACACACACACACACACAGATGCACACACACACCTCAGCTGACTGCCGTGCACATCTGTGTCAGTACATCAGGCTCTGACTCACACTCATTCTACTCTTTGAGGGGGGGCAGCATGCCTGATTTTGGGCTCTGCTCATGTTTACATGTCCACATGTTCATGGGTTGTTCACATTCACCTCATCTCCATTGCGTATCGACAACCCTTGCCATTAGTAGAGGGGACATAGCAGGAACAGATGCAGCAGCTAGAAAAGCAGGCACAAGAGCAGTAAGGTAAAGAGGGAGAGGGAGACTGTGTGTGTGTGTGTGTGTGTGTGTATGTGAGAGAGAGAGAGAGAGAGAGAGAGAGAGAGAGAGAGAGAGATGTCACCTTCCCTTTCTGGGCAGATC
>NC_137926.1:20522610-20870110 GCF_963457725.1 Sprattus sprattus
TCAAAGCAGGGGGGTGGACGGACAGAAAGATAGAGAGACAAAGACGGGTGGGGAAACATAAAGAGAAAAGAGGAATCTCTGGCTCAGATGTTGGATAGCTGGTATGATACACAAATTCTCCAGTGTTGCTGTAATGGATAAATTACCAAAAAAACTACGGAACGTGTCTGTATCTGTGGTTCTGAGGGTCCGCAGAGGATTGAGGAATGTAAGTTAATCTTACTGTAAACCAATCTACGGTGAAAGCTAACAATGACACACCACATCACTGTCCACATTTAAGCAATCCCATTGTACCCTGGCCTGGAGTCACAATCTATAAATCATCACTCCCTGGACAAACTTCAGAATTTTTAGAAACTTTAGAAAGGCCAGAATACTTCTGTTAAATGTTATATTGACAAAGCAGGATTAGAAATGTTTGAAAGGCTACAAAAATGTCCTGCTGCATTGAAGGTTCCCATGAGTACGGCGCCCTCAATAGCTCTTGTTGTGTTCCGTAATAACACTTTAAGTCTGAACCTCATAAACAAGAGTCAGGAGGGTGGATCTGTAGATCTGAAGTTTAATGCTGTCATCCCGTCCAACAATGGAGGTGGTTCATGAAGCATCTCGGTGTGTGTCTGCTGTGCATGCACTTTTAAAGGCACCTACTCCTCCTATAATTTTGTGTGAGGCAGTTGCTGTGGCCAATCAGAATATTCTGCTCACTTGTTGCCCGGGAACATTCCAAGATAATTGTGGCGAGACTCTTTTTACAACGTTTTTTTTTGGAAGGTACTTGACAGTGAGCATCCGTCTCCCCCACGCAGAGGCCCCTCAGATACTGACTGTCCTTGACCGTCAGCACCTACTGAAACATGCAGTTCTGCATGTAGAGCTTCTCTTTCCTCTCAAGGACCTTACTTGAGACTCATCTCTGCAGAGTTGCTCCGTGTTCACCACAACCACTGTATAACAATCAGGGGAGAAAGGCCTTGGTAACAGAGATGACTTATCACCAGACTGTGCTGAGGTGGGAGAAACTTCTAGAAGGACAGCCATCACTGCAATACTCTCTGAATGCACTGTTATTCTGTACAGTGCATTGTGCTTTGCACTCAGGACCTATTAACTAACACATTTCTTCTTGTAAACATGTTAAAGCCCTTAGTCTCAATACTCTTAAAATGCTGTCTTACTACCTTCCCTCCCTTAAACGAGAGAAGGAAGGACTGTTCGAATTCCTTTATTTTTTTTCTTCAGGGTTATAAGATACCTTAAAATACATAACGGTCATTTTTCAAGGTACCACCGATGTAGCCTTGATGGTATCTATTACCCACAAACCTGTGCGCCACAACCCTCCCGCAACGGCAAATTGTAAACAAAGGTGGCGGAGCAAACTCCACTGACGGTCGTGTTTTGTATGTAAATGTGCATTTTTCTGCGTTTTCGCGCTGAGATTTTTCAAAAGTTACAGAGAAATAGACACGGCACTATCCGATTACACTGTTATTGTAACCAGCAATAATTGTTGATGGGATTTGCGAGGCGTCAGTCAGCCAACTTTCTAACATTAGTACATTAGCCTAAGTAAGCTATGTAAGTAAGCTACGTTTTTTCAGCATACCAACGTCACATGTTATGGTTCATGCTATCTTAAAAGAACGTTCGTAAACAACGTTTTTTTTTATATATCTTAACCCTTAAAAATATCTCGCGCAAGACAGCTGTCTTGACGAGACACCAAGGTAGGAAGACAGCGATCTTACTTTTAAGAGTATTCGACCACAGCCTCAGTTGTCACAGACCTTAAGTAATATTGATTGCTGCAGTGGGTGCTTTAGTCATTTACTTTATGCTTTATTCACTATTGTATGTATTATGTTAAAAGAACCATTTTGTCAAGTGTTTCCAGGTCATTGAAAGTCTCCTCCTGCCTCATAAGGGGCCGATCACACAGGACGCGACTTTTAAAAGCGCGTCGCTAGCAAAACCATTGTTTTCCTATGGTACGGCGCGCCTTTCATGTGCGCCTTTTAAACGCCGCGCCTCGCGCCTTTCTGGCGGTTTAAAGGCGCGCCTAAAAGTTACAATATTCTCAACTTTAAGCGCAAGGCGCGGAGGCGCATATTTTAGCAGTTTATAACTATGAGGAATTGTACAACTCCAGATGTAAGAATTATTCGAATTCTATACGGCGGACACATGCGTGGACCTGCGTGAGCAACCAATTGGCCGTCTCTACACTATGCCTTTTATAAATGCCTTTAAAACAAATAGGCTAGCATGCTAGCTAACTGTAGGCACCACTCCACAGGCGCATAGGCGCTTTTCCCCAGGAGCATCTTGCCAACGCGCTTTCGATGCGACTGCGCTTATAAAAGTCGCGTCCTGTGTGATCGGCCCCTAACATAATACTTACAGCCTATGTGCCACCAGGCACAATCCCAAGCTTAAAGCATTCATCACATCATGTGTAAAAACACTAACCTTTTCCAATGGATACCTTGCATTTGTTTCCCAGTTCAGTTATTCTGATGACCTCATACTGACAATAAAATGGTTGTCTCATTACCCCTCTTCAGAGTCTCTCTGTCTCATGCGGGGTTTAATGGTGTTTATTTTGGGCCTGCAGGAAGCAAGACCCTCATGCCCCACTCTCTCTCTCTCTTTCTCTCTCTCTCTCTCTCTCTCTCTCTCTCTTTCTCTCTTTCTCTCTCTTTCTCTTTCTCTCTCTTTCTATCCCTCTTTGTCTCTCTCTCTCTCTCTCTCTCTTTCTCTAGCCCTTTCTGCCTGTTGGTCTTGGACCTGAGTGGCTATCCACAGATGCTGTTGATTAATGGTGTTGACTGAGCGGCTCCAGCTGATGCGTTGGTTCTCGGAAATGCTCAAACTGCGCTGCAACATGTTTGGATTGCCCCTGCCGTTTGAGGCTTCCAGGGAGAAAAATGCAGGCACATCTCTGTTTGCGTCACTTGATCCCATCTCGCTTCTGACTCATCTGGCAGACCAGTGCAAAAGTGTATGCAACCAATGCAGTGCATCCAAAGCACGCAGCCTATGCTAGCGTGCTAAGCTATCTGCGGTGTTTGACGGCAGACAATTGTGAGCTTCCAGAGCATCTATCCAGGCACATTGTGAGCTTCAGGCCACAGCGTCCTACCGCACTTGTCTCAAGCTAATGAGACGTCTCCTGACACGTCTATTAGGTGCATGTCTTGGGTGAGTTGCACTGCCACCCACTCACTGCAGGAAGGTCGGGCTGCATCAGTCAGGATGCAGCAGCACTCTTGGACAGGAAGCTGTTAAGTGCTCTTGAAGGATGCGGCGCTGTCTGTGGTTGGCTGCCGACAGGACTCAATCAATGAATTCAGCATCCACCAAGGAGAAATTAAATACGATTTCCTTTTCAATCTACCTTTTTATTCCCTCTCTCTCTCTATCTCTCTCTCTCTCTCTCTCTCTCTCTCTCTCTCTCGCGCGCGCTCTTGCTCTTTGTCTATCTCTTTGTCTCTGTCTGTCTCAATTTCGCAGTGCCACTCACTCACTCTCCTTCCACAAACAAAAACAAAAATGAAAGACATAAACTCTCTCATTCTCTCTCTCCCTCTCCCTCTCCCTCTCACCCTCTGTCTGTCTTTCTTTCCACTCTCCCTTTGTGCTTTTTTGCTACTCTAAAAGATTGTCTCAGAACCTAGACAGGGACCTACAAAAACGCATTTGTTGGCCTGGAACATTTATTCTGAACGTAACAGTCACTCTGTTAGCTTGACAATAATTCAGGACAATTTGTTTGGAACTAGAAGGAGGGTCAATAAATGTTCTTCTGCATTTACGTAAATTTACTAATTCTCTATGATAGTCGTTTTTTTTAGGAAATTGTTATTCAAGTTTATCCATGTACATAACATGGGAAGAGTGTGTCAAAGTGGCTCTGCTATCATCCTGCTAGAGCTGGCCAGGTGCCAATGGGATCTATCTTAGGGGAGAAGCTAAATTTGAATCTGGTGCACACAGCTCTAATCAACAGCATAAAAACAACCATTAACTCTGCTTCTGTCTGCCTCTCAACACATCCCACTCCCACGAGAGGGGACTTAGAGCACGACCAGTGAGGGAGCAGCGGGCAAGCACCTCCCAATGCTCTCTCCCTCCCTCTCTCTCTCTCCCTCCCTCTATCTCCCTCCCCTCTCTCTCCCTCTCTCTCTCTCCCTGTCTCTCTGTATATCTCTCTCTCTATCTGTCTTTTTTTTCTTCCTCTCTCACATACAGACACACACACACACACACACACACACACACACACACACACACACACACACACACACACACACACACACACACACACACACACACACACACACACACACACACAGAGACATGCATGTACACCACTCTGCCCCAAGAAAACATTAGCACCACTCTTGAGTCCACTCCCCTGCTCTAGAGTCACTGCACAAACAAGTCCTCGAACGACAGGAGACCTCGTGCACTGGAACCACAACATGCCTGAGAACACACACACACACACACACACACACACACACACGCACACACACACGTACTCATACAGACACATAAACACCCACCCTTGACATAACATACAAAAACAGACAAGGTTCAGCTAAGGAATAACAGAAACCCATCCCCTGTCTGCCCTCCAGTTCACTATAGGTCAAAAAACAACAACACATTTCACATTGAACTTTTTCCACGTCTTTCTCACTGAGACTGATACTATCTCATAAACCTTGCTGATGAGAAAAGGGGGTTGTGGTCAACTTTCCCAGACAGAGCATTAGTGTGTTTTGATGGATGATTACACATGTTGTAAACCACCTGTGAACTGGCTCCAGCTGACACTTTGATATAGCCTGATAAAGCAGTCTTCACCATGGCCAATCTGCTGTGCAAGTTTAAACACGATACTCTCTCAGATGCTCGCTCTGAAAGTGTATTGGTAATACGCCACGATAGAGGGCTGCATTCCCCCCCCCCCCCCCCCCCCACCCTTTGCATATGAAGAAGTCAGTTCAGCAAGGCATTCATTCTGTGCCTTTAAAGCAAGAATGTTTAAAAACCTTGTGATACAATGTACATGTACATGATGGCTGTCACAGAATTACATCTGTTATCAGTTATGGACTTTAGCCACTCCACAAAGGCACAAAAAAAGAGAGCCATACAATGTTTGTGATGGGTGACAGTCAAAACACTGGGGTTTTGCAGGCATGCAGCCACACAACATACTGTCACTGGACGACATGCAGTCTCACATGGCACTGAACAAACACTGAACACGTAAAAACAGCAGGGTTAAAGAAACCACACATTCTAATGGCACCCTGAGTGACAACAAACTGTGTTAACTCCCTCTGCCTGCAATGTTCCTTTAATGGCAAGTGAGTTGTAAGAGGCGGGGTGGGGGAAGACTAGGCGAAAGAGAACCCCTATTGGCTGTAATTAAAGGCCTGTCGTCCATGGTTTCTGAGGGCAAGGGCCTCTGGACGACCCTGAATGGTGCTTGTGGGGGTGGAGTGGGGTGGGGGGGGGGAGGCCATCTGCTCCTTCTCGCGGTTCATTAGCCATGTTTCTGGGTACAGGCAGTGTGCCCTGACATCAACAGGTACAAAAGGACTTTGTCCACACCAGTGTGAAGATAGATGTCACATTATTTTTGTTTTAATCCGCTAAGACGAGGGCAACACCTTCCTCTGTCCACAGCTTTATCATTTAAACCTGAAGTAGGGGTAACATTGAATCTTTAATGTGCGCTGGGACTGAATGCTGGGACTAAATGCTGAATAAATGTTTGTTGATACAAGTTTGCTGGTTGTTGTGTTGTGGTAATGAACTGGCTACTTGGTTTTACTCTCTTACCTTCCCAGAAGCCCGTAGGTGTACTGTGAGTCTGCCAGCAGTAACGCGATCTCTTCCTTCCTCATTGATATTGCACACTCCTCCAATGCCTGAGACAAAGTAGGGGGCAGAAGTCCATAATGTCACACTGGGTTTAAAGTGCAAAACCTAGTTCATGGTGTGAACATTTTTAAAAATCTATAAAGCTAGGGTTAACTACATTCCTGAACATTCTGTGCATACAGATTCTTTACTGTAAGTGTTTTCATTTTTTTTTTTTTTTTTTACAAAAGTGTTTACATTTCCCTGCACAACATGCAACGATTTAAATTATATATACGGAACGCAGTGGAATCTTGGGAAACACTGTACTTTTTAATGCCCCTGATACCAGAAAATCACTTGAAAAAGTACCACTTCCACTCTCAATTAATTACACTGATAGTGTGTCATTAAACTCACATTGCAGTAATTGCAGTGCCATTTTAAGACCATAACCTCTCTGGTTTTAAAAAACTGAAAGTTAACCAAAATAAGTAAAACAAAGCACTAGACAGCATTCAATGGCCTTGCCTAAGAGCATATAAATAGCATTATTTTCAAGCTGCCTTCCTATTATGTGTTGCTACTCTATCCTGGGATATGTGTGTCACTTGTGGTTATGTTACTCTCAGCTCACAACATCCCCAACGGATGATCTAACAGTGAGCAGGTGTACTGATGGCGCACAGGTACACCTGCCCCCGCCATACCCTACCTTACCCTACCACACCACACCACGCCCCACACAAACCCTGTCCTAGCTCAGGTGCTGCTGCAGTTGCCTGCAGTTACTCACTTGGTTAACGTCCCCTTCTCCAATGACGAACACCAGCTTGGTGTCCTTCTCCACCACCATGCGATCCTCCAGGACCCCCTGCATTTTGAGGGTCACCTGCTGGCCCCAGGCTGGGCCCTGAGCCTCGGGTGGACCAGGCTCCTGTACCTTCTTCCTCAGCAGGCGGTCATCTATTCATGGCAAACAGGCAGGGGCAGCATTGGGTGGTGTGGGGGAGGAATAGGAGGAGAAGGAGGGGGTTAATCTACTTGTTGTTGATGAACAGACCCTTGGGTTTCTCGGTAAAGAGAGGCCTTCTTAGCAGCAGGGAGAATAGGCAGGTGCTCTCTCTGTCTCTCTCTCTGCAAACATGCGTGTCAGCTTACCGCAAACGCACTCAACAAGTCTGGTTAGCATCTTGAGTTGGGACAGCTTGTTTGTGTGATATGTTGTTTTTCTCTCTCTTTTGTTTGTCTTTGTTTTGGATTTTGTTCATTATTTGTCACTTACCTTACTATTTTACCTCAAAACCTCATTTGATGTCATTGTGGCTCATGGATTATTAACAATATTACATTTAATGTACCTGTACATGGCTTGCATGTTTTGTTAATAAAGTCTGTGTATTTAATCATTATAGATAATGAGATGCCTCAACCACCTCTTACATGGGAAAATGGAAAATGAGATTCCTTGTCCACCTATTACATGTAAAAAAAAAAAAAAAAAACAGTTCACTTTATTCCAGTGATATTTAGCACTAACTCTCAAAACCTGCCTACCTGTAATGTTAATCCAGTCTTCGGCCATGAACAGCTCCTCAAAGCTGGAGGATGTCCATTCCTCAGTCTCGTAGTCGGGAAACAAACTCTCCACTGAGCTATCTCTCTTTTCCTCTTGTTCTGAATCCTCTGGTTCCCTAAACCGCACCGTCTTCATGAAGCTGGATGTCTTCCTCATCTTCAGCCGCTCCTCCGAAGGAACCTCCTCACTCTCACTTTCCTCCATGCCTCCACCATCTTGTTCTTCCATGTTGTCATCCACTCCTTCCTGGGCCTGTTCTTCCATTTCTCCCTCATCCTCTTCCTGTTCCCCCTCGCCTTGGTTCTCTACTTCTTTTCCTTCCAGTGTGTCCACCTGCTCTGCTGACACCATCTCTGTCCACACCTCCTCCTCCTGACTCGGGTGTGTGTCTCCCTGCTGTGGCTCTTCCAGAGGAGCCTCTTCGCCGGGACTCTCTGCCCAGTCAAGGTCCAGGGAGGGCTCTGTTGGTGTGGACTTCTCAGAGGAGTCCATTCCCTTTGCCTCCATTACCTCTTCCGGTTCAGGTTCCATTTCATGACACGGAGCCAGGGACTCCATCTATGGAGACTCCCAGTAGCACACTGGCCGAGCTATGCTGCTCTCCACAGCTGACCGTTGGAAGTGACTGTTGGACGAACTGTCTGACCGGACTGTAGGATAAACCAGCTGACCCGATAAGATAGTGACGCAAAGACCCAGCCTAGTGCTGTCTAAACCCCTGCATCCACATGGACTGTAACAGAGTTGAACTCCAAGCACATCGCCAACGCGCACGAATCCCAGCTATGCTGATTGTGAAGTCGCAGGGTTGATGCGTAGGTTAATCCAGGTTTGCGGACTGCCGGTGAACAGACTGTCACACGTTTCAGTTTCTGTTATCCCTTCATCCTTGGACTAAGACCACATGTGTGACAGAAACAGAAAGTGTTGAGAAATGGTCAATGTATGAAAACTATGCTGCGAAGCGATCTCCGTCAGCGAGGTTGTGCAGTGGTAATCTGTGGGATTAGAAGAGCAAAATCTAATCTGCTAGAATGTCTCTAAGCTTCTTAATGACTTCAGTGCGCAGGTCTATGATGCCGTTTCCATGAGCACCACCCACCAATAGGATCTAAGAGCTTGGCTGTCCTCTGGACCTGCTTTTTCCAGTTGAGTTTAAGAGTGATTTCATTTGTCATTTTCTCACTTCTTACATTGTGAGGAAAGGGTTAGTAGGTGAGAGGTTGTCTACCACAATGTGTCCGAATGACAAGGTAATTTACAATATAATATATTTAGTGTTCGATTACTTAACTAAATGTATTGAGTTAATTTTGTTATATTTTTAAGTGTTTCTTGTGTACCCACAATGTTGTAATATAAAGATGTAATTAATTAACAACTTTATATAAAGATTTATTGTGACATTGTGCAGCAAAATAAGAACCAGAAGGATCGGAAAAAAAGAACCACAAGCCTACGTTAACAACTGGAATACAGACACAACACAGCACAACAGAACACATGTGGAGACCGGTTTTTCCAGGTTATGCGGAAACTGTCGATGAGCAACTGTGTGTTACAAGACAAGACAGGTCGTTGTCCCAGCCTGTGCGCAGGTTGCCTCAGAGCAGCCAAAGGCAGGCTAATAAGCATAATGAACAATACATTATTGTTGGTTTAAACTTTCCCAGTCATATTCACCATAAAGACAATATTTCGTCTGTATGACTGCTGAATATTAAACACGTCATTGTGTGGATTTATGTTATAATTACGTATTTAACGTATTATTACAGTTCTGGCCATACAGGAAGTTTAAATTCATGTGACACTGGCGAAATGTTTTTACCTGGACCTTGGTGAAAAAATAGAGCTTTTCTTCAGTTGGGAAACCTTGTAGAGTTTTAGTGCAAAACCACGTGATTCCAATAGGCCGTGAAAGTGGTTGCCCTAAAGCCCCTTTAAAGAGTCTGTTGAAGTAAGCCGTCATGTTAAATTGAAAGCGATGAGCGACATACTGGACACAGTAATCATCTTTTTCACTTTTAAAATTGCTGATCCCCACTCTTGCCACAACTAGCAAAGCCAGCAGCAGCAATCCACTCTGATTCCTCCAGGATCTTCTGAAATGTTTGCCCCCCTTCCCTCTTGATCCATAAAGACCCTTCATTGATGATGGTTATGACATATCATTGCAATTGCCTGCCAAATGACAAGACCAAAGAACATCCTTTCATCTATACTGTAAACATTCATAAATGTAACATTCAGAATCTGTCATCAAGTATTTATTTAAACTATTTGCATGTTTTACCTACAGAAGCAACACGTCTTTCCAGCAGGTGAAACCATAGCATTCCTGACATAAGAACAGAAATCCCAGTTTAACCCCCCTTGACCTGTATTGTGAACATACCCTCCCCCACATCCTTAGCTTCCATTGTAAATACAAGATGGCTAATTTCAGGAATGAAGATGGAATGGATGTCTGTACTTTATCTCAAGCAACTAGCATCAAGTGAATCTATATTCCGAGGTGTTAGGACATTCCTTTGTTTTACAGTCTGCAGATGAAACCCATGGATCTCAGAAGGCCATATGGCAACCGCACCAGCTCCATTAGAGACTATGAGAAAGCTCCTTAATCCACGGGCCAAGCACCTTGTCTGCTAAGGATTAAGGCTGTCTCTAATTAACCTAAATTCTCAGTTTTTTTTTTATTACTGCCCATTTCACCTCATCTGTTTGTGTGCTTATGAAGGTGAGGGGGATATCCAGACCAGATGTGCTTTCTTTATCTTTTTGCATATTTATTTTTATTTTTTGTTATTTCTTCCTCTTTTCCATAATGCTCCCTAATCTCCGAATTTATGGCGTGACTGCTTTAGCAATACATTTGAGTCCAGATAACTATATTTGCTCAGTGTGTAATCTGCTGCATATTATCCACAGCACTGTTTTTCTTCCTCCGGAGACTGAATGTGAAATTATGGATCCACTTTGTTGATATGAATTTCGGAGAATCAAACCATTTATTTATACAGAAAAATCATTGCTCTCTTTTTCCATTTATTTACTTTTTTTGTTCTCTCACAATGATGTAGCAGTCCTTTCATGTCATTGTCCATAATGGTTTGTGGAGTGTTTCTTCTTTATCAGTAAACTACAAAATGGAGGTGGTGTGTGCTCCAGAAGGCCAATCCTCAGAAGGTCACACAGGTGATGGGGTTATATGGGATGGATATAATTATGTGGGGAGACACTAGACAAATTATTATTTTGGAATGCAGTACCCCAATATATCTTAATCTGGAATCCAGTATCAAGTTACATTGAATACCAAAATACCATAAAGAAACATGTTACAATAAACCAGGTATTCCATGGAACTGAAATTCTTTCCCCTTCTTTGGTGGTGAAGAATGGAACACTCAATCCAACAATCCACGTCATATGGTTCTTCTGACTAAAAAATGAAAAGAGTTACATACAGTATATGACCCAGACCTGTGTTCAGTTGTGCTGTGACAGACATATCAATGTTGCTCAGACAAACATTTTTGGACCACTATAAATGAGAGTGTATCACGGAGATAACATTCAGATAATGTGTATGTGAACTGCAGATTATGAAATGACAGGAACCTCTTATTCGAGATAATTGGGTAATTTTACGCACATGTAATGAATTTTATAGCACAGCATGTATACTGTGGCAACATGGGAGTTTTATTTTTTCAATATTGCCTTAGCAATATTGATTGTGTGAGTGTGTATTATGTAGGGCCTAGGTGTGTGTGTGTGTGTGTGTGTGTGTGTGTGTGTGTGTGTGTGTGTGTGTGTGTGTGTGTGTGTGTGTGTGTGTGTGTGTGCGCGCGCGCGTGTGTGTGCGTGTGTGTGTCTTTGTGACGTGTGAGAATTATCTCCGCCCAGACCCGTGTGACGTTTCAATGAGAATGTCGCCAGTTGAGCTCAGTTCTAGACATGGCAGCGCTGAGACAGGAGCATCGGTATGGACTCTCCTGTGGAAAAAATAACAAAAACATTCCCAATAAGACTATTTATCACGTGAAACTAACCGACACTGCCATTAAGACACTGGAAGCATACCAAACTCTCAAGGTAATGTTTTTAGAAATGTTTATGTTGAAAGCTTTCGCTGGTGATAGTGATTGTTTTATAATAACGTCTGAGTATGGTCTTAAAAGAACAGAGGCACAATTAAGTGAAAAAAGTTGCTACAACTTCAGAAAGTGTCCATATGCGTGTTGGTTCTGATTATGGGAAATATATTCGTCTGCGAAAAAAGGCAATGATAGACCACAGTTGGCGACGTCTGTCTCTTAACTCATCTTTCATGATGGCAATTAGTCCTTCGTAAGAAGCAGACTCCTCTCTGTGCTTTATGACTTCTTGTAAATATAACTGATAATATATGAATTCGCAGCATTTGATCGAATAGGTGTATTTGTCGTTATAAGTTGAATTGTTAGGTTCCACGTACCTGTATTTGGTTATAACTGTATTTCAATCCACATCAAACTTTACTCGCTCTGATACAGCCTGGCATATGTTTTGGGAATGTAAAGATAATACAAACGAGGACATTTTCATATTCATCTTATTGGCAAAAGTAAGGTGTTAAGCCTATCAGCTACCTTTTTAGTGTCGTGTCGACTTGCGCAAATTATGGTAAAGGGATCATACGGTCTGAGAGGGGCTCAAGGTTTGATTGAAGTAATAATGCTATGCCGTGAATTTCTTTTACAACAATATATTCTTTCATACTATGCAACGTAAACTAAGTAACAGAATACCTTATCTGCTTGTTGAAATAGAAACCCACAGTCTATAGTTTCATTTGAATTAATTGTTTATCAAAACGACTCACTGGTCTATAGTCCACCGCTTACGTAGGACTCGTCGATATCGCTTGAATGAAACTATTATTCGAGACAGGTTGACCAAACTATTACGGTGTTTCCGTTGCCTGCCATTTATTTGCATAATTACGTACGTGTAGAGTTTAAAGGGGTGATATCTCTATGGTCGAGAAGGTTGCTGGCTGCTCACTATAGTTTAACCATGTTGTCATATTTTGTCAGCTGCATTTTGAATGTAAACTGTCTGCCACAATTCGTTTGACATGATGTTCTCTAGCCTGTGATTATTGCGTTTGGCTGTGGGTCATTTAAGTTCATTTACTTTCGCCACTATAAAAATTACTCAATATAATGAGCCTGGACAGGGTGGATGGTCAGTTTCACCCCTAACCTCAGCGTTTTAGCTCAGTGGCTGGAGTTTTTTGTTGATGTACTTTTTGCATTTTCCCTTTGTAAACATTCCTTAACTCGCTCGAACGCACCGCTCATTGGTCTATCAGGCTGTGCGATAGCCTATGTCTTGTTTGATCCAATCAGTAGGTAAACCATCGCAACTTCCTCAAGTTTGAGGAGACTAGGAATGTTTAACTGATAGTTTTACAAGTGACTGTAGCCCAGTCAGTACCTCATAATATACTGCTGGAATTTAAACGTTTTGGAAGCTACATTTAGAAAAGTTTGAGAAAATGGACACTCCCTTCTGATTAGAAATATACACAGGGAACTGCATTTCTTATTTAAATGAATATGCTCCTACCACACATTTATATGTAGCCAAACTGAGTTGTTAATGGGAAGGAAAGACTACCTGTTTGTAAACCAGCTGTATTCAGCACGTGGCTTGCTCTCATTTAACCTTCTGTGAAGCTTTTAGTCTTTCAGCTCACTGAGTAGAAACATAGTGAAGGCAAACCCTATTAATTGTGTTTATCCTGTAATCCTTACAAATGAAAACAAACAACCTGTCTCTTAATAAGGCACATGAGCTTCATAGAGCAAGGGCAAATTGGAAGAGCAACACTGAGCCTCTCCCTGAAGCATCTATAATAGATAAACAGGACTGTTGACCATGGTTACAGCTGGAACTTGTAGATACTGACACATTTCTTTTGAACCTACATTGTGGCCTGTGGCATTCATGTTTTTATATTAAGATACACATTTTAAATACATATTGCAGACTGTTTTTTCACATAACCCATAGGCCTATGCACTTCATTGTATAGTTTATCAATATATCCAATTGAATAGGACAATAGCTTTTTACAACAGACTCCTTAGGAGACATTTAATTTACCGTTTTACCTCACTGTCCTATCACTTTCTGATGAGAAATCAGCAGGAAAAAAAAGGCATTAGGACGCTGAAAGCTTTTTTTTTGTGAGTGATGAGGCACTTCCCTTGACAGTCTTCCAATCTCTCCCTCTACCTCCCATCCCCCATTTTAAAGACACACACACACACACACACAAACACAAATTTGATTGACTTAAGTAAGGTTTCTGAAGTGTGAGATGTATTAATTAGATGCATTCCACAGAAGATTAGTGGAGAAACAGAGCCTTGATCTGTAGAGTCCAGTGACACACATGCATTCAGAAAGAGCCCAGTGAGAACCAGTTTCTCCTCCAGTCCACACACATTACCGCTAGCCAGCACTCACCTCACCCCAAGCTAGAAATGTGAAACTGCCTTTGCTCTGAGACGTGACCCATAGGAAGGCAAGGTTTTCACTGCAGGTTCTAGGTAATAAATACTGGTTGTGGTAATACTTACCTCACATGGGCAAACAAATGGCATAAAGCTGTATCATGGAAGACGGGACTAAACCTAAACGTGCACTGTGTTGTTATTTCATACCTTCATGTTAATCACTCCTCTAATGTCTTTGTTCTGCCGTGTGTTCAGCAGTGTTATCAGTAACTCTGTTTAAGAAATCCATAATGTATCTTTCCTATACTGTCCAGGCCTGGTGTACGTCATGATAAACAGTGTCTCTCTTTTCTCTTTCTGTCTCCAGGGATCCTTACCAAATCAGCCAGCAATTTGCTTCAAGGGGAACCAGGGGGTAAGATGAATGTGTTTTTGCTCACCCCTTCCAGACATTGGGCTCTAGAGATGAAATGCTTTAATTAGTCATGATTGTTGAGCCATACAAGAACCCAGGCAAGATTTTGAGCAGCATCTTCTGAGTTTCAATTTTTTATGACGTCTTAAATCATACGGCTACATAGGGGTGACGGTTGCATCAAGTGACACCACCCTTAAGGATTGCAGCGTTGGTTTTGAAACACATTGACTGCAAGAGTGGAGCAGCATGGAAATGTATAAGCCTGTTTGAGATAAGCAAGCCGTGTGTGTCATGTGTCATTAACAGGCTATCCATTTTCTTAGTATATTCTGTCTGTGATTTTCCATGTGCCATCCTTTTGTATGACATTAAGGAAGGCATAGCTATGTCATATTCCTTGCTTCCACATCCATATACACATGCTAACGTTGGCATTAGTTTTTTTTTATACCTTGGCTGGAGCAGTGTGTGGTCAGTCCATATATAACTTGGTAGTGCGAGTTAGAAAGAGAGGGAGAGAGAAAACATTCCTCTGAGACGACTGCAGAGAAAGATGCCTGTGTCTAAACGGATTAGCACGTTCAGCTGTAGCCTCCTCCCCGTCACTGCCAGCTAGCCTAGCGTACATTTAACACATAATTGGGCCTGTCTAAAAGGAGCGGGTCTAATCCCCAGCAAGAGCCGATTGCATTGAGGAAAGTGACTTTGCTCTGTACACAAACGCCGGACTGTGCGCTGGGGCACGGGCCCTGGGAGCCTCCGAGTGGTACTCTATACCCCCAGGCTGCTAGCCAGGTTACTGGGTCAGCCCAGCAACTGGGAAGGCTTTGTTTCCACAGAGGGGTGGAGGTGGGGAGCCGGTGAACCCCAGGGAGCCCAGAGCCTCCGTGCCTGTTGTCTCTGTGCAGACATGAAAGACGTGCGACAAGGAGGGGGGTAGCCATAAGAACGTTCCTTCTCTCTCTCTCTCTCTCGCTCTCTCTCTTTCTGTCTCTCTCTCTTTCTCGTTCTCTCACTCAGTTTCGCTGCTTGCAGATTCAAAATAGCACCATTGCCAAAGTAATCTGACATACTGAACCTTTTGCACGCATTGTCAGCATTTTTTGTATGTTGATCCAACCTTTTATATATTTGCAATTAAATGTTTAAATTTTCCAAATGAGATCTGCGTGATTATATCTCTGTTTGGTGCATTGCATATTCAAATTGGATGTGGTGAATATGTGCGTTAGCTTCCCCCTTCTCTGACAATAGGCTGTCGCCTTAATGAGGTATGTGAGCCGTTACAGGAGGGGGTCAGATTAAGCTGTTACTGTGAGGGAGGGGGTAGAGAGTGTGTGTGTGTGTGTGTGTGTGTGTGTGTGTGTGTGTGTGTGTGTGTGTGTGTGTGTGTGTGTGTGCGCGTGTGTGCGTGAGTGTATGTGTTTGATGGGGGGATGTACGTTAGGGACTTCCATAATGACTGTGGAAATGGTGGTGTTCTCCATCTTTGGTAAAGACTGTGACCATGCCAGCATTCTAGAGATGATACAATAGAAGCACCTCACATACCAAACAAAGTCCCTGATTTTTTCTCTCTGGTGGTGGAATATCGGCAGCAGATATTGTTAACCGTTTGCCAACAGTTGGTGATCTGGGGAGAGGGTCTCTTTGATGAAGCTGACTCCAGACTGGCTATTAGAAATGCAAATTCAAACAGACACTGTAGCAAAAACAAGTGGTCCTCTCTCAGTTGTTCATGAGTGGCTCCACGCTTCCGGAAGTTTCACATGAAGTGACAGTCTGTTTAATATGCTCTCAGGGGTGTCCCTGTCTATCCTGGGAAGGCTCCACTAACATAGGGCTGGACTGTTTCCAGTGTTTTGAAATTGAAGAGGTGAATCACGGGGTGCTTTGGGAACTGTCATAAATGGACACTGGAAAGTTCCCTTTTAAGGAATAAAAGTAGTCTTCACACTATGTTGTAGTTCCGAAATGCACTGTAAATTATTGACAGGTGAATAGTATTTTGATCCACCAGGGATGTACAGTATGCTTTAGATGTTCTTGATGCGCTTGATGAAGGGACTATGTAGCAGAAAAGGTCTCCTCGTGCTTGGAATGTCCTGAATCCTCAAACGGTGTAATGTTGGCATGAGGGGAGAAAAGTGCAAAGGTCAGTAAGGGGGAGTGATAGAACGAAGAAGAAACAAATCATGGCTATTGAAGTCTTAATTCAGGAAGGTGTTTTTTTCTTATATAAAAAAGGAAGGCCAGAGAGACGATGATAAATCGTCTACAGTGGTGGGAGAAGAGTAATCCCCATAATACCACCAAGGATAGACGGAAAAAATTAAGAGAAAAAAAAAGGATGATGCAACTGTAGAGTAACAAAACCGTATAAAAACAGAGGTAGGGTATGCAAAATAATTCCTTTCATACTGAAGGGAGGGGAAAAAGAATTCCAGATCCTGCAGGTTTTATGGAATTTGGATTGCTTTGAAATTCTCACCAGGGATTGGGGACTGTATCCCGTTTTAGTTGGGGTGCTCCAAGGCTGGAATTTCACATGTTAGTGCCCATTTTCTTTTGGTGCTGGCAAAGCTGTCTGTTTTACTGGAAACACTTGCCCTTAGGCCCTAATTATCCAGTATCCACTTCTGCAGACATCTGCTTTTCAAAAGCCATCAACAAAGCAATTTCTCACTCCCCTTTGACCAGCCATTGGAGGTTTATAACTAACTGGGTTTGTGGGCTGAGAAGGTTTTTTAAAATAAAATCTGATGGGCTGATACTGGTTGGCAGATCTTGTGCTGTCATTGAGGTTGCTCACTTTGTCAGAGATGTGGAAACAGTGAAGCGCTTCATCATCGTCCCACTGAGTCCCATAAATTAATATTTTCATGTAACGCTAGCCTGGGCTTCCACTGCTGCTTCCTCGCCTGCCTTGCCTCGGAAATCTTCATCCTGTAAATGAAGAGATTCCTGTTTGGCCGCCAGAACTTCCTCTCCTTGAAAGAAAAAAAAAAGGGTGTAAATGATCAAAAGCAAGCTATGCTAACTTAGTGCTGACTGAGAATGCATCAGATTCTCAACAATGCACAATGCACTGGCAAGGGTTGAGGCAGTACTCTGCCAGCAATAGCAGTCATCTGAACTGGGCTTTTGTGTTTATGGGATTGAGCTGCACTTGGGTGCTATAGCTTGTGTTTGTTGTATTAAAAGGCTTTCCCTATGCCTTTGGCCTATCCTAAATTATGGTTGGGGATGGTTGGTGTACAGGGAAACATAAACAAATGTTTTGTTGGGAGAGAGTTTGTGAATGGGTGGTGTGTATTGATTTTCCTCAAAGTATTTGTTGAATTTAGTGAGGGTGGCTGGTTCGTGGGAGGTAGAAAAGGGAGCATGTTCCTCTCTCTCCCTCTGTCTCTCTCTCTCTCTCTACCTATTTCTCTTTCTCTCTACCTCTTTCTCTGTTAGACTTTTTCTCTTTTTCTCGCTCTCCTTTCTCCCTCCTTCTCTCAGTTCTCACCTGTTTCTATGCTCGTCTCATTAACTTCTCATCTAACCTCGTGCCTCTGCTCAGTCTTTGGGAGTCACCAGACCTCTCAACTCACGTGTGGCTGCTTCAACCCTGCCTGGCCTCTCACTGTCACCATTGAGCAGAGCAAACAAGTGTGTGACTGTGTGTGTGTGTGTGTATTCATATATCTGTTCATCTCTGTGCCTGTGAATGTAAAGGCTAGATGATGTGTGTGTGTGTGTGTGTGTGTGTTTTCACCCGTGTGGGCCTTTGCATTTGTGTGTATATGTGTGTGTCCACCGCCATCCCCCTCCCTGTATGTGTGTGGCATTTCCCTCTAAAAGCTAATTAAAATGACAATAAGAGGAATGCGGTTGGAGAGCAGCCTGTCCCCAGTAGCAGTGCTGAGGGAGAAGTGGGGGAGAGAGAGAAGGAAGAGGGGGGGGGGGGGGTAGGCTGTCCCACGTGCGTCTGAAAGGGCACACGCCGCTCTATTCATCCAGATGTGTCAAGCTCGGCAAAAGCCAACGTCTGCCTCTCACTTCAGGGCCCCACTGGTTAGACTGGCAAAGTGCTTGGCCCGCTGAGGGTGGACCATCCAGCCAGTTTGCGAGTAGCCAGTCTCTCTGAGCTCCCTTTGTAATGAAAAGCCTCGGCCTATATTTAGCGATGTATTTTCTTTAGGAAAGCATAATTCGGCTGTGTCAAAAGTTCATTTTCACACAGTGTGGTCTATGAGAGATGAGTATTGTGCACATATTAAGGTGATTTACCATAACTGATGGGCCCTGTGCTTTGGAGGCTATTGACAAGATATCGTGTGTTTGACCTTAGCAAATGAAAACAGGAAGAGATGGTAGAACATCAGAGAGATTTTAATCCTTTCATGAGTTGGACAGACCCCATGTTGGTACTTAGCCCTGGCCTGCTTGGCAGGACTTCTGAGAATACGTGGTAGCATATGTTTTCAGGATGTCTTCAGGACCTGCCAGTGTGAGAGACTGACTGTCAGTTTAAAAAGGTTATAAATCCTTCAAGCTTTGTAATATACTGTATCTGCTAGATTTAATATTTCACATGAAATCCTTCCATTGCTTTTGTTTGAATGTTATCATAGAACCTTATTTGTTGGTTGCCATGGAGTTACAATACAACTAGGATTTAGTGTTCTAAGAAGTAGGCGTAACCCTTTAATCTTTTGCATTTTTTAATGTCTCTGAAATCCTTGTGCTTGTTTGTTTGCCAAAGACAAGCTGTTGTGTTCGTCTGATGTTTTTCAGGGAATGTCCGTGTGCTTGTCCTCTCTTCACCTTTCATTCTGTACTTTAAAATAAAACATGGATCCTGACCAGGAAGCCTGCCTCTAGTAAATCAAAACAATGAGGAAACAAGGTGTTCCGTCACGTCATATGTTTTACTGTGGGTGATATGTCACACATAGAGGATACTGCAAATGAAAGTATGGGAGCTGGTCTGTCAATGCACACTTGGCAATATTAAGTGATCTTAAGCATGGTGTGTGTTATAATGTGAGTTTTGACGTTTGGCTTCTTAGATGGTTAATGTGGACAAGTTTATATTTACTTGAGCTGCTTGGCTATCTTTGTTTTTGTCCGAGTGGGGCTTATCTTCCCATGCGACTTTGCTCTAATAACTCCTTGTTTCGAGTCTTTTTCTGATGCCATGGGCATGTTGATCAGGGCTGGCTGTGGTTTTACATGGACTATCTCAATATTGTTAAAATACTCTAGATCTAGAAAAACAAAACAAAGGCAAAAAAAAATAAATAGTGAGAGAGAATCTCAGTGTAATACCAGCAAGCTCATGTTTAAAGGCTTATATTTTAAAGGCTTGCATGTGGAAAACAAACACATATGCTTTATTATCAGACCAACAGTAACAAATGAATAACCAGCCTTATCGCACCCCATACTGCAGTCTCTTTAAACGATCAGACACCCCCATGTTAAGGGGTCGTGGAATTCCCTCATCCCCGTCACTATAGTAACTGATGGGGTGGAGGAAGAGGAGGCGGTAGCTTCTGTTTTTTTCTGTCTGAATGGGCTTCCCATGAAGGAAGAAGAAGAAGAAAGAAAGAAAAAGCTGCCAGTAGTCCTGCCTTCTTCTTCTCCTCCCCCCATCTCGCTCTATGGAGGGGAAGGGGGCATTTGAAAGGGTAGCAGAGCCCTGGTCACCCGGCGTGTGCTGCGCTTGACAGATCAGCCCCCAGGTGCAGGGAAGAGGCAGATTTCGCTTGGCATTCGAGGTGATACCTTAGGGGATGGAACAGCCCCGACAATACCCCACCCTCCCCAGCTCCGCTTGCCAAACCAACCCCCATGCCGTTACAGACTCTCTCTCTCTCTCTTTCTCTCACACACTCCCCCCTTCCCCCACCTCTGTCCAACCCCCACAAGTGTAGCTGACTTCCAGAACAGGAGCTAGCTTAACATATCTCTTTCTCTCTTTCTCTCTTTCAAGAGAAAAAAGATGAGCACGATATGAAACGAGGGAAGAGGAAGAACTCTCCAGTTATGAGCCACAGAAGAGTCGTCGATCACCCGTTAAACACTGCAGACAGTGCGCAGAGTTCATCAGAAATATGACAAGGTCTCTCCTGGTGCACCGTGGCCCTGAGTTATCAGCTATTGTTTTCTTTGTCCTTGTAGCCATGCGTTGCCTCCTAATGTCTCGTTAGCCACATCCTTCTTGTGTATTTCTTTTATTTTTTTATTCCCCGACCTGCAGCCAAATGTCAGTGGTGGTGGGCGGTAACTATGGAAAAGAATGCTGGCTTGATTGCTCACATTTTGTCCTGTTTTTATTCTTATATATGATCACACAGGAGACGAGAGGCAATTGTGAGCTTCATTTCTCGCGTGTATCCAACCAACCCCCCATCCCCTATTGCTTGAGTGGCTTATAAGAAGAAGAAAAAAACTCCTTCCAGAGAGAGGGAGACAGTAAAGTGGTGTCTGTTGGTGTCATGGACCAATTTGGGGAGGCACATTGGGATGTGAGGGACCCCCCCGCCCCCCACCTCCACCACCCTCCCCTCTTTTCTCCAGGCCCCATGTCCTCGCCGTTCATGAATAAAACAGTTGCATCGCCGTGCCATCGCATGTGGCTCAGCAGATAGAACAAAAGGCAGGCGTCTCCGGGAAACCGTGACTGAGACACACTGCGACTTGGGAACAATGGGGAGGAGTGGTGGCAGCGGAGATATGGTCTGAGCAGGGCAGAGGACAACGCTCACACGGGCAGGCTGCCTTGGATATGTGTTTAGTCGTAGTCCTTTGACCGAAATGTTAATTTCAGTCACAATTCGGTCATACCCTGTTACGGTTAAAGTCAGTCTAAATTTAGACGAGCTGGAGAAAGCATGGAACAGAGATGGATGGCTGCCTGTGAAGGTGGATGGGAGCACAGGCGGAGAATTATAACACGCCACTTACTCTGCCACGCAATAACAGCTCTCTCTTTCGGCCTTGTCATTTTGGCCATGGCAGCTTGTGTAATCAAAAATGAAAGGGGTGTCTCTTTTTTTTCTTTCTCCTTTTTTCTGAAAAAGTCAAATCTTTGACTTTATTTCTGTCTTTTCTATTGGCCTGAAATGTCATAAAAGCAGCTTCATTGAAAATGATGTACGAGGCTTCTTAAAAACAGTATTTTCAGTCGTCTTCTAGTAGTGTACAGTCTCAGTTACAGGCTGCTGAAAAGCAGCACCTGAAATAATATGACTTCTACCCCTCCTTTCCAAACAGATGTGTGAATCCCCACAGAGAAGAAAAAAATATGTTTAGAGTGTCCTTATTAAACAGAATGTTTTGTCTGTTCTTTTTCTTTTTTTTTCACCTGACATTTGCTGTCAGCCTGATGCTGCAGTGTATTAGTATTATATAACCTAATAAAAAAGTGCAAGCACTTTTAATGCTCTTTGGGGGAGTTAAGCAGAGGGTGAAAGTGGGGGTTATGGAGGGGTTGTTGGGAGATGTTTGGTGGCTACCACAGAGCGTGCCCTTTGTCTCCTCTCCAATGGCAAAGCCCCTGCCAAGTTGTTCTGTTCCAGTCCGGTTCACACCTTACAACAGCCTGCAAGTATTTGACATCTCCAAACACACACACACACACACACACACACACACACACACACACACACACACACACACACACACACACACACACACACACACCACACACACACACACACACACCACACACCACACACACACACACACACACACACACACACACACACACACCACACACCACACACACATGCACAGGCCAGAACGCAGCAGATGTGGCCGGAGCCAGAGCCACACAGGGAGTGATTGTATCTGACTGCGCACCCTCCGCGGGTCGAGGACTAATCCTGACAAGGTGCCGAGGATTGTCAATCCAATGCCATTTGGCAGCAGCAGCTACTTGGCTTCGGGGGCCAAACTTAGCCCACTGTGAACGCACTCTCTTTGGGTCTTTGGGCAGACTTCTGTCTTCGTGTCTCTCTCTCTCTATTTCTCTCTCTCTCTCTCTCTCTCTCTCTCTCTCTCTCTCTTTCTCTCTCTCATGCGTGATCTGTATCTCTGTCCCCTTGCTATAGTCTCTCTTCCTGGCAGTGTTGTTCTCCTTTAGTAAAGAAAGAAATCCAGTCCGGCTGAGCGTTGCACAAGCTTTCTTCTTGTGCTGCGCTCTATGTACTCTGTGTGTGATTTACATGGAGCGAGTAAAAGATATTTCTCCCCTGTTGATAGGTGGTGATAATGATAGCATACTGAGCCTTAATGGAAACCAATGGGTTGAAACTCAGCCTGGGTTGAATCAAGTGCCCTCCTTACACGCACAAACACTCACACACAAACACATACACGCACAAACACGCACACACAAACACATACACGCGCACACACACACACACACACACACACACACACACTAACACATACACAAACTGCTAGATTGAGTGAATACTTTTTTTTTTTCAGATGTAATGTGTTAGGCATCAGATGTTAATTTACCAAAAAAATGTGTTTTACTCAGAAGTAGAAAAAATAAGTGTCACAATGAATACCCATTAGTGTGAAATGAGGAATTTGAAGTCACAGACCATCTAGATTTTTCTGTTTCTTAGAACCTACTACAGGAATTTGCTTGGAGAGAACTACAATGTTGTAATGGAGAATTATAACAGGAACCATTCATGTGTTTCTGTGGTAGGAGATTTGTCAAATGGTTTGGAGGCATTGTGTCAGTCTTGCCCGTCTCACCGGGAGCATCCCCCATTTCATTTTCATTCCTCTACCCAGTTTAGCATTGCCATGTTTTATGGGGCCCTTAATCTCCTATTCCCATCCGATTGTAAAGCCACTGTTGTGATCCCACAGCCAGAAAAAACAGCTATGTACCCCAGGAGAGCCGCGCTGGGAATTAATGGGTTAAATGACATATGGTTATGAAGATGGAGAAGGAAGGCGTGAACAAAAGAGGGCAACCTCACCACAGACTGACCTGAGTGACATTGATTAGAATTAGAATGTGAAGTGTGTATGGTCCCGGGGATGGGGGACGACTCGCAAATGCGAGACTTGGCCAGGGGGGCTGGGGTGGTCGGAGATTGGGTGCGGATGGATGGGGGTGTTTGTGTGTGTGTGTGTGTGTGTGTGTGTGTGTGTGTAAGGGGGTTGGGGGTGTGTTGGCTCGAGGCCTAGGAAGGCCATGGTGAGGTGGGGGCATTTATTTAAAATTGTTTTATTTTATTTATTTTTTTGAGAGGTGGGGGATGGGGGTGTGGATGGGGGCAGGGTAAGTGGTCGGAGACTGTAAATCCTCAGCTAAACTCTCGCCAGCAGACCGCTGTGCTTTTGTTCATCAGCGCGGCCGTTTTAAACACAAATCACTGCCTACTGCAATGCTGTGTGCCGTGACCTAGTTCTGGAAGCCCTTTGAGGGACTTGTTGCATGTCATTTTGGAAATGACAACCACCACTTTAGACAGACTTCAGTGGCGCTGACGGCCGAGGAAGTGTTGACTTGCGCTCGCTTTATTTACTCTGATGCATTTTCAGGGGAAGAGGGCTGATGATGGGGGTCAATTAGTCCACCAAAAAAGTGCTGTCACAGCACCTTAGAAGCCGGAGAGGGGACAGAAGTAGGTCACCGTGAGAACGGTCAGTCTGGTGTCTGAGGAGCCCATAGCTTTTATTGGCTGCTGCCTTGCATGTTGTTTTGAAGGGGGTCTGTGCGTATGTTGTGTACTGTTAGGAGACCTAGCACTGTGATGGGGGCAGGGCGCATGCTGTTGTGGGCCAGGGAAAGGGTGTGTGTGTGTGTGTGTGTCTCTGTGTGTGTCTGTGTACGTCTGTGTGTGCAGAGGAAGGGGGTAGGTTAGGGTTTGCGAGCTAGAAGAAGAGCTGTTATTGGCCACACACCACAGAGACAGCTTATGGCTGTGCTGCATGACTGGGCATTTGTGACAGCTAGAGTCCTGTTTGCCACATCTGCCCGAGGCAGCATGCACTCTGCCAGCGAGCCGGGAATCAATCAGCCGCCACAGATAACTAAAGAGGCAGCTCCAAGGCCCACCGACTCTCCTCTGTTTGTTGTAGTGGCCATAATAAAACGGAAACATTACTGCAAGCAGCTTCTCTTTGTGACATTAGCTGTAGACATCCCAGCAGACAATTAGGGGACAAAAACAACCTTGGCTGTGGTTAAATATCTTTTTTCACTTAGTTAGTTTCACAAAATAGGATGATTTCTCTGTTGTTCAGTTCAGATTTACTGCATATTAAGAGACGTGTGCGCCAAAATGCAAAAAGATAATTCACAAGGCATATTCAAACAAAACTAGCCTTCCAAACCTGAAAGGTCCTTTGTTCTTTTCCAAACGTGCTATGAAACTCACCGTCAGTTAGACAGATGTTAGACATATCCATGCATTTTGATGTCTAAAAGATTCCATAGACATTACTGCATCATTTGGCTCTGTAGTGCTTTAAGTATTACGCCATCAAGACCTTTGGTTGGATCAGATAGCAGTATGATTGATAGCTAAGATATACTGTCTACCCAACCAAGTAATTATACCTATAGTTAATATAATAATTATATTTAGTTAAGTACATATTTATGATTTATTTAAGGCAGACATTTACTGCTTAACTATTGTTTTTTTTATGCTTTTAGTTTGGTCTGCTTTTGGTGTCACTTTTATCCTCTTAGATCTTAACGAGCTCGTTGAAGAATCTGTCTGGCTTCTTTACCGCTGTGTACCCTCTGCAGACAAAGACTCCAGTGAGACAGGAGCCCTGAGCAAGTTCCATGCAGTACACAGGCATACGTACAGGCATACATACAGGCATACGCCCAGGCATACGCACAGGCATACGCACAGGCTCAGGCATACGCACAGGCTCTTGTAACCACTGCCTCAGTTGTTCCAACACAGACCTCTAAAAGGCAGAAAAAAGCCCTCTGGCTCGTTCGGACTCTCTCTGTGCTGAAAGGCTGGTGGAAAGATCGCTTAGCTGTTGTTGTTGCTCAGTTGTGTCTGAATGCCTTTTGAAAATAGTTTATTAAACTGGCATTTTTTTAGTTGACATTTAACAATGGAATACTAAATCTAATTTGCATCTAGCAAATTATGCATAGAATTCTTCGTTCTAAAATAAAAACCACTCAGAAACACAACACTTTTATAATGCTAGATTTAATTATTTTCCTAAATGATGCCAGCATAAAGACATAATAAAAAACAGTCTATCCCTAATGAATCTAGGGCACTGCTTCTACGGTCAATCAATTTCAATGTCTTTTAGCCTGAGGCTATTTCTGAAAGACAGGTCGGTTCCTGATTTTTTTCAGGTCACAACTGTACCTGTTGCTGAACTGGTTTCCTCTGAGTGAAAGTAGGTTCTAGGTGAGGTTCAGGCTAAGCTGTCATTCAGGCATAGTGTCATTCAGACAGCCATATACTCTGAGGAACGACACACGCACACACAACTGCACGCAGGCACGGACGCACGCGTGCACACACACAGGCACAGGCACAGGCACAGGCACAGGCACACGCACACGCACACGCACACGCACACGCACACACAAACACACACACACACACACACACACACACACACACACACACACACACACACACACACACACACACACACACACACACACACACAAACTCACACTCCTGACTACTGGCATGCTGCTCAGCCCAAGAAGGCCAGTCCAGTTTTTCTATTGCTTTCATAGGACTTTGAGCTGTCACCAGTAACCCGCTGTCAACAAACGGCTTCAGGGTTAAGTTTACTTGGATCAGCTTGGGGCCAGATGAAATCAGTTACAGTGCTACATAACCTCCCTGCTCCGAGCACACTTACCCCACAGGGCCACAGTCAAGTTCATGCAAGTTTAAACAGGGGCAATCAGGGTAGCATAGTTTCACGGAGGGGGATCAATGATATATGATTCAATGACAGGCTGAAGCTTTCCAGACGCCAAAGAAATCATGTTTTCTATCCAAATACTTACCCACGTTGTGTGACAACATGCATTTGAGTATTCTTTCCTGCACCGTCTTTTCTGAAAACACACCAAATGAAGGTATAAAGAGGTATGAAGAGACTTGCTTGAAGAGTTTATTAGCTATATATAGATCATTATTTTTGCACAAAATAATAGTAACATGCACAAAGGATTTGAAACTTCAGTGAGTGTAACCCTGTGATGATATAAAGTTAGATGACATTGTGTAGTTATACTTGAAACAGTATATTCAGTCAGGTAACAAAGTGCATACATATACCCACACAAGAGAGTGCTTCTACTGATTTCAGTCCCTGGGTATTGCAGAAGAAAAGAGTCCATAGAGGATAGAGCTGGACTAGTAAGGGACACAATAGCCATCTGACACAGAGTGAAGTGAACTGTTGTTACACACACACAAGCCAGTGGGCATCCTTACAGCAAGCAAGGTCTTCCCCAGCATGTCTCCAAGGCTATGGGCTTTCCACACATTTGCCACATTAACAGAGTAGCCCCCTTTGGCACTGGTGCAGTGTTTAGAGCTGATTGCCATTGAGAGCTGAAGCGCTCTGTCAGCTGAAAGAGCGAGTTCTGGCTTGTGCTTCTCACACACAGGTGCAAGATATGAAAGCAGCCTTGCTCAGAATTAGTTGGCTTCCAGGAGATTGTCAAAAAGGGGTGGGCTCTGTGTGTGTGAGAGAGACAGAAAGAAAAAAAGAGAGAGAGAGAGAGAAAGAAAGAAAAGGGATCTGGCAAAGAACTGAGGTGAATGTGGCTTGCAGGCTCCGTGTAGGAGGTGGGCCAACAAGACTGAGTTGAAATATGTCTCCAACATGTCTGCCCCACAAGTGGTTGGATTTACGGCCATAATGGATGGACTCATTTTGAGTGCACTCAAATGCCTTTAAGGCCTGGCTCTGCAGTCACCCACAGGTTAAATGGCCTTTCCATTCTGCCAGCATGCTCCCCTAATCGTCGCCCACTACCTGTTCTTTTTTGTTGTTGTTGTTCTCCCAGAGTGCAGCATTACAAATCCACATTACAGTCATAATTCAGTCAGTCACCTGGTATGAGCACAAACAGAGAGAGAGAGAGAGAGTGACCCTTTGTTGATAACATTGCTCCTTGTTGTAATTGACATGAAAAATATGTTAGCAGACGAAGTGGTGTTGTTTTTGTCCATTACGAGACTCCTGTGTGGTGTCAGAAGCAGGCGAGTACACAACATGCTGTGCCAAAGCGGGCTTGGCACACTGAGTACTGCAGAGATGACTGATGATGTTAATTGCTGGCCGAGGATACAGCACTCAGTCATAACTATAAGAGCAACACTGTTGTGGGCAGAGTCTCTCTCTCTCTCTCTCTCTCTTTCTCTGTCTGTCTATCTCTCATCCTCCCTCTCTTAGCAAAACATGAATTGGGTTGCTGTGTGCTATCATTCATCCATGCCATCATTGTAATGTTAACAGGATTCCGGCTTGAATGGTGAATCATTTCTCCCATGTGATAAATAAATCTGTTTATCTGCAACAGCACCCTGACTAGGGGTGGGCGATCTGCCCAAAAATCACGAAAGCGAGCTAAACTCCGCAACTTTAGGGGGAGCTCACTTCCTCCCAGAGTTTATCACGTTCCAAGTAAACAGACTTTGCATATTAATGTAATTGCCATTTGTTGCACCAATTATATGTGTTGCCTTTTATAGCGGCAATATAAGTATTCATCTTGACAAAACCACATGGAAAACTACAGTTTTGCATGGCAACATGGATCACTTTCATTTGCATACATCTCAGCATCTCATTGGCCACAGTTAACATAATGTCTTTTTAGAAAGTAAGAATCTAATGTGAATTAATTGATGAGCAATGTACTTTTATTTTAGTGTATATTGTTACAAGATATCGTTGGGGTTATAATATGTATTGTAATATAATAATGTGATTACATGTATGGCCTACTTGCACGTAAGGGACACAGAAGTATTTATGATGTAAATATGTAGTTACACTGTGAAAAGGACATGTGATATGGGTGCAGAACATGTCTAATAGCCTCTATTGCCTCTTTCTTCCAGTACATCAAAATTCCTGCTAGCACTCCTGAGGCTCCCGATGCACTGCGTGTCTTCTCCTTCTACCTGTCCAGCGACAGCAAGGACAAACCTCAGGCCAGCTTCGACTGTATAAACCAGTACGTCTCGGGGTAAGAGCAGAAGTAACTGTTATCGGACACCAAAGCCTTGCGCCCCTCTGAAAGGATAGGTAGATCAATATTACATGTCACCAGACAGAAGAAGTGTACATTGCATAGCATTGCATTGAAAGTTTGCATGATGTTTTTTCAGTTCTTGAGATGGGTTTGAAATAGAAAACAAACTAAGGATAGTGCAACAACAAAACATAATGTGACCCTTCAACCTATTGTGACATCACTGTATTAGTGGTCAGCTTTGGTCCAAAGGGCTTGTTACTCTGTCAGATTGGCCGATTTGCTGAAACGCAAAGTAGTCTTGTGGTCTCACAATGGCTCACTTGTTTTGTGGAATAATGGCTGCATATTGGATGTGGGAAATGCAAACTGTTGTCACGGAACCGGTCAAGAGCATTAGTCAGAGAATCGTCATTCACCTTCCGGTTGCCTTGATGATAATACATGGCCATAAATACATCCATACTCTGCCGTAGAGTTAAGTCCCATTTGGCATTGCATTGAATGTTCTTTTACTTGAAACAATCAAACATAAAAGTCTCACAAAAATGCTATTTTGATGTGCGTTTAAATTTATATTTTTTAATAAGATTTCACAGGACCAGATTGTCAAAGTGTGTGGCAAGGACATTTAAGTGTGTGAATATTACACTATGGGCAGAATGTGTGTGTGTGTGTGTGTGTGTGTGTGTGTGTGTGTGTGTGTGTGTGTGTGTGTGTGTGTGTGTGTGTGTGTGTGTGTGTGTGTGTGTGTGTGTGTGTGTGTGTGTGTGTGTGTGTGTGTGTGTGTGTGTGTGTGTGTGTGTGTGTGTGTGTGTGTGTGTGTGTGTGTGTGTGTGTGTGTGTGTGTGTGTCTGTGTGTGTGTGTGTGTGTGTGTCCGTGTGTGTGTGTGTGACTGCATGTGGTGGAAGGTCACGGCCATGACACTTCCTCTGCCCCTCTCCTCCTCAGGGATGGCTGGGAACATCTGGAGAGTCAGGGGAGCATCCAGGATAAGATCACGGTGTGTGCCACGGACGACTCGTACCAGATGACCCGCGAGCGCATGTCCCAGGTCGAGAAAGACATCATGAGCAGGTCGGCCATCGAGATAAAGCCAGGCTCCACGCGTCCGAGTGAGTACCCTCTCTCTCTGTATGGCCTTTGGTGCTGCTTCCTCCTTCCTTTGTCTGCCTCTTTGAAGTTGATTTTCTGTTTTAAAGGGAAGAGATTCCACCCTTCAAGTGTGTCAGCTCCTGTAAATGAAACAGGCCATTTTTTATTCACTGTTTTTTTTTTTCTTCCTTTGAAGCGAATGCATACAGTGGCTCGGACTATATTATACTGATGAATGTTGAAGAGATAGTGTGTGCCATGTTCCTCTCTCTTCACTTCTCTTCTCTTCTCATCCATCTCATTTATCTACAGCGCTGAGGCACCATGCCAGAGATTTTCTCCATTAATGTGACTGAGATTTGCCAGAAGTATGCGCTAACAAGTCTCATGCTGGGTGGATGAAGTTTAGCCTGAGATTTTAATTACCATGGCTGGGATTCAATTAGTTTTCATCTGCAGAAGCGCTGAATTATACATGGGGGTCCTCTGAAGCAGGGTCCATAATTCCCCCTAAGTGGCAGAGGCAGGGGGGGGACCCACAGCCACTGGACTGGCGTCTCAGAGAATTTCACCCTGCTGTCTGAAGCGACAGATGTACAGTCTCCTACTGGGAGGTGTGTGCGTGGCAGCACAGTGGTGCTGGTTTTGCTGGATAAAAGTGAGCCTGGAGACCTTTTGGAGAAAAAAGATATGGCCTTTTTCTTTTTTTTCCCCTTGATGCCATGCTCCGTGGCAGAGGGGAAAAGTGTTCCGACAGAAAATTCAGTGAGATTAAATTTGTTTGTGCAGGCGCCATTTTGTCTCAAAAACATGTTGCATGCAACTGCTCTGTCTAAGTCTTGGAGATATTTTGTGTTGTTAAGAAGAGATGAGAAGGTCTAGGGCTGTATTTGCTATGTGACAGCAAAGCTGCCTGCGGTGACAGACTGTATTTCTGTGGTCGAGTAATGGTACACTCGCTCTCTAGAGGATCCTAAATACCATCCCAGGATCATAGCTTTCAGGCCACATTAAATGTATGGCAGGTATAGGGGAGGCGGTTTAGATTTATAAATAGAAGTTAAAGTTGGCTCAAGGTCAGCTTTGTTTTCAACATACAGTACATTTTGACTGAAACATGATGGAAGTGCATCTCACTGTTCTCCTTTGAGGATAAGATGGTTGTCTGTCTCATGCTGTCTGAAAACAGTTATGAGAATCAGATAAGCTGCTAACATCCCTTGTTCTTGTACACTGTGTGTGGTAACAGTATCCTTGTTCCTGTTAGTCAAGATTCCTTAAGCCCTTGATGAACTTGTTACGTTTCTGTTCCGTCAGCCATACTGCCATGTGCGGTCATTGCCCTCATCAGCTATGCTGAAGGCTATTATTAGCTTTACCGTAGAGCAGCCAGCCTCTGAGAGAGTGATGAGCTGTTTCAGGAAGCACACTGTAAAGGGAATAACAAGGCCTATAGGTTCATATGCTCACACATCTGCTCCACAGACTGATGGGGGTGACGTGTAATTCTGTGGTTTGATGGACAGCACTTTACCGGAGGAAGGTGAAGCCGTGTGTTTTTACTAGGCTGCCAGTAGACCACCCTTGTGATCAGTGCTTTCCACCACTATACCGAAAAAATGCATTTCTGCTGGCGTAGTCCTGTCAAATGCGTTTGCAGATGAGACAGCCCTCATAAATCTGTAGAAACTCACTTTTATTGTGTTTTGGAGTGACACCACAGTTAATCTGAAATCATGCAGGCACAGGTTATCTGCAGGAAGGGTAACATCTGATTATGAAGACCTGCTAGTATGACTTCTGATTTGAGAAACTGGCATGTGACCTAAGGGATTAAAATGATTGTTTTTTGCTATTTGATCCCTAAGATATGTAGGCTATGATATAATTCTGCCTCTCCTGTGAGACTCAACATGTCGAGGCAACAAGGACAGCCCCGTCAGCACCACAGTTTTCTATCCCTCAGTTTTTATCTTCAAATCTACACAGAATATCAAATTAACAGGCACATTATTCTTGCACAGGAGCTGGTATATTCTCTACTTAAACAGTATAAAGCTTGAACTTCACCCATTGAGTAGCTTCAGTGTCATCACCCTAACGTCATCACAGTGAGAATGGTTCAGTGCATTTTAAATGGCAACAAAAGCAGAGGGGTTTTATTTGTAAGTGTTCTGAAACCCATGGACTGGTTGTGTTTGGTTGCCCTGAGGAAACCTCTTAAGAAAGGCTTAAAGTTTTAATGGGATTACAGGTTGGCCGATATGTATTAGCGCTGCCGTATTCTGCTGGCCAGGCTCCAGGTGTATTAGCATGTTGGCGGTAGGAGGAAAATGGCCCAGGCTGTCTGCTTGGGGGTTGGCTTCAGTGGCCCACTGTTTGCACAGGAGAAAGCAGGAAGGTTACGTTCAGCGGCCTCCTTTCACACACTTTAGTCCTCAAATGCTGCACAGCAACACTTAAGTGTGTGCGTGTGTGTATGTTTGTGCGTGTGTGTGTGCATGTGTGTGTTAATACGCAGGTGTGTGTGCTTGTGTATTTGCACGTGTGTGCGCACACTGGGTGTGTTTGTTCATACCAGTGTGCGTGTGTGTGTGTGACTCAGAGGACGAGGTCAAATGAGTCCTGTGCCAGTGTGTTTGTTTAAAAGGCACGTTTCCTGAGCGTGATGTGCTGTTCCGGTGAGCGGGTGTTTGCAATACTGTAAGCAGGCCAGACATCATTATCCTTCAAGGCAAAGTGCAACATTGGCCGCATCCTGTGTGTCTAATTTCAACCACCCCTCCCCTCTGACTCCCTCCCTACCCCCTCTCACCTGCATCCATGGCTTTGTTTTGGCATAACGACAGCTCAGCCAATCTCACCAGCCATCTGTGAGGTGCCGTGATATTTGAAGAGGCCCCCTTGTCTTTTGAGAACCGAGGAGGCAGTTGGGATACCTCTAATCCTCCATCCATTTATGTTTCATTTAGTGTTGCAGGCCCTTCCTGCCCACAGGGCTTTTCAGCCCAAGTGTGTGTGTGTGTGTGTGTGTGTGTGTGTGTGTGTGTGTGTGTGTGTGTGTGTGTGTGTGTGTGTGTGTGTGTGTGTGTGTCTATGTGTCAGTTGATTTACCTGAAATATGAGCGCTCTTTTACTTCAGCCACACTGCAGCCTATGGCTAAAGTCAACAAGTTAGGGATTCTTTATGGTTGGTGTCTGTTCTCATTCCTCTTTTTCTTCTTCTTCTTGTCATTCAGGTAAATTTATGAAGATAAAGAAAAAGCAAGGCCTGCCCCCATCTGTGGACAGTATGAACAAACACTCACCCAACAACAAGAAGAGTGGGGCCCCTAGCCCTGTGGCCCACCGACCCCTGAAGGACCGCGTCATTCACGTGCTGGCCTTAAAGCCCTACAGAAAGGCCGAGCTGCTGCTGTGGCTGGAGAAGGAGAGGGCTAACCCCAAGGACAAGGCCGACCTGAGCTCTGTGCTGGAGGAGGTACGTGACAGAGAGGCCCTGTTATGTAACATACTAAATCACACACCCTCTCTCTCCCCCTACCTCTCTCTTAACCACACACACACACACACACACACACACACACACAGACTTCAAAACTCTGATAAAGAGATAGACACTCGCTTTGGAAATGGAACATTTTCTTTTCACATCATATATATATTCAGGCTTTTTTTTGTAGGTAACTAGTTTTTCCTCCTTTGATGGCATATGGTCATTTGAAGATTGAAGCAATTGTTGTTTTGTCCAGCTGCAAAGCCTGTTCATTATGGAGTTTAGTAGTTAATGTGATCCATGTCCGAAACCCTGCAAAGATGTAAGAACAGATTGTACAGCACAACATAGCCAAACATATCACCAGTATTCATCAGTTAGCAAGCTAGCTATATAGCAGTGCCAACTGTATTGTTGTTGGTGTTTGCAAAGTAAGGCTGTTTGCTTTTAGCTAGCTATTAAAAACACATATGCACACACTTAAAGGACGCTCACATACATAGTTGAGACTTTGTACGATTCAGATACACACAGGCCTTATGTTGCATGAGAGGGACGATAATGAGGCAAGGGAAAGTGAGAAATGCAGGGACTAGTCTCTCGCAGCCTCAGCACCTACAAATCACAGCAGTCCGGTGTGTGTGCGCAGCTGTTGAGAAGAAAAGCAATCTGCCACACATAGACAAGCAGCTGTACTCTCAATGCTTCATACATGCAGACACTGGCACACAGATACACCCTGAGACACACACACATACACACACACACACACAAACACACACACACACACTGACATGAACATGAACACATGACTTCCCATACCGATTAAGAAATACCCACAGACTGTATATAAAAGCATTGGAGACGTTTAACTGCATTATATTCAGAGGGAATTGGTTGCCTTCCTGTCTGAATGCTGTCTGCGTTTTAGGCTTATCTGCTGCGTGTTTCCTGAGCTGCTTGTGTAGCTGGGAGTCTCACTGCAGTCCTGAAGGCGAGACTGCGGTGCTGGCGGCTGTAATTAGGGGCTGTGCTTTTGTTTTTTTATAATCATGTTTATTAGGGCTGTGCTTTAATTATCTCTGGAGGTGAAGATATGTTTTGACAGGAGAGGGGTGGAGTGGCTCCAGTTTGTAGCATTCCAGTTTGGGCATATGTGTGCTTCTTGGATGAGAGGACGTTTGAGTGTGTTTGTGCGAATGCACATGGTGAAAAGTGGCCCCTTGCCTTTTTAATGTGTTTGTTTGTGTTTGTGTGTGTGTGTGTGTGTGTGTGTGTGTGCGTGTGTGTGTGTGTGCGTGTGTGTGTGTGCGTGTGTGCGTGTGTGCGTGTGTGTGTGTGTGCGTGTGTGCGTGTGTGCGTGTGTGCGTGTGTGTGTGTGTGTGTGTGTGTGTGTGTTAGGGAGCATAGGGTGGGGTTGCAGGATTGTTGAAACCAATTCAGCAATTTTGACAAGAGCTTCTTCTTTAGAAATGAAAGAGAGTGATGTGTGATGGTGGAAGTGCCCAGCAGTTCCAGTGAAATGTTGACAAATTGAGCCCATGTGAGTCTTTGTCCTCAAGTAGTTCTGTGTATGTTTTCCAGGTGGCTAAACTCAACCCCAAAGAGCACAGTTTCACCCTGAAGGATGAGTTCTACCGACAGGTACAGCGAGACTGGCCAGGCTACGTGGAGGAGGAGAGGCAACTCATACACAGACTGCTCACCAGGTGGGTTTGGCATCTCCCATCACACACGTCACTGGCATACACAGGGGTCATACTCACGATTGTCCGGTGACTTCTTGACTCCTTAAGGAGAAAGTTAAGGGCAATGAATGAATGAATGAGCTCTACTTCAGTGCTAACTCTGCTAACAGCAGTAAGGTCACAGTTTGGGTAACCAGGGAGCACATACTGATAAAGATGTACAGTATGCCTGTACTGTATTATGGGTTGCTTTTATGTCTGATCAATGAAGAAATGTCAATCTAAAGTAACAGAATACATTTATAGTAGTTGACATTTATGGTAAGACTATTTTGTAGTAAACGTGTGGTCAAGGTTCAGGTTGCCTGGATGATGAAGCGATTTACCCGGTTATATTGCTCTCTACCAACCTGGCCACAAAGAACCCACTGGATCAGCCATTGTTTTAATATAAAACCCATGTTTGCCTCAGGTTATTATACTCCCTTTCTCCATTAATTGGGAAGAGTGATGCGTCTAGGACAACAAACTGCCATTTACCCAGCAAGAACATGTTATTGGCTCCTAACTGCCAGCGTGTTGTGACGAACAGGACAAAATGTGTATTTATCTGTAAAGATGGAATTCGTTAATAAGCATCTCAAAGTAGGGGGTGTTTTGTGGCCTGGTGTTGTCTAATGAAATCATTCAGAGGGCAAATGGGTTACTACAATTACCGGTAGCCCCAAACAATAGGAGAACAAGAGTTAGCCATCGCTAGCTGTGCCAAGGATAGGGCTTAGGCAGTGAGAACCAATTGTGTGTTCGGGAGGCTTGCCACCTCCCACATGCTGTTTAATTCCCATCGGTTTCAGTATGTTTCTGTGGTTTATGAGAGGTGACAAGAATGAGTGCTGGGAGAGGCTGTCTGTTATCTTTGCAGTGCTCTCTCTCCCTCTAGATGCTCTTGTAAGGGCAAATGTTACACCCAGGACGCTGCGCTCAGCCAGTGAGCGTCGTCTGGCACTGCCCCTGGTGCAAGCAAGGCAATCCAGACTATTCTCAGTTGTAGTTCCACGTTGGTGGAACGACCTGCCCAGCACTACCAGAGCAGGAGCGTCCCTCTCTACCTTTAAGAAGCTCTTGAAGACCCAACTCTTCAAAGAGCACCTCCCTTCCTAACTGGCACCTTGGCTTAACCTGCACTTAAGCAGCAACAGGCCCGCACTTCTTTTTTATTCTTTATATGTCGTTTTATAAGCAGTTTTTATTGTTACACCAGGTTTTTAATGCTCTTAGCTTGATTGTTCTATCCCTTGTACGTCGCTTTGGACAAAAGCGTCTGCTAAATGACTAAATGTAAATGTAAATGTAAATGTATTGAGGTTAACTGTCATGGGAATTTTTGTACTGCATTTATGTACAGGAACTGCAGTAGCTCAACTGTGTATGTATAAAAGAGCGAATTATCTACATATGAGAATAATTCTATCAGTACATACATAGAGGACCAGTTTCTACTCAAATAAACCCATCATTGTTGCATTTTATGTGTGGGATTTCCTGTACACAAATAGGTACTTTTCTCCAGGTTGTCCAGCTTAGGAGGCCAAAGTGAGACTGCTGGGCAGGAATGATTTTATGTGTGACAAAACATCTGAGGAACAAGCTGTAGGAAGCAGATTGCCATTGGCGAGTGTGAGAGTGTGTGAGAGAGAGTGAGAGAGAGAGAGAGAGCGCATCTGGCTCCATTGTTTTCCCACGCTGGACACCGCTCAGCCTGGTGCCTGCCTACCGCAGATGTTATCGTTACCCGGAAACACACGAGGACCTGTAAGAGTTAGGCTGGACGTCATGTCAGAGACTGGATCATTGAGCCTAGTCCCCCCACCCCCACCCCCCTTTCTGACTAGTTTTGTGTGTGTAGTACTTCACGAGTGCCAGTTTGTGTTTAAAGAGAAAATCAAGTGTTGTTGTTTTTTTCTCCATGTTACTTTTGAGTGCGGGTGGGTGTTGGCTGTGTTGATTTTCTAAAGTTTGTTTTATGGTTGCTGAAACGACAAGAGTATTCAACCTGATTACCAGCCTTGTACCTTCCAAGTGGATCATGGACCTTGATCCCAAAGAGACAAATGTTTCTTCCTGTTTGAATTTCTAGACTCCCTGTAAATGCGACCAGTTCTCTCTCTCTCTTTCTTTCTCTCTCTCTCTCTCTCTCTCCCTCTCTCTCTCTCTCTCTGTCTCTATCTTTTCCTCTCTCTCTCTCATATGCATCACAGTTAATTATTATGGACATTCTTATGAATTTCTTTTGAAACATGCAGGAGTCATAAAGTGATTATGTGTGGTATGACCAGCTGAAATTAAATCTCCCATCTCTTGCTCTGATATCACACAGAAAGCTGCAGCCCCTGGGTCCCGGCCAGAAGAGTTTACAGCCCAACCATTCATTCCTCAAAACCCTGGGGGATTCTCCATCCCAGCTCAGTCCAGTCAAGCCTCCCTCTGTGGTAAATACACACCTATAAAAAGAAACTTCTCTGAGCACACACACATTCAACTCTAAAACGGCAGTGGGAGGAGTTCTTTTAATTTGACTGTTGTAACGTGAAAAGCAGTGTAAAATGAGGAAAACTATTGGTTTCAAGAAATGTTGAAACCACTGTGTCTTAAATCAGTCAAATCCCTCTCTTTAACGAAACGGAGTAGTTGCCACTGAAAAAGTCTGATTGATTAACTGAGGGATGAAATGAAAGTCTTTCAGAAGAGGCCCTTGGTGTGGCACCATCTGTTTTTTATTTATGGATGTGCTGGAGGCAGTTCGGTCACTGCCATTTTGCAGGAGCTAATTAGACTCCTCCATTTTGCAGGAGCTAATTAGACTGCTGGCCTGTGCTAATCTGCATGTTCATTTAGGTCTGTGGGGCTTTTTTAAAGCTAATTTTATGTTTCTTTTACCCAGAAACGCCCAGTGCCTGCCGACCATTCGGAAAGTCCGACTCCCAAGAAGCAGAGATTACTAGACCCAAGTTTGCCCCTCCAGTCACCTTCAAACGGACATCTGAGCTCCTCGACAGGCCGTGCCTCGTTAGGCCCGAGGAACAGCAGTTTACCGACAAAACTGGAGTTTGACCGAACTAGCAGTAGCATTCAGGACAGTCAAAATAGCCTCTACCCACGACACATCCATAACCTCAGCGAGTCTGACGGTGCTGCCAAGCCAGAGAGGTTGCAGCCCAACGGCCCCGTGGCAAGCAGCCCCAAAACCCCACGGACTGACCCCCCAGTATGCACTGAGCAGCCGCTAGCCAATGGCCAGCACAAAAAGAAGAAGTCCAAGAAGCACAAGGACAAAGAGCGCGAGCACTTAAAAACAGAGTGGGTAGAAACCAGCCCGGATCTGAAACACCATCAGGAGAATCTAAACGGTAGGCACATCTTCCTCCTCCTCCTCCTCCTCCCCCACTCAGCCCCTTTACCCAGCATCCTTTCAGAGCATCCATATTTGCATTGACTGTACCACAGCTTCCCTAGGCTTTCACCATGAGCGATAACGGACTATTGTTTATCTTTTCTGATACCTTTAAAGGAATGAAGATGATAAGGTTATCCTTTGCTTTAATCAACATACAATCCTGAGATAAAGTGTGATTTTAATTTTAGGTGTTGATCCTGTATGATAACAACACTTGTATGAAAAGCAGACCAGATACAGTACACTGATATTCAACCAACAGCTATGGGGACAGGATAATGGTAACTAATCAACTCTTGTTATGGTGATAAAATAGCCATGCTGTTACAGTGTATTAGAGTATTAGTATATGGAGAATTAGAGTTCCCTAGGGAAAGACATTTATCTGAGGCTTTGAAATTGGGTCACAGGGATAGAGGGTAGCCATGGTGTGCATGTCAGGCACTTGTGCCTCTGCTCCTGGTCGCACCCAGCCCCGTGGCAAACTCTGTTGATGATTGACTGAGCAACAGCTGTGTGACCCATGGTCCCGCAAGTCGGCAGGCTGCACTGACGCCCAAACCCTGCCTGAGTACACCTCCCAATCTGGCCAGTGTTGGGCACTGAGCAGAGCGCCTTAACAGTCTCCCTGATAAACGACTCCATCAGGCCTGGGATGATGGGGCCTTTATCACGTTTGCATTGGGAGATTACAGTAACCCATTTTTTTTTATCTCCTGGCGCGTGTGTGTGTGTGTGTGTGTGTGTGTGTGTGTGTGTGTGTGTGTGTGTGTGGATGTGTATGCAGATCATGACATGGCCAATACACCTGTCAGCCCAGGCTCTCCAGAGGACATCCACGACTATTTATTGTAAGTTCAGTTTCTTTTTCTTCCCCTCTCTGATTTTTGCTTGTTTAATCCCTCATGATGGGCTGGTCTTGTCAGTCAGACAAAAAACTGCATTTCAATAGGGTGTGTAAAAAGTGATTTGAATGTCATGTGCGAACCATATCTGTCTGGTAACCTTCCCTGGAAAACACTAATTGCATCTGAACTGATCGGATGCTGAATTGATTCTGTGGGTTTGAGATGTCTCCGAGGAGGGATTAAAAGATTATCTAAAAATCATCATCATTGAATAAACATGATTCGTTTATGAACTCCAGTCTTTTTGAATTCGAAGCCTATAATTGAAGCTGCCTGTCTGTGCACATTGAAGAGTTAGAGATATGGCACTCTAGCCATCACACAGAAGAGAGATACACCAGGCAGACAGTGCCCCTTGTTGGAAATTAAATGGATGGACAGTTATATTATTTTGAACTGTATGCATTGTTTATTATTTGGCGAAAGGTATTTTTAAAATACTTTAAGATGGTTTGGCATAGTTATGTATTTTAAAATTAATTAATTTATTGTTTATTAAAAATTCTGAGTAAAATGTTTGAGAGGAACAGTTGAGCAACATGCCATTTGTTTTGTGCTGCCTTCATTAACTTTATTTCTGTTTGACATCTAGAAGCATTGTGTTCTCATGAACAAATACATTTATATTTGCACTGTTAACATGTCCAATCCTTCCACAGAAAATACATCACTATAATTGGCAGTGAACAGCGCCAACAGTATAAGGAGGACTTCTGTGCTGAGTACGATGAGTACAGGGACCTGCACGACCGGATCGGCAAGGTTACCGAGATGTTCATTCAGCTGGGCTCCAAAATTAAGACCCTCTCACCCGGCACGCAAGAGTATAAGGTGTGTGACAAAATATGCTCTTATAAGCTACTGTGACAGCAAGCTGGCACTTAAAACGGCTTATTTTTCTTCTTTTTGTCTTTTATTCCGTGTGATATCGTTGAGGGCTGATACACAGTAAATATTTATTGGAGTATCAGTCAGTAGTTGTACCGAAATAATGTAGCCTTTGAAATTATATTCAAAGTGTTGAGATACTATTGGCAGACATTAATATGTATGAAGGAGTGACATCGGTGATCGGTGAATAATTGTAATAGAATTCTAAGTAATACCTTTGTTTATTTTGCATTTCAGTTAATGGAGGACCAAATACTTCAGAAGTATAGAAAGTATAAAAAGGTAGGCAATAATGTCAATGATGTTTCCCGATTTAAATGTTAATATTAACTAAAGCATATTTTGGATATCTGACATGACTCCCCAATCATTCTGACTGGTTGACTTCATTTCCCCCTCCTCTGCAGAAGTTTCCTGACTACCGGGAGGAGAAGAAGCGTTGCGAGTATCTCCATCAGAAGCTGTCACACATCAAAGGCCTCATCTTGGACTATGACCGGTCCCAGACCCCCTCATAGTGATGGCTTCTCCTCACTTCTCTAAGTGTGGCAGGACAGACCAAAAGACTCCCCCCTGAGGAAATGCCCAGCACCAAGCCAGGCCTCTGGCCCTGCCAGAACCCAGAGCTGCTTTCACACTTTACTTCTCTCAAGGAAGATAGAAAGAAAGAAAAGGAAGAAAAAGAGACAGCCTGCGGACACAGGTAAACGAGAGGAGCAACACTCAAGTTGGCCCAGACCACCAACTTGTAACAATGCCTTTAAATATCCGTGGTTTTACGTTCACCGGAGCGAGAGAGTGCGAGCGTTCAAGTGGGCTGGGATTTGTGGTGTTGTATATATTGTGAGACACAATAAAAGCCAAATCCTTTTTATTTCTCTTGCTCGCTCTCTCAAATGAAATGGGGGATAAGGCTTGTGCCGCCCTTGCTATTTTTACATTGGTATGTGGCCAAGACAGAGTGGAGCCGCTATTGTGTTCGATGGTACAATCATAAAGACAGGATGAGTTAAGAGAATCTTAATACCCAGTCTGCTGTTTGCTCTGTAATTGAGCACTAAATACAGTGTCTATTTTGCTATATTACTGAATGTACATTTGTAAAATAAAAACATGAGATCACAACATATATTAAAAGATGGGTTTAAATCACTGGATATAATAAGGGAAACCTGAGAGATAGTCTATACTGTGGATATCTATGGAAGACGTACTCTGTAACTGGTGATTCTGATGTGTGTTTATTTACTCGCCCGGCTCTGTTGAACTTGCCTCTGGTAGGGAGCCACTCACTGCCTCCTCATCCACTAATTTGCATCAATCATGGCCCTCTGCTTAAGTGATACGGAAACCAAAATGAGGATGAGGAGGACGGGCGGCCACTTCTGTCCTCATCCAAGCAAAGCGGAAGACATTTTTGACATTTCTCCATGGCAAAGTGCTAGCGCTGTTACTCACATGTAGGATTCATGAGGACAGCAGCAGCCTTCGTTCCCTCACCACTGTATCAGGAGGCCTTTCCTCCAACCACTACAGCACAATGTTGTCCTTATTGCCATAATAATAATAATAATAATGACTACATGTCATTATTATTACTATTATTATTATTGGACACTGAAGATATAAACAGCAGACACAATCATGTTCTGAAAGCACATTTAGTTTGTTTTTCTATGTTCTCTTTAACTTTTCTTGTATTTTCTGAAGTCTGTACATTTGTTCAGTTGAGCCGTGTTTTTTGTTTGTTTGTCCCCCCAACCACAACTCTCTGTGTTAATGTTTTGTTTCTGTAAAAATGTCTTATTTTAACCATTCCACTTGGAGTCCTCCTGAAGGTTACCTATGGTGACAATGCAATGCCTTAGACCCATGTAGTGTCCAATGATGAGGTTTAACCGATTGTGCACCACATTCTAGAATGTTCTCGCCTCATGTCATGTGAGGAGCAATGTACCAAGTAGTTATCAGAGGATGACATGTTCTCAGTCTTCTTCCTCTGGAGGGGCTCTGCTGTGTTCTCAACTGACCTGCAGTTAAAAGACCAAAAGATGAGATTCTTTCGGTCAGATGGCTTTTCATTCTGTGCCATCAACTGACAAACACATATATCTCCAGTGTCCTGAACCTGCATCAGATAGCTATGCCCATGGCCTTGTGTGCATAATTTTCAACTGAAATACACTCATATATGTCCAGTGTCCTGATCTTGCATCAGATAGCTACACCCATGACCTTGTGTGCATTGTTTTAATGGAAGAAATGGATAAGTATTTTGTGTCATTCTTGCGCTTTAAAGTTTCTCCTCTGGAGAGTACTGAACTGTTAAGTATTTCATTCAGTGTTAGTTCTCAATCAGAATTCGGTTCCGAGCAAGAAAACTCTGATAGATTTGCCAAATTAGGATAGTTCTTTTTTATTGTCATTTGATGTTTCATTCCTACATGGGGCTACTTCATGTTTTGTTGTAGATGCCTTAAATAAACTGGACCGCATACCTGAAGCATTGTGTTTATGTTTTACTTTTTCACACTAATCCACACTCATTTTCCTGTCTTTAACTCAAAGAAGCTTGAATAACATTTTACAAGCTACTAACCGTAGACTTCTTTATCTTAGATAAAGTTGCACATTTGGATCGCTCTCTCTTTTCCTGGTTTCCATAAAAACGAATGAATGACCAATTTCATTGGCCAATGCATTAGCACATGGGCAAACAAGAATTTGAATTGAATTCTGTCAATTATTAAAAACATTTGCCCAAAAATACAAACAGGTCTCAGTGTGAACCAGTTTCCACGCGAGCAGTTATCTGTTGATTTGCTATGTACCAAAAGGCAAGTTTAAGCGGATCACTGCTTGGACAATTATTTGAAGATTACTTCACTACACAGTTACTAGCTCTAGTACACTTTGGCTTTAGAACCTGAAACGAAAAGACGTTCTCTAGATATGGGTTTTTTTATGCATTTGCAACATTATATGCATTTATATACAGTTACTGTATTTACAGGCCAAACTCTGTTCCAATGAAGAGCCAAACAAATTCCAACTGGCATTATACAATAGCGTCCACATGGTGTCACTATTTGAGCACTATTTGAAACCAAGGTGGTCAGCATTATGTATAACAATCGTGGTATTTTCAATTCATCTTTCACACACTCATTAGGTCTTGCATGTGGGACTTGGATGCCTGATGGTGTTACCAAACCACTGCAGTCAGCCACCACTGGGTATTGAGTAAAGCACCGTTAAGTTAGTGAAAGTCATGAATGTCACATTATGCAATTATTTTTGCCAACTCGTTAATCATGTTAGGGAGGACATAGGTCAGACCCATTAAATAGTATTAAAAATAAAGAAAATCTTTGCTGACAAATTCATCACTCAATTAGAAATGTATTTATTTAATAGATACAAATTTTCAATATTTAAATATAAACAATCAGTCAAACCCCCATTTTAAGGCTTTGTAGGCAATTCAATTGCAAAATAAAGAATTCTCAGTTCCACAAAGGAACTCATTCCTATTTTAAATAATGACCATGATTCCATTTGATTCTTTACAAAGAGTTATAACCACAATTAAACCAAACAGAAATTTAAATACAAAAATGTGTATTCCTATAAATACAATCCAGACTGACTAATACAGTACAGAGAATTTGAACAGTGAACCGTAAACATGAAGTTGAAATACTTGAATAGTGAGGTAGACTAAGAAACAGCTGGATTGCCAGGGTGAACCAATCCAACACTATGTCAGTACAAATTTATACTGCATTTCCAAGAAACTACAAAAGACAAAAAAATGTAAGGATGTGACATGAATACTGGAGTCTTGTGAACAGTGGGGCATATCAAATTTGGTCATCCGCAAGAATCACAAACACAATGCATCTACTCTACTGTGAGTGACTTAATACCTGAAGGACATACTACTGTTTAGTAGTGTACACACAATATGAACCAGAAAGAGCTACAGAGACCAAACACTAAGTACACTGCAAGTTGTTCCTTTCTCTGTCTTCAAAGAGGACAAGCCATGACAGCTAAATATGTGCTGCTTACGGCAGACTGAAACCCTGTCTGATTTAGTCAACAGATCATTCCCTTTCGATCTTTCCCAATATTTTAGTCTGTGCATCTTCATTCTTTGAGGTGTTTTTTTTTTTCTCAACTCAACTCTCTCAAAAATCTGTGCCATTCCATCACCTATCACATGGGACCCTTATATAAGTGTGGTACTTAAGAAGGTTAAGGGTGACAAAACTCAAAGATTTTCCAGACATGGCTAGTTTTTTTCTGTGAATCCTTTCAGTGTTAGACTATTAAGCATTTAAATGTATTTCACATTTTTATAACATCTTGCCTTTCCTGAAACTGATGCTATGGCTTAATTTTCAGCTGGGGTTTAAGGACTGACAGTATGCCCAGCAGGGAAGACAGGAGTCCGCAGAACCCCACCACCCCTGCATTGGTTTGATATACGCCCAGCCTGTCTAAAGGACTGAAGAGGTCACACAGATTCTTGACAGTATCCAAGGCAACAGCAGGGTTGCTTTTGAGGCACTCGATAAGCAGAAAGACCAAAGCATCCAGCTGTGGGACCACCACGCAAGCCACATCTGGACTCTCATTAAGGTGTTGATTAAGCTTCTGCTGATAACACCTGTCTCGTGTCCTCTGCACCATCAGCTGGGCCATCATGTACACGTCACGGGTCAGGTTCATCACCAGGGACACAAAATAGTAGCGGGTGGCGTTCAGGCTCCAGCGCTCCTTGTTGATGTCTCTGACGAGCCCGATGTTTCTCGCCCAGAGCACGTTGTCACAGATGAAATAGAGGGCACGGCTGAGGTTGGCTACAGTGAGGCAGCATCGAAGGATGGGGTCAGACAGCACCAGGGTTCGCTTGGCTGCGTCAATGGAATTGATGGTGTTACCCAGTCTGAACACTGAAAGAAAGTACACGAAGAGAGAATTTTCTTCATGTGTTGGGGGGTATTATATTATTTGGGCACAATAGTGCCAAATTTAAGGTTTATGGAGAGAGAGTATATTCAAGGTTCATTGTTCATTTACATGCTACAGACTGGTGGATTCTTATTCAATTCAACTCTGGCAACTTGTGTCACTTATTAGCTTCATGTTGGCTGTGGTGGCTCAAATGGCCGAAAAGCCGAATCAACTACAGCAGATACTGCCCCAATAGCCCGTTTTAGCCTCCGTGTCAGTCTACAAGGACTGTGTTTCCTGTTCTGTTCACAATGCTTAGGGACAAGTCAGTTCTCCATAAATGTTGCAAACTCTGTATGTTTTAAAACCACCAAACACGAGAGGTTGATGTAATGTCATTCACCAAGTCAATGTTTCATTAACTTTGGCTAGCTGTCTCTGACGACATATTTGACGTGAATGGGTCACTCACTCAGTGCTGCCTATAACGCGATCGAATGTATTTCTCTCTGGTAATTTAATTCGAAAACGTCAAATTCATAGTTTAACCACGATTTCCGTTCCTTAATGAATTCACCGATTCTGTCTGCGTTATTATAATGCCTTATAACTGCAACTTCAGTACTGACACTATGATACAATGAACCTGTGGTGACTGCATGCAACAGAATGGTGTGGAGTCTAAAGCTTCGGTACATTGTGTCCTTTCTCATTTCTCGCACCAACCTCAACACATACCATGATGTTTTTACTCACATTTGCGTCCTGAACTCATGTTAGATTGAAGACTTTGCAGCTTCAACAAAAGTTGTTGCCTGGAAGGTTCATTTCGAAGCAAATAGTTCGCAAGAGCGCACGCATGCTGGGTTGCTCTGTAAGGAACAAAACTTGGTTAATTAGCTGCCTAATGTTGAATATTACAGCTAATATCTGACGATATTGAAAAAGAGTGCAAATCGGATGACTTTATTCTGTCCTAAATTGAAATGCCAACGTTAGCTACACTGAACACAAGTTGTAGAAAGTAACACGTTAGAAGGAATCAACGTTAACAGCGACTATAACTTAACGGTAGTTCAATTTCCCACATTTGCCGTTCGCTATAGGCTACCGCCTATGATATTTTCTAACACTAATTGTTTGACAGACCTTAAAATTCGATCCCTCCCTTGGCTTTGGTTTGTGAATTGTATGTAAGACTCCATGACAGCTTAACGGTGGCTTAGGTTTGCTTCCCAGATTGTTAGCCAGGAATGCGTGCTTTGACTACTTAAAATAACAGGCTACCCGAGGAAGGAAACGTTGTATCTACTTATGTTTGTAACCTGCAACCTTCGTCACCGTTTACTATGTTAACAATTTACGTTCACTGCGTGTAAACAGTTGGGCAAACTTGAGCTAATATAGCTAGCTAGCTTGAATCATCAGCCCACCCCTTTAACTAGGAAGTGGTGCTCTTGTTCACAATTATGGACAGCCTAGCATTAGAGTCCCTAATGCACGTGTGAAACAAAGTCCACTCTCTGTCGGGTCCCCAGTCCCCACCAGAATTATAAAGCAGGTAAAACATATGGCAACAATGCAGAAGTTGTCAAATACATTTCATTTTGTAATTATTATTTCAATGTAAAATTGTATAAAGCCTATATGAATGTTGATGCAGGATAGCCTACAGTTTCTCGACTGTAAAATAAATAGCAAGTATAAATAGGCTAAATAGCCGGTTTTAGTCCTACAATAAATAAAAGCGGGTTTAGGCCTACACAAATATGATGTAGCCTACCTCTAACGAGATAATACATATATATATATATATATATATATATATATAATATATATATATTTACAATATCTGTTAAATTCTACAAATCTGTATCTAAAATTATTTTTAGGCTATACGGGTCCGTTTCATTAGCCGGATACCAGACCGAATTTGGCCCCGCCCACAACATTTGAGGTCTGGAAGTTCGGTCTGGTATTGCTCCGTTGGGGAGAAATTATCAGAAGGCAGGATTCTGCCGGACCAATCAAATTGTGAGGGCGGGCTTTATAAGATGATGGACAGATGATCAACCGTAAAGTTATCAACTACGTCACCAACGCTTGGGTTGAGTTCGTATTCAACAAACATGGCTGCCGCTGGAGTATGGAATCAGATCAATGCCATAAATATTTTGTAATCTGTAATATAGATTTTGTATATGTAACATAGATTTAGGATCTGTGAAACCATCTACACTTTCAAAACCTATCTTCACTTTCAAAATGTATTTACAGATACAGATTTCAAATACGAAATGTATCTACACTTTCAAAAACTATCTACACTTTCAAAAACTATTTACACTTTCAAAAACTATCTTCACTTTCAAAATCTATTTGCAGATACGGATTTCTGTTACACATTACGGATAGGGATACGGATTTCTGTTACGAATTACAAAATCTTTTTGGCAATGTCTTTACTGCCTTTCTAAAGAGCCAATCAGAGCTTTTGGCAGATTTTCTAAAGCGCCAATCAACACATTGTATCCTCTACTGACTAGCCAATCAGCGCTAGCTTGCTGGCAACTGCTGCTGGCCCGCTGATTATTCAATAGTTATAACCTAAAACTGCCACCGCTCTACCTAGGGAGAGATCTGGGGTCTCCCCCGCACGGTTTGAATACAATTCGGTGTACGAACACCGTGGGGGAAGTTAAACAAGCATGCCTTATGTCTGGCCCAAAGGGCTGATGAACACCTGTACTATTTAGTTCATCTTAGGCTCTGGCGATTCAGAGATCGCTTGGCTGCAGAACGCATTGTAACTAAGAAATTGGTCTCATATATCTCTTCCACTGAGACGCTAGAAAACTCGCTTCCACACAAAATACACAATAAAACGTTTTCAAGGACTTCAGAAAAGGGTTACAAATAGCCTACCCCAAAGTGCCATGAAAAGAAACGAAAATGACATTACAAGGTGGTTTTGAAATCAGGCTGGTCATTATCCAGCTGTTGAGGATGCATATGCACTTAATGGTATACCCCCACCATCACTTTGCATGTGTCTGGAGAACAAGACATTAGCAGTCTGTCTGCTAAATGTTCTCATCGTGATAATTGGTCATATGAATACTGTTCATTGTTAACTTAATTAAATGTGAATAGGAGATCGGTCACGAAAATGCTAACGTTAGCTTTCGTTAGCTACCAAAGCAGATCCTAATATCTTCCATACAACGACAAGGATCTTTGAAACAGGTGTAACGAAGTGTGCAGTGAAAACCACTGACTATGATTGTGCGTTTTACAATGACTTTATTAACAACTCCAAATATAGGACTTCTTACTTGTGCCATTTCTCGGTCTCTGATCCATGACTGCTGCATACACCGTTTCACTCAACTTTCCCAGTTACCAGCAAGCTAGCGCCGCTGATTGGCTAGTCAGTACAGGATACAATGTGTTGATTGGCGCTTTAGAAAATCTGCCAAAAGCGCTGATTGGCTCGTTAGAAAGGAAATAAAGACAGTGCCAAAAAGATTTTGTAATTCGTAACAGAAATCCGTAACTCGTACTTGAAATCCGTATCCGTCTCCGTATCCGTAATGCGTAACTGAAATCCGTAACTGAAATCCATATCTGCAGATAGATTTTGAAAGTGAAGATAGTTTTTGTAAGTGTAGATAGTTTTTGAAAGTGTAGATACATTTCGTATTTGAAATCCGTATCTGTAAATAGATTTTGAAAGTGAAGATAGTTTTTGAAAGTGTAGATACATTTTGTATTTTAAATCCGTATCTGTAGATAGGTTTTGAAAGTGTAGATGGTTTCACAGATACAAAATCTATATTACAGATTACAAAATATTTATGGCATTGATCTGATTCCATACTGGAGAGCTAAAATTTGGGTTTCAAGTCTGTTTTAGAAGACATTGACAGCGCATTCATTTTGAAAGAGGAACAGAGACACACTATCAAGGTATTTGTCGATCGAAAATAAGTTTTTGCCGTCCTTCCTACGGGATCCGGTAAAAGTTTAATGTATCAGCTGGCCCGATGGTCATACTACGTTGCTCTGACTGGTTCTAGGTATATCCAATTGAGCGAAGAGGCATTTCGTTTGAAACCCGCCCCATAATCTCAGCCCAATGGAGCAGTATCAGACTCATATTCTGACTAGAATTATGAATATGACATCGTCAGGCTACCGTTTCATAGCTCCGGGCCAGAAATTGCAGTAGGTGTGGTTAAAATCCGTCCCAGCATTTTTTTTGCTATTTTGGAGGGGAATAAACTAGACTTCAGCTGTAAGATACAAAATATCATAAGTATCATGATATCCTTATCTTAGTTTAGGGAACAGATGGGGATAATTTTTTGCCTTGGAGTTATTAAGATGATCCCATTTACCTGTGTGTGTAATTGGCAGACCCAGCTGGAAATGTCCCTTTTCTGGCTCTTGAGAAATGAGAAGAGCCTCTCCAATGGTGAAGCTGAGCTCAAGAAGCTGCCCGGTTCCATGATTATTTGGTGGCAGGATTTTGCTCTCTCACTGTCAGGCTGTATCTATGAGAAAATGGGCTGATGTATTTGTTTTTTGTCTTTTCAAATAAAGTCCCTCTACTCCTTCCCCTAGGTCATATGGTTAAGATTGGTAACTTATTAATCACTGTCTGTCACAATGATAGTGAGCTGTCTATTAACACAGAACATAATTCAAACATAAGAATGGAAAAACAGATTTGGGAAGAGGGTGGTTATTGTTTTTAAAACACATTAAACAGATAATAAAGACCAGGCTTAGCATTACCAGACTTGTCTTGCAAACACCACCAACAGGACAGCTGGCAGTGTTAAGGACTAAATTGATGTATTTGGCGACCTTAAAGCTTGTGGGGTTTCATACCTAATCACAAAACATTGAATAGCCCGGGTGGCTAGTGGGAATGACAGTCATATGGATGACTGTCCACAGACCTGTCATTTGGAAAAAACGTTTGCAGTCCCAGAGCCTCTCAGTTGACATCCACATTAATAATAGACTGCGATGACAGAGCCAGTGTAAAGTACTGAGCAGGTCTCTGAGAGCACAAAAAGCCTTTCACATAAATTAAAACCTAGAACTCTTTTGAACCTCTAACCTCATGTACCCTGATGGATAATTTGATTTCCATGGTGTGTATTTAATGATTATGATCATGAGAGTTATAAAGTTATCAATAATTAAATACAGAGAATCCTCATGAAAGCCAAAATGTGAAGTAGGTTCAGAGTTTAACATGGTCCTTTCAGGCAGAACCATGCTGTCTTTGCTGATTTTCAAACACAGTGCATCTTTTCCGTCACCACTTAAACCACACTGGAGATTTCTACCAGGTAAACTTATTCAGATAAAGTGAAAACTAAGCTTCAGAGACACAGTCGAGCTGGACCTCCTCCTATATACCTTTCCACCAATTGACTTCACCACTGCCCCCCCTCTCTGCAGCCACACAGCTCCTCCACCTTTTGCATATGAGCTCAACCCTGAAATGACGTGGGTGAAGTGTTTGAAGATCACTTAGCTTGCTCTGAGTATGGATAGGACATCATTCAGGATTGTTTGATATGCTTTTTCCTAAGCCTCGCTCACAAGCATCTGCAAATGGCTTAATATGATATGGTCATCAGACCGCCTCTCAAGGAGGGTGGATGGATGTTTTAATTAGTCCAAAGCTTTGAGAGGATAGTGACATGCAGATTTATGTTTGGCAAGGTATTTTTATAGACTTCAGCTTGTCAACTTGACCATGGCAAGGTAATGCAAGGTAATGTTTAGGCTTCCCAGGCAGCATCAGCACCATGTTGGAAAGTATTCCTTTTCATTTTGGCACCACAGTGACCATTCAGTATATTATTGTATCATCTATTGTTTCAGTGGCATGATCACAGACTCACTCTGTGCCTAGATTTTTCTTTTCTGTGAGGGGACACTGTTTTCCAAAGACATTTTATTTGTGTTTTTAGATTTAGTTTGTATTGGCAGTAATGTCTATTTGATATTACCCACCTACAGCAGAACTAATGACACATTAAGTTGCATTACTTAAGTTTTAAGGAAATACTATTAAATCTTTTGAGCTGAAACTGTACAATGACAACTTCAGCAAAGGAAGTAATTTAATTAAAAATGTATCTGTACTACCATACTATACACAGAGCTAAATAGACATAGAATCTCTTTATGTAAGGGATAATGTATTGTCCGGAGGTCATTATCCAAAAATAAATTCCGACGGGGCGAACAACACCCCGACGCGCAGCGGAGGGTGTTGTTTCGTCCTGAAGGGATTTATTTTATCCTGCTTATTATACGGTTACTTGCCAAAAACGATAGAAGACATTCCTCCAACATACCTCTTTTTAATGATTTAGTTGCCGTTTCATGAGTCCCGTTTAGAAATAAATAGTTCTTCAAGCAAATAGAACTTTGAAGTTTCAGGTGTTGCATAGCAACCTATTACTTGCTGACTTCAAATTACCATGAGTCTGTTACGTTAAAATTACCGGACTTCTTGCGGAATGATATGAAAGATGTGAATTAGAAGCACAAAACCCGTTGCCAAGGACAGCGGTCATTATCTTTTCGCAGCGGTCTGTTAGCAGGAATTTATGTATGGAAGAACGTTGGGATGGCCAATTCAAATCAACTGTACTTTCTGAAAAGCCGTATAATAAAGGAATAATAACGACGGCCAAGATGAGATTCTACAGTGTGTGTTCAACATTTTCAAGGTCCGCCATGCTGACTGGAACCACTTCAAGCTTAAATGTGCTCTTGAGGCAATGTCACAATGTCTTTGTCATCACAGGCGTCTCATTCCATCTCATAGGATGTTTGAACTTTATGGATGGATGGATAGATGGATGAGCAATACTGGCTCCATTTTCTAAAAACATTTGACTGTTATAAGTATCTCAACCACACCACTCCCTAGGTTCAGTTGTAATTCTTTGTCATTAATAATTTGTGTCCTCGCGCTTCTCACGTGTTTTATACATTTTTGTGCATAATAAGGTTTCATAACTTTGATTTCTACATGGGTCATGATGTGCACTCTGTAGCAACAGCAGTAATGAATTACTCAACTCACTGCCCTAGAATTTCTTACTCTCTGTTGCAGCCAGGAGAGTGTGATGTAATGTGCATTATGATGCATTGCAGGACATTCTCACATGAAAAAAAATCTCAATTTTTCCCCATCTGAGATATGACAGGAGAAGCATGACTCAGTTTATCCCAGACACCCTTTTGTTTTTCCATCTTTGTATAAGGGGCTGTTTGCCAAAGAGGGCATAAGCTCGCAAAGTCTAAAAAAGGGATCATTAAAACATGCCCGCAGAAAAAATTTGCATCCTAGAATCATTTGGCATGCTATTTGCAGACGAGATACACTGACACTGGCCAGACTTCGCACAACATACAACAAACAAAACACCACCACACTGCCTTGTTGGCATGTTAGCATGAATTTTACATTCCATGGCTTTGGAGTTGTTGGAGGAAATAGAGGGATCAAGTAAGACTTCAAGTCAGAAAACAGAGGAAAGGGACTGTAATGTGGTCCAGAATTTCAACAGGTTGATTGACCTTGTTTTAGGTGAAGCAAGGTGAAGACAGTGTACAGAAAAATGCTATGCCAATGTTGAAAACTCAATACAGAATGCAATTTTCTTATTGAAGGAATCAAGTAATTTGTTGGCTGATGCATCTTCATGTTTCACTATGGAGAGACATTTGCAATTTACCACCATACCACAGCTTTTAAGAGTACATCATAAGACATCACAAGTGAGAAATGAAAAGGTTAAATGATTCCTTCATTGCATGATATTCCTAGCCTGGATACCAGCCTGAACTCCGCCCACAACATTTTTGGTCTGGGAGATTCAGTCTGGACTTGAGCTAGTTGGGAGAGATTAAACGTCTCAGAAAAGTGATCTGAACAATCAAATTGTAAGGGCGGGCTTTATACATTGATGGACAGACAAGACAACCAACGCTTGAGTTGATTAGATAGATAGAATATACATCGAACAAAGATGGCGCCGTCTCGGGAGCTTAGTGGGACATATTTTATATGATTTAAGCTATCTACACGACTTTTTTTATGTCTACATTGACTCGGTTAGTTGTGTATGTGCAACCCGAATGTTGCCGAGGATTGTAGGTCTTAACTGAAGCACTCTAGACCATTATTGCGTAGACAAAAAAAACATTGAAACAAATGGTAGCTTCTAGCCTTGAGTGCTAATTAAGTAACGTGAGCAGGCATATCTCAACAGATATTGACAGCGCATTAATTTTGAAAGAGGAACAGAGAAACGCGATCAAGGCATTTGTCGATTGAAAAGATGTTTTTGCCGTCCTTCCTACGGGATCAGGTAAAAGTTTAATCTATCAGATGGTTATACTACGTTGCTCTGATTTATTCTAGGTATCCAATTCAGCGAAGAGGAATTTTCTTTCCTGGTTCGTTGAAACACGCCCCATAATCACAGCCCAGTGGTTCAGTTTCAGACTCATATTCTGACTAGAATTATGAGTATGACATCGTCAGGCTATGATATTCCTTGTCCTAATCAGAAACTAAGAGACTCAAATGTTTCATCTGTTCAGGAAGCTCATTACAATGTAAATTATTTGAAGCAAGCTATGGGGGGGGGGGGGGGGGGGCGGGGGTCCTTGTGGGTTTAAAGTGTCAGACATTCCTATGTACTCATCAGGCAACGCTGACAAAAAAAATAACCAACCCCTTCCAGTATTACTATCCATTAATCAACAATGTGGAGATGCAATTCGCCACTGTTTCCTGTTTGATTTGGATCAACACCAGAGCATTTTTCATTCGGAAAGAAGAACATACAGAACAAACAAAACAAACTAAATTAGGATCTGTACAGTTATTTTCTCTGTCTCCGTTTCATTAATGCTTCCCAAGCACAAATGATGTATGTTCTGTAGAAGGCATTACGTTCTTGCAAATGAACAGTTAAGAGTACTTGGCTTTGAATAGAGAGTAGGTACATAACACACAGCTAAGAGGTTGTTGACCAGGAAGCTGTCCTTTTGGCATCCTTGAGACCTAGCAGTAAGTAAACAAATTATGCTGCCTGCCAGCAAGCAACAATCCAATATTTGTTGTACAGAGTACACTAGAAATAGATTCCTTTCATCTGCCTTGTTTGAGAAAATAGCTTGTCTGCAAAATAGAAAAAAGAATGGACAAAATTGAGCATGAATGTAGTCCATTTTTTTGGTTTATTTTTTCAGTGACATTTTTATAAATTCATATGGATGTTACAGTAAAAGAGGTCGCACATATCGTGAAAGACAGACAGTTTTATGTCTTTGCATGTTGCACAGCATTTCTCTTAAGCACAAAAATGTCCAAGCCTGATATCCTCAAATGATGTAACGTATGCATCTACCAGTCCGCAAACAAAAAGAGAAAACTACTCACCCAATATCTCAAATGCAGTTTGTCATTTTGTTCGCCGGGGACATATGCATGGATTCCTTTTTTATGGGGTCACACAAATGACAAAACCCCTAAAAAAAAAAAAAAGCATCATGGCTTGTTTTGCAACATCATGCAAAACTCTACTCACATGGATTCATTTGCAAACACAGCACCGGCCTGATATCACAGCATTACATTTGTGTTTCATTTATTCAGTATCACATTTTCTGCAATGACACAAAAGGAAATAATTTGCAGTTCAGTGCTGGTAACATATTTTTTAAATGCCCTTGAACAATTTGGAATGTCTATCATTTGACTGTGATCGCTCTCTCCTAAGTCTCCTCCTGTTTCTGTGTGTTGAGCCCATTGCTTAGGAAGTGACATCAGCTACAATTCACACCACAATTGTTAATTTGGAATTGAGAAAAAAATAGAGCAATAGACTTGAGAAATGAAAATAATGCCTGAGAATCCATGGGTCTTCAGGACGATGTTGTTTTTATATTTATCTAAAGGCTCCTGGTGCTGCCATCAAAGCAGCATGAAATCTCATAACACATCTCCTCTTTCATGATCTGATAGTCGTGGAGTTACTTACCGAACATACATTAGAGAAGTACATGAAAGTATGTTAGAGTTATCTCTACCAGATTTTTACCTGTCTCACTATCTCCTAGGCTTCAGGGTGTAATTAAAGTGACCTATTCTCTTTATGCGTAATGCAAATATATATTTCATTCTGTTTTTATAAACTGCAGAAGTCACCTTGAATCTGATTTATTTCACTCGAATTTATTTGAAATGGGCTTCTACTGTTTGTGCTGCTGGAATCCATTTCATACATATTTCATTGTAATTCAGATGACTTGTACTTCCCTCAAACTCGACATTCCTCATTCCTCGAGCTGCCTTCCTAAAGTGAAACATGGAGGATCACAAAACATTGAAGAGATAGGGAGGTTATGTTATGATATGTTATGTTATGTCAGATATGTTTCCCATAATGTTCCTGATCAATACGGCACAGCAATAAACCATGGACTGCATTTTCGAAAAGGTTCATTGTACCATTGTCATCTTATGAATAAAGAGGCAGCATATTGAACACGTGCTCTCTTAATTGTAATAGCTGTAGCTCAACAATTGTTTTAGGAAGTACTACTGTGAGCAACAAATTAAGAATAGGACATCTTGACTCACAGTTACGAGGCAGCCTTACTGACTGACTTGTTATACACAAAAGCACTCATACCCCAGCATCAGCAGCACTTTTGTTAGGTTCAATTGAAATCTGTTTTTGTTACATTTATTTTCGCTTGTTGTTATTGGTTCTTTGATTTGTTCTTTGAGTGAAAGTAAACATTTCGTTTTTTTTTTGCAGAAGAGGCTAAAGTTGATTATAAACTGTGGTGTGATTTGGCCTGGGCTTACAGTATATTGTATTTGAAGGTCTTCAATGCTTGTTTATTGATATCATGCATGTCTGCAATTGGCCAATTTATCTCTGCCAACCCAATGTCTAATTACTGGTCTGACATAGCTACATGATGATACCTTGGAACTATTCTTTGATGTCTATGACAGCTGTCTGTTACCATAATAATATATGCTTCTTTACCGATGTAAAACTGAATACAGAAAGAACATGATGTGACAATGTAGTTAGTCCATTACACAACACGTCTTATATTGGTGTTAATTAAAATTGAGTTGAATATTTAGACTTGGTACATTTTTAATTGAATTTTTATATTATTCTCAATGTAAAATAATAATGAGCTACAGGCAGGAACAGAGAACTGAATTATTCCTGTGTGGTATTGCCTGGGGTCTAGTTACAAGAGCGTGTTTTCTGCTTGCATGACCATTGTCCTACGGGTGTATGAGTTTGTTTTAAAAAAGAAACCAGCTGTGGTATGTAATGCACCTAATGCATGTGAAAGCTAAGTGTGTCTTCAGCACACACATACACAAACTGAATAACACATATTTTCATGCTCATATAGATTTTCAGACACAAAGGTCTCAGTTCATTGATCTGATGTTTGTGAGGAAAATGCAAGGGTGTTGGCGGTCGACTTTTCATCCACTTGAAATCCTCATCACTGTATATGTTGCAAAAGCGTGGGCGTCATCAGCTACAGCAGGAGCTGATATCCATTTGGCATGAAAGATCACCATTTTGTGCAGTGAAGCCAATCAAGTTAAATGCATCATTTATAGATCCATGGTTTAACAAGCCTATGGCACAACTTTACAGTGCTTACCATCTGGGAAGTAATGAGATCAAGAACATGGCAGATAAGCGAACTTACATCCGAAGAACGTATTATGACAGTGACACAAACGCACTCATACGCAAAATAATTAACCCAAGGAAGAAGCTGACGAATTTAACATTCTTTTTTGCTGTTGTTGTTTAACAATCAGTTTAATAACCAGTGTGTTTAGACTATTAACAATCGGTATAGCAAACAGTGTGGGTAGAAAATTAACAATCAGTATAACCACTAAGATATTCATGATAACAAGCTATTTAAACTACTATACTACTACAAAATGATTTACACAACTGTTGTGATTTACACTATGTGCACTCTATGTTTAAATATGTATCAAGTCTGGACATATTGATGTGTGGAGAATCTAAAGGGTGGCCGAGGTAACTCTCCCCATGCCGACTGAGAGAGAGCCTTCCCTGTCCTACTGCACACTCATTCGGGTTTTAAAATCGGCACATTTTAGGCTCACCTGTCCCACTACACACACATTTCTGTCCTGAATCAGGCACATTTCCAACCATGGGTTGCTTTATTATATGCCAGGTGCAGGTGGTTGGGCCTGGGCCATGACTGGGAGGCACTGATAACTGACCAGATATGACATAAAATCATTTTCGGGCCCCCAATATTCTACATGTAACTGCATGTATTGTATTGGAAGGGCCAAAGGTGATTTAGGATGACAAGAGGGTCTCTTCAGATGTATAAGAGATGTAAGAGAGAATGCAAAACGCTGTAAACTCAGTATTGTCTTGAGACTTGCTCAGGTTTATGATGTTGGTATTTCACTGGCAAAATAAACCTTTTTGCTTTACACTCTACCAGAATTCAGAGGTTTTTGAAGATTTTTCCTGAATGACCACTAACAAAGAGTCTTTCACAAACCTACAAATCAGACAAGATAGTTGCTCCACACTGTTTGAAGGATTGGTCTTGTTCCTTGCCCCAGATCTTTGGGTGGTTTGGAGTTGGTAAGAGGTCACCCACAACATGCAGGAGGCAGGTCAACTTGCCCAGACCAGTACCCCAGAGTTCCAACAACCCCTGGTCCCACTGCATTGACTGTCCCTGGCGGGCGAGGCCTACCGCTTCTAGCGACTGTCTTCTTCTGCTGCCTCTTGCACCAGAATACCTCCCTTGCCATTGGGATTGGTCTTGCTCCATCTTTTGGCGTTGTTGTTTCCAAGTCCTAGTCAGCTTTGACACACCACCCCAACAATGCACGTGGACTTTCCTTGGTGAATTTTCTTACGCCACCATCATTCTTGAATTTTCCACCGCAGAGGTTGCATTTTCTTTTGGCTGGGTCCTACTGTCTTGCCGCATCACGTCACCATTTCACAATTTTACAATGATTCTTCATAAATCTAGTGATTGTTTTTTCAGCAACGATTTTCAGGCCAGTTTCAGGCCATCATATCAGGTAGGACAGCCACTGAAGCTAGGCTAATGCAGTTGAACTTGTAAAACCAGCACTGTATCTATTATCTATGCCCTACAGAGTGGGGCATCTCACACCCCCAGCATGTTTGCCAGATGTCACATGACATGATGTCACAAAGCCAGTGACATGCCCTTCTGTGGATATTTTCATCAAAAGCCAGAAACAGGGAATAGGTGCCTCCAGGGAATTAATGTGATGGGGTCTGTTTACCCCAAAAGGGAAAAACAAGATCAATAAGCAACTTCAAAAGAGGGGGACTTTTCCCTTGGAAAAAATATCACCAGAGAAAGTCAACTCAATTTACAAAACAAGTCATTAGACACACAACCTGTGATAATAATTGTACTCCAAAACAGGGAGTAATTTAAAATGTGCATAACGATACACCTTTTAAATCATTATGTTCCCATGAACAGTAATACTTTTTAGGTTGGACATTACAGATCTGTTAATGGTCAATAGTTAGCTCAGCTGCCATTTTGTTTTAGCAGAAAATGTCCTACAAATACAAAGAAATATTAAACAAACAATGTCTAAAATTGTAGTTCCTACCTTTTTTCATCTGTAGGCTTGGTGTTAAGTGTTTTATCTGTAAGTCTGTACTTCGTAGTACCTTTACTCTACTTTACTTTACCTTTATGATGGTCAGAAGAATATTTTGTAAACTATTTTTTTTAATAGTTGGTGTTTAGCATCAGCTAAAAAAAAACAACATTTTAAGGCAAATTGTAGGTGTTTAACAGTCAAATTCAGTAGTCAGCATCATAGTACAGGACTGAGGACTCTGCTATCAGATGAGGTGGGCACAATCAGTTCTAAAAGGACCCAATGACTACATTTACGTGCATTTAAGACATTCATTAATAATCTGATTAATGCGCTTCTGAAATGTCAAAATCAGGTAGCATTATGCACACCCATTTACTGTGCCTTAGCCTGATGATTTGCCCCCTGCTAATAGATTGCTCGTTAACCTTCTTCAATGATTCAAGTGTGCACATACAATGAATAGAGCCATTTAATGGTTCGTTGTTGGTAATACTGGCAGCTCTCTGAGGCAGCCCACAAGATGAAATGCTATGGTGCTAAAGCACTGTGGGACACAATGAAAGAAGGCTGCCTAACCTATTTATGTATTTCCATTACTTACTTCATTACATTACTCATAATGGGTCATTTAATTAGTAGTTTCTTAACAAACACGTTCTGCTCCTGTGCAGTGACATACAGCATATCCTGTGTCATCATTGCACTCAGGCTCCAATTGTCCCTGTCGTCCATGTGTATGATTGGCCATCTAAGAACACATGAGTTGCAAAACACAGCTGCTTACTCATGTTGCACTTCACCTTGTCAGTTTATATCTGCTATGTTATACTTTTGGGCCCTTTCAGACATGTGTGTCTTTTCACCGGTAGCTCTTATGAGGCTGTACTGACATGTGTGTCATAAAAAAGAGTAACACAATTAAAACTAGACGTAACGCAAAGTGTTACAAAATATGACCGCCGAACTGTTCAGTAGGTTTTGGCACAGAATGAGTCATTGTCAGTGTGTTTGTGTATTTTTATGTGTTTTGTGTGTGTGTTTCATTTTTATGTACTAAAGGAATTATTATGACCGCCGGGCGAGAGCGCTGCGGCGGTCTTAAAGGTTTAGTCAGAGTTTTTTTTCTGTTTTTCGGGGTGCACGAAATTTGGTGGGCATGTAGCCTTACTAGATTAGCGTGGAACCACTGATTTTCGTTTTGATCCGTTGCACCCCTGTCGGAATGGACCCCTTTTAAAGAGGGTGGGTGGGCGATTCAGTTTTCTGTGAATAAGTCGAAAACCGTAGGGCTTAGGAGGACCACATTTTTTTTGTATGTTTGTCTTAAGAGGCCACGTCAACCATTCCACTTCCACTTATTTCATGTATAGCGCCACCAAGTTATAAATGAAAAAGCAAAAATGGAGTGTTGTAAAACATTTTAATTGTAAGTTGACAAGGTCAGAACTGCATGAAATCGGAGGTGTCGGATCATTATGACACCTTCTGACTGCACTTTAAGTTTCGTGGAATTCCGTTCACGGGGGGGCATGCAATAAATTGATTTAAATGATTATACGCCAACTGGCCTGTAGGTGGCGCGACACAGTTTTCTTCGAATATCCCGAGAACCGTAGGGCCTTGGAGGGCCAAATTGTTCTTGTATGTTTGTGTCAAGGGGACATGTCAACCCATACCATAACCAGTCATTACATGTATAGCGCCACCTAGTTAAAAATGAAAAAGCAAAAATGAGGTGTTTTAATCGAATATATGTCAAAGTGCTCGAAAAATTACCAAATATGCCAGGGACATCAAGCCTGTAACCGACCATCTTCGGTAGAGTTTTTGTCCATGGATGGAGCAAAATGGCTCTGTAACGCCCCCTAGAACATTGCAAAAACCCCTGCGCATTGGGGTTATTTTGGCGTAGCTTGACGGAATTCGGTAGACGTCTTCATCATGCTTGGACGTACCAAAAAGTCTCTCGACGCCATGGTGGCAGGTCCACAGGAAGTCGGCCATTTTGAGTGGAAGATGCGTTTTAACGGCGTTTGCACACCTCGCATCTGATCGAACTCCTCCGACAGCTTTAATGGTAACGCCTTGAAATGTGGTCCGGCTACTCTTCAGCCATGGGCGACTAAAAGATTTATTGGATTTTCTCATTAGTCGGAAGGTGTGGGCGTGGCAGACCCTCAAACTTTGCCAACTTGTTAGTGCTTGCCACAAAACACAAAGGGCCCTATCTTGCCGATCAGAAACGCAAGTAGGACGGCGCCAAGCGCAAGTAGCTGTGTGGGCGGCTCTATGGCGCAGTTGCTATATTAACGGCGGAAAAAACACACTTGCGTCCAGCGCAAGTGTCAAAAGGGTTGGTCCAAAGGAGGTTACTCAGCCATAGGTGTGGTTTGGGCGTAATATGCAATAAACCAATCCGAGCGTCATCTCACATTCCCTTTAAGAGCGAGGAGCGCATAGTCCATAGCGGCTTGTTATTTTGATGGCGGAATTACCTGGTGGAAGACCGGAAAGTTCACAGCCGAGGAGACCAACGTGAGATTTACACCAATTTTTTGGCAAGCCATATATAATTACAAGGAAAATAAAATATTTACCACTTGAGGATATCATTGTGATATCCATATCCAAGATAGGCATACATCTAGCGTAGCCTACACATTGACCCAAATGATTCAGGTTAATTGAAGCTGCGTGACATTTGATTTATTGTATGGCTTTGTAAAAAGCCGGAGAAAGATATATATGGGGATGCGAGAAACCCTCCAAAAGTAAGCAAAGTCAAGCAAGCATGTCAAGATATTGCCGTGGTTGTTTCTGCAACGGGGCACCCGAAAACGTTGCCGAAAACGCTATAATGACGTCCGGAGACGTGGGACATCCAAGCTGGAAGGTAACACACGTTCTCGTGGCTTCACGGGAGGTGGATCTGCCTCGACCCAGGATCTGACGGCAGCAGAGGACATCGCCACGTCTACCCTCACGCCTGAGGGCGTGCAGGGATTTGGGGGCATGGAAATCGGCGCCCAAGCCAGTGCACCAGCTGACCAAACCCAAGGTACATAAATAAAGTCCACATACACAGAGATGAGTTTACAAGATTTATAATAATACTGGCATTAAATAAATGCACAAAGCCATACAATACATCAAATGTCACGCAGCTTCAATTAACCTGAATCATTTGGGTCAATTGTGTACGCTAGATGTATGCCTAGTTTTAAAATGTCTTGGATACGGATATCACAATGATTTCCTCATGTGGTAAATACTTTATTTTCCTTGTAATTATATATGGCTTGCCAAACAATTGGTGTAAATCTCTCGTGAAGACGACAGAAGTAAAGTGTAGCCTATAGGTCCTATACTGTGCGGGCAAGCACATGCGCCCTTAAAATAGTGTTCTGAATACGCGTTACAGACATTAGACATTGCGCCTCTGACATTAGACCAGATTTTTTGTGGTCAATGGCGCACGGCGTTGTTTTGAAACTGCAAAATACCAATTGCGCCAGAGAAACGCCTTCTCTGTTTCGCCCCCGCCCATGTCGACGCAAGTTCATTTCGAAGCGCGCCTCTGGAGGGAAAATCGCGCTGTGCGCCGGGTGCAAGATAGGAATGATACATGCATCGGTGACAATGTCAATTGCGCTGGGTGCAAGATAGGGCCCAAAGTCTCTTATAACTGTTGCGTACATTGTTTGATCCAGAGACAATGTCTTAGGGTGGACGCTGGATCCGGCCCGAACGCGTACATAGGCCTGACTGATATCACCTATAGCGCCACCTGTTGGTGGTTGGAAACTTCACTTTGTTTCCACACCTCGCATGTGATTGAACTCCTCCTACAGATTTAATGGTAATGCCTTCAAACGTGGTCAGGTTACTCTTCAGCGATGGGGAATTACAAGTTATGAGAGTCTTTTACAAAGTGTGAAGGGTGTGGGCGTGGCAGACCCTCAAACTATGCACTCTTCACAACTCCAGTCACTTATGCATATATTGTCGAAAAGTGCACGAAATTAAAAGTGGTGGATCATTATGAGACCCTCTGAATGCATGCCAAGTTTCGTGCAATTTTGTCCATGGGGGGCCATACAATATTTTTTTTTATGTGACTGTACACCAACTGGCCTGTAGGTGGGCTGACACAGTTTTCTACGAATATCCCGAGAACTGTAGGGCTTAGGAGGGCCACATGTTTTTTGTATGTTTGTCTAAAGGGGCCATGTCAACCCATCCCATAACCACTCATTTTATGTATAGCGCCACCTACTTAAAAATTAAAAAGCGAACATGAGGTGATGTAATTGCAGGTATCTGACATGGTCAAAACTGCACCATAATGCATGGTCAAAACTGCAACAGACACACACATACACAGTAGACATTCGTATGCACACATACACACACATTAGACATATGTACGCATGCACAAATAATTCCTTTAATACATAAAAATGAAACACAAACCAATTTACACACACAACACACATAAAAATACACAAACACACCGACAACCATGACTCATTCTGTGCCAAAACCTACTGAACAGTTTGGCGGTCATATTTTGTAACGCTTTGCGTTACGTCTAGTTGATGACCAACTGACTTTCACGGACCACATCGCCTCTGTCTCCAGGTCTTGACGCTTTGCACTATTCAACATCCGCAAAATCAGGCCGAACCTAACCCAGTATGCCACCCAGCTACTGGTGCAAACCTTGGTGAGTTCCCGCCTTGACTATTGCAACGCCCTCCTAACGGGCTTGCCGGCTTGTGTGGTGTTCAACCAACCGAAGAGGGCATACGTCACCCCGCTACTCATTGAGCTCCACTGGCTGCCAGTAGCTGCTCGCATTAAGTTCAATTCACTATATGCTTGCCTACAGAGTAATTACTGGTTCCGCTCCCACCTACCTAAAGGCTCTTGTAAGGGCAAATGTTTCACCCAGGATGCTGAGCTCGTCTAGTGAGCGTCGTTTGGCACTGTGCAAGTACGGCAATCCAGACTATTCACATTTGTAGTTCCACATTGGTGGAATGAACTGCTTAACACTACCAGAGCATGGGCGTCCCTCTTAACTTTAAGAAGCTGTTGAAGACGCAACTCTTCAGAGAGCACCTCCCTTCCTAACTGGCACTTCGACTAGTGCTTAACTTACAGCAACTTACAGCAGCTACATTCCTGCACTTCTTTTTTCTTTTCTATTTAGTTTTTCTATTTCTTATGTAAAGTTATTGTTACACCAGGTTTCTATTGATCGTAGCTTGACTGTTCTCTCCCTTGTACGTCGCTTTGGACAAAAGCGTCTGCTAAATGACTAAATGTAATGTAAATGTCTATGTAACAGCATTCTCGGCTTCCTCTCGTCCCCACAATTGGAGTCTGTGTAACAGCATTCTCAGTTTTCCCTCATCGCCATTAAACTTCATGCATGCTTGTCATGACTGTTAAGTCCAAAAGTTGAACGGGTCTGTCTGAGAGAACAACAGGAGTTTTTTTGTGGGCGTCATGCGCAGGTTGGTACTTCATGTTGAAGGAGTGTATCATCCTTATGGTGCTCAGATTAGGTTGTACTGGTTGCTTCAAGGGTAATTAATCTCCATGGTAACAAGAGCTTTGCAGATAAATAGAGTAACTGTTTAAAGCAGGTATTTAATATACAGAGAAAAAGCACTGTATACACTCAAAAAAGTGAACTCTGTGAGTCGCTGAATCAAACAAATGTACTTATATTCAATTTAATTAACATTTCTGAGTTCGGTTTTAAAATCTAGTCCACTTTAGTAAGTCTAACTTTAAATGAAGCCAGCTTAGTTAATTCAACATAACACTGTTTAGTGAATGGCACAATCACCTCTATACAAGAATGTCCTAGGTGGGTTTCTGTAGGTCTTACATTGCACATACTCAGAAGCTGACTGCATTTTGAGTGTGATGCTGTGCTCAAATTAATGTGCTGGAGGTCACAGTCTTACCCAGGTTGTATATTTTATTCTGTGATCTTGAAATAGTTGTGCATGGTTTAAGAGTGATATTGCTGGTCCTACTGTATTTGTCTTGCGGAAATCAAGCATACTGTATATGAACACATGTTAGCTTGCTTACAAGCTAGCCAAATAACAAAATGCTACCTGACAGACATACATTAAAATAGCGATCTTGTCGTCAGAGAGCAATAAGAATCCGTATTAACCAGTGAATAGGGCAATAGGCTACGCGGATGGCATGACTAGGCATTAGCCAATCAGAATGTTCGTACTGTCGTTGCCATATATACATACATTTCAATTAGGGATGCACCGATGCATCGGCCGAACATCGGTATCGGCCGATGTTTGCCTCTTTTAATGTTATCGGCCTATCGGTAATAAACTTGACTTTCACCGATGGTACTGGCCGATGTTTATGGCAGGCAGTTTTTAAAGAAAAATATTGTATTATATTCGTTTTAATCTTGAATTTATATGCCATTCCCTAAGGGTTCATGCTTGTGTTTTGTAAGGCTGCATTGCAAGCATCTGTTTACAGTTGAAATTATGTCTTGATGCCTGGTGATATTATATTAAATAAAGTTAGTTAAACTAAAGATTGTTTCATAAATCTGATTGAATTTGTGCTCATTCAAAGTTAAGAGTGATAAAGGGCTGACATAATTTAACACATTGCTTTTTAGATAATGATTTCATTATTTTCCTGGCACAAAAGGGTGAATGAATAACAACAAAAACAAAATAAACAAATATTGGTATCGGTATCGGTATCGGCTAGATTGTTGTTTTGAACATCGGTATCGGTATCGGCCAAGAATTTCCATATCGGTGCATCCCTAATTTCAATATTTGATAACTAAATTTAGATGATTTGCCTGACAGTCCTTGAAGAGGCATGTAAAAGCTCAATTACTAATAAATAACCATTTTATATAAAACTTATAATGCTTTCTTTACCACACCCAGAGTTTGGTATGTGTTGAATGATATCACGTTGCTCTCACATGATTGTTGTCGTTTTCCATTGGTAATAAATAATATTATAGAACCAAGGTATGGCATGGTGGCTAAGGTCCTTGCACTGCCGCCTCACAGCAAGAAGGTCATCGGTTCGATTCCCGCATGGGGCACTGTTGGTTTGGGGGGCAGGTCCTCCCCAGACCCTCAGTGCTCAGGTGGGCCTCGATCCTCCTGGGCCTTTCTTTGTGGAGTTTACATGTTCTCCCAGTGTCCAAAAGGACCCCAACAGCACACTCTACTATCAATCCCTAACCAAGATGGAGGGTTCAGTCAAATCCATGGCGACGTGTGTGGGTGTTTGTGGTCATCTACTTTATGCACGTGTGCAACAATAAACTGACTGAAGTCAGCCTTGTTTGTTTGTTAAGTTGGAATTACAAGGAGCTGTTCAGTTGGTGTTAGTAAATCCAGTTGAGTTAGAATTACATAAGTGAGTCAGTGTAATGAAGGTCTGTTTAGTCAGATGAACACTGCCTGATCAATCATGGCTAACTTGACCAAATAATATTGAAATTACTTACAGTCTTGTTGGTTTCACATAAGTTGGTTATTACCTCCGCCAAGGAGGTTATGTTTTCACCCCTGTATGTTTGTTTGTTTGTTTGTCAGCAGGATTACGCAGAAACGCATGGACCGATTTCCATCAAACTTTGTGGGGAGATTGGGTAATATAATGGCAATAATTGATTAGATTTTCAGATGTCAAGGTCAAAGGTCAAGGTCACAAAAAAATTGCGAAATCTTCAAAAATCCCTATCTCATAGCATTGGGCGATCTTAATTAAATCTTAGTGTTAATTATTAGGCATTGGCGGAGGTATGCATTCTCTGAATGCTCCCATTCTTGTTTCCTCTGTAATTATTACATTAGTTTGAACAAAACTCAGTTAGGTGGAAAACATTGACATAACAATGTTAAGTAATTTGAACAACTTGTTTTTTTGAGTGTAGGCTCTACCTTTTGCTCACACCTTTGTTTTCACTGTGACTATAGTTTGGAAATTATGTTCACAAGATGGGTCACTTGGTCTCTCTGAGTGGCCTCCAATCAGGGGCCAGTGGGGCTGGCTAAGTGTGATGATGTTGGAGCGAAAATGGCTTTGATTTCTATTTCGTTTTTCTATTTCTTATGTAAAGTACTATTTATTGTTACACCAGGTTTCTATTGATCTTAGCTTGACTGTTCTCTCCCTGGTACGTCGCTTTGGACAAAAGCGTCTGCTAAATGACTTAATGTAATGTAAATGTCTATGTAACAGCATTCTCCTATGCAACCAGCATGAATACAATGTGACTTAAATCTACATAGTTTTAAACAAATTGGATACATAAAATTAATTTATTTTGACATATACATTTATCATTTGACTTGTACCACAAAAATAAAGTGTATCAAGCAGAAATAAAGCAGCCTTATTCTTCTACAGTGTTCTTGAGGTAGAGCATCACTAAATTTCTCTTGGACAACTGAACCCAAACTGAGGCATTCAAGAAGTGTTTTACAGCACCTAATTGTCAAGTCAAGTCAAGTCAAGTCAAGTCAAGTGTACTTTATTGTCAAAAATCTATGTAACAGGGTTAGCACAGAAGTTTGAAATTCGTTTGACCAGTCTCCAATGTGCAGTTTAACTAAAAACATTTAAATAGGACATTGACAATAATCTCTCTCTCTCACACACACACACACACACACACACACACACACACACACACATAGCAGCATAAGTACAATCAGTGGTCACAAGGTGCAACAGTAAAGTGCCAGTGGCATGGTGAAGTGACTTTGGAATGTTCATGTGGTTTTCTTCAGTGTGTTGATGAGTCTGATGGCTTGTGGGAAGAAGCTGTTACTCAGTCTGCTTGTGCGGGACCGCAGGTTGCGGTACCGCTTCCCTGATGGTAGAAGAGAGAACAGACTGTGTGCTGGATGAGTTGTGTCTTTGATGATGTTCATTGCCCGCTTGGAACAGTGTGAAGTGTACAGTTCCTGAATGGCTGGTAGGGGTGACCTGATGATCTTTTCTGCTGTCCTCACCACCCTCTGCAGTGCCTTCTTGTCTGCAGCTAGACAGCTGCGGTGCCAGACAGAGACGTTGCTGGTCAGGATGCTCTCAATACCACCTCTGAAGAAGGTGGTGAGGGCAGAAGTGGGGAGGTCAGCTCTTCTCATCCTTCTCAGGAAATGGAGTCGTGTCTGCGCCTTCTCGACCCGCGCGTTGGTGTTGGTAGTCCATGAGAGGTCATTTGTGATGTGCACTCCCAGGAACTTTGTGCTTTTCACAGACTCTACTGCACTGCCGTTGATGATGAGTGGGATGTGTGTTGGTTGTTTTTTCCTGAAGTCCACAGTAATTTCTTTTGTTTTGTTGACGTTGAGAAGCAGATTGTTCCTCTCACACCAGTTGATGAGTAGCTGTACCTCCTAATTGGTTGGATATTGGGTCTCTCGTCACCACATAGTGCTCCACATTTAGGTAGGTGAACTCTTTGGACAGGGGTGCTGGTGCTCCCACAGCTGTGAACATGACATTGATTTCCCACCTCAGCAAACCTATTCTCATCAAGCACTACTGATCTAAGATCCTAGGCCGTGGTCCTCTTCAGACCTGTGGAGTTGACAGCTGTTGGAAGTGAGCTCCTGCATTACTTGGATGGCACAGATCCTTCTTCTTCCTCCAGGAATATCAGATGTCATGGTGTGTCCATGTCTCCATTTCAACAAGAATCACTCCTTCTGAAATTAGATGTTAAAGCAGTTGTAAGGAGATTTCACCTTGTAAACACCAACAGCAGCAGAGCTACCACCGAAAATAGCATGGTGGTTAACTGCCAGAGGTATTTTGCTGATTTATTTGGCAGCGTCATGCCCTAAAGTGAACTTTTTTTTTTTTTTTGCAGGTTTCGGACACATAATATAGCGAATAGCATGTGTGGGTAGTGGGAATGATTTGTGTTATCCTAGTTCTCATATGAACATATACCATCAAAATGAATTTGAGTACGCTATAAAAGCCAGTAACCTTTAAAAAACATACCTGAAAAAACTTGCAAGACATGCATTATGTGCCTTTAACGTAAGTGTAAACATCTCTCAAGGTGTTTCTGTACTATTATTACGCTCTGGTGCCGTCGCAGTGGCGGTCAAATAGTGTGATTGATTACTTGAGTTTCGCATTTCTCTATCATGTACTGTATCTGTGTAAATCATATGCCTTTGTGAGAGACATGATGTTTCCGTCTCTGTATGTCTTTGATTTCTTAAGTGCTGACGTTTATAACTCTGTATGTGTGCTTAAAAGTGTACCTCCTGTGTGTGCGTAAGTGAGGGCTGATAAGAAGAACTAGTAGTCCTTCTTTTCTGCCTTGCTGATGCATTACGTTGCCAAAAGCATAGCAAGATGTCAATAAATTAATGGCAAGTACAGTTATGCATTAAATCTCATATTGTTGCCTATGTATACATGTAAATTTCACAAAATTAGCTTAAGAACATATCTGTTAAGTCACTCTTTCAAATCCGCAGAATGTAACTCGTAGGAACTTTTTCACACAGCCACCACATTCACAAATTACAGTTCCATAAATGTTCACTCAGAATAACATAAACAACTAATTCTTTAGTCTATTGATGCCGGAAATGTAATCATTCAAGATAACAAACTTAATTCTTGCTCATTCACTCGCTTTTGTGAGGCGGTATATGGTACTTTCTGTTGTCAGGTTAAAATGGTTTTATCTTTATTCCCTCACAGTCACAGCTGAATACTCAATGTACCTGCCGAGGATTAAAATGCTTTTGTCTTGAGTGTCTTGGCTTTAACTTAACTTAATTTAGAGGAGCTTTTTGTGTGAACATCTCACTAGCGTCATTTTAAAGCCCTTTCATGATTATCAGCTTGGTAGTATGACTCATTCATTGCTGTTGTGTTATTTAGATATCACAATGGCAGGTTCCAGTTGATGCACTGTTGTGCATTGTTTTTCTTTGATTTGCAAATGCACTTTCAGTTTTATGATAACTGCATGGCTGTATTTTTTCTTTAGAAAATAGCCAAACAAGGGGCTAATGATGTAATCCAAATAGGTATACACCTTTTATGAATACGTCATAGATTATGTATACAGTCCATGTATTTTATTAGAAATGCTCTGCGAGGCAGCTACAACACCTCTTGCACATACCCTGATCAATACTCAGTCAAGTCTCCAAAATTGTAAGTCATAGGGTAGTTCAAGGTGCTGTTTCTTGCCCAAGTCAGTGTCAATAATACAACTAATTTGCACAAACTCATGCCTTGCAAAGCACTTCACCTAACTTTCTTGTTTCATCATCTGATTTTTTATGAGTCAGGAAAGGCAGGAAATCTCCCAGAGATATCCTACTGATCCTATTTCAGATCTTGTGTGCATGAAAAACCAAGCCTGCCAGGGTTAAGTCACTGCATATTCATTGAATGACATGGCAGTGACATCTATCAACCTTGGCCTTAAAGCTTTCAAAGCCATTTTGATCCCAGAGATATCACCACTGACGTATGAACACTTGACCTTTCATGAACTGACTTGGACCCCCTGTACATTTTCACAAAGCCATAAGTCAGCTGCAAAGTGTGAGTCTTTACCTAATGTCAAACATGAGAATCCAAGCATTTGACACGAACAAGAGATAGAACATGAACATGTATTTTCTCTCTGAGATATTGATGGAAACTCTTAACAGGGCATTGGTGCAAAGGGACAATACATGCATTTGATCACAAAAAAAACTGTTTAAAAGACCTGGGCCTCGTTTCCCGATAACGACGTATCTTAACGGCCTACGTGGATTTTGGCGACATCGTAGACTCATCATTGCCGTAAGTGCGGCGTCGGGAAACCACTCTGCAATATCCCTCTTACGACCGATTTCAAGTCCTTTTTAGCGTTCGGGAAACTAGGCCTTGATACTCAGAAATCTCATGAGAAAGTCAGGACATTTACTTCCAAACAATCAAATTAAAGAATCAAAAGGGCATTCAATCAAAATTATAATTTTAAAGAGACACTCCGTGATTCTTATCCCATGCACGTTTTTTGTCAAATTCAGCAAATTGCTCCTCATGACCTTCTAGCTGTCTGTTCAGTGTTTGCGATCAAGAAACCTCCTGGCTCGGTAAATGGGCAACAAATATAGTGGCTCGGAGTGACTCATAAGTGACTCACACGGTCCTTCAGAAGCACAGAAGGGAGTGGTGTCATTAGATTGTCTGTTGAGCTCAAATATCAACAAGCTTTCATGAACCCAAAACTAAATGTCATTTAATGACTTTAGATATAATTATTAAACCACATTTTGCATCCAAGTACATTTTTTCTAACTAGATGAAAACCTTTCTGATAGAAGAAGACATCCCCTCAGCGTTCACTCAAATGTCAGAAAATCAGGGAGACAACAAGAAGGAGATGTGTGTGTTTTGGGGGTGGAGGTGGAAAAAAGGTCATAGGGTTTGAAGGCACACAGCTTGGCATGCCTGTATCAACGGGCGTGATAATATTGTCTTTCATTTCATGTGCTCGCTGGCGTTTGTACTGTGTCATCATTGATTCATCCAGGCTTGGGTTAGCCATCCCAGTCTGTCAAGCTCTGCTCAATCCGCCACGACACAAAGACTCCCTCCCACAAAGGCATTCACTGCCAGTTCTATATCTCAGTAATGAACATTTCCAAAATGTCAAGATGCTATGTTCAGTTTTAATTACATCAGGCTCATTTCACACAGTCATGGCTAGTTTCAAGTCCTGCGTGCACATGAACCTGTCTGTCATCTAAAATCACAAATCACATTTGAAGGGAGTCCAAAATCCCATGAACACATAAAAAGGCAGAAAACATTAATGATGACAACACATTTGCAAACTAGACTTTGTTACCTGTTTAAACATGCTTGATTTTATGCCGTCAGTTTGCTGCAGTAATATGACCAATAGTATTGCAGACTGAAAAAATGACTGTGACAGTCTGTGAGTTGTGAATTGACAGTGTAGATTGTAGAACATCTTGGATTAGGATTTGTGTACCTATTAAACATGTCTACACTCTTCCTATATACCATCTGACTGAAGTACAGAATAAAACATTTCTAAATCTATGGACAATTTGTTGCCATGACAGTGTCATGCTATCATTATCGGTATTGTCATCACAGGTTTCAGAATTTTAGGTGTTATAACTTAAGTCACAGGCTACTAAGCTCTCATAGCCTCATACTGCCATGGCAAGTACCGATGACAGTGGCAAGACACTAAACACTGGCTGTCAAACCTTTGTATGACGGTGTTTGACATCTGTCATGATTTATATTCCCAGGTTGTGACAAACCGTGTATGACATCGGCCATGACTCACTTATTCCCATGATGTTTTGCACAGGTTCATAAGATAAAGTAAGTCAGAGGAAACTAATGACTGCAATGAAATGATGGCAATGAAAGGTCTATGTGATTCCCTACCTAAATTACTAAATGCAAAAGCAAAAGCAAAACCAGTTCTCTGTAATGTGATGTGATAAAATGGCATGCAACAGTACTGAATATACTTATATTTGTTTTAGAAGGTTGTAAGAAATGAAGGAAGTTTCTTTGTTTCTGATGCAGCAATCTTTATTCCAATAATGTGCAGTGACGAAGCAGCCTTACTCCGAATTTAGCGGTGTAGGACTGAATAACAAGCATCCATAATTCTAGGCATATATACTGTTTTAAGACCACTCCCAGGCCTCCAATGTAAATGAGCTAGGCTTGTAATGCAAACAGGTCTGGCAACCTTTTGTGTTGTATATGATAATCTGGTTTCTCTGTCTGAGATGGTTCTCAATGGCTTCCCCCATTCCCATACTATGATTAATTGCAGTCACTCACAACTCAGTTTGCTTCCTGACCCCAGGTGTCTGACGAAATCCAGTGTGGGGCCTTTTCCTTTGTGACCATGATAAGATAACCATTTTGGGTATTCCGCTGGCCAACTTCTGGTGGTCACAGCAGCTGCTTGATCATGAATCTTACAAGGTACAGGACAAGTAGACCGCTACAAACTTTTATGAATTGTTTTAAATCAGTACGACAAGCTCTCAAAAAACATTTTACATGGTTGCATGGTTCTGAAACTTTCATGTACCTCCAGGGAGGCTTTAGGTAAATTGAAAGGACACTATCTTGATCAGATCAAAAGCTCACGAGAGAAGACAGGAGGGAGATGAAAAAAAAAACATTTAAATTAAGAAAACTGAGAGAAGATTGTTCTGTGACCTCTGTACCAAATAACATTGTACAGATTTAATAAGATATACATTATGAGTAGGTTCAGATAGAAGTTCATAGTGTCAGGTAGTTATTCTCAGGTTATTTTGCACAATGAAAAGTACACAATGATTGAAATTAGGATAAACATGGGATGGGAAGCAAAAAAAATGGACATTAATTCTGTCCGTTTTAAAACAATATGCCTGTTTTTTTTTCCTTGAGAAAATGAAATGACTATGCAATTCCATTCCAAAATGACCAAATCAAAAGCATGGAATTTGATGCAACAGCATCAAAGGCCATTGTGTCTGATGCTACTGCTTTCATATGTTCCAACCAATTGGACCTTGTCCCTGTGTACATCACAGGGGTCCATGACGGAAAATAAATGGTCATCGTGCAGCAGGAAAAAAGTGAACCTATTGGGTCTAGAAATACAAACAGGAAACTATTACAAACTATTCCACTTAATATAGCTTAGCCAATGAGCATCGAGACACTGCAGATGCAAAATCATAAAAAAAATGATGTCAGATAGACATTAGATTAATTTAATCATTACGCAGTGATGCTTTAAAAAATAAGCATACTGTGCTTAAAAAAACAAATACCCACTACAGCATGGGGTTAAGTGCTAATTAAGAATGCTGTCCTTTCCCTTTATCAGGCCAGTCAGTAGTTACTGTGACAACATATAGCAGCGCTACAGGCCAGCAAGGGAAAGATAAGATTCACCCAGCGACAGCAGTTTTCCTGTAGATATCACTGTCTTTTTTTCTCTCAAAGTTGCCCTAGGCCTTGGTGCTAATTTTGAATTTAGATTGCTCTGGTTTTCAAAAGACCATTGCAGAATCGCTTCACAATGATAAAGGCATATTTGATGACAACCTTGCATAGCATTGTCCTTTTCCAAAATTGAATGTCAAAGCTACATCTGTTATAGCAGACACCTTTATCCAATGTGGAATACAAAGATAAAAATTACTAGCTGAAAAATACCATAGTATAGTGATTTATTTTGGAATGCATCAAAGGCCACCAACCCTTACTTTATTCATCACTACCACTGCCAATCAGAGCCCTCTGTCTGTAACCAACACTCTGATCCAGAACAATGGATTTTTCTCATTAGAACAGCTTGCTTCACAAGGGCATCTATTTTACTGAGACGATCCACCAAGAAAGTCTTGGGGCACTCACACTAAAACTCTTCCACTTACAAAAGTTGTGATGGATGTTTCACTGAGCTTGGACTGATTCAAGAGGCCTGAAGAACAAGGCATGATATATTGTACCAAATATGAAAGTCCCACTCAGAAGTATGAGATGGGGAGAGAGTGGGTAGAGTTTGACCTCAGGTCTCCCCACTGGAAGCCCTAGGTGGGGGGAGTGGGGGAATCTATCATCACATCTAACTTTGTACACGACGAATGCAATTAGTAAAATCAGTCCCACCACAAAATACTACCAAATAAACCACAATTCATTATGTGAGTATATAGCTTCACAGACATATTGTTTCATGGAGGGGGGTTTCACCCAGGACACCATACAAGCTAGAACCTGCCACTGTTGAGGGGAGTCATCGACCTTTCTCCAATCAATGCGATTCAATTAAAAATGTGTCTTTAGGAACCTGCAGGAGTGCAAACTTCTATCACAATGTGTGACACATTTGTCATGTACATAAATCATTGCCGCCCTTGATGGCCTGTTACGTGCACCTCTTGTGTGCATCACTATCACTGCATGAATGTTCCTCCCTGAAGTAAATTAAGCCAGCAGAGAGCAGTGGGCGGCCATCTCCAGTGGACCCCATTACACTGACATACAGGAGTGAATCATCACTGTCTTTTTGCCGTCCTCCTGAAAGACATAATTATCTACAACTTAGCCATTAACGACTTGCCATTGTGTTTCCCCATGTATAGTCTTTGACTTTAAGTCATTATAGTTCTCAGTGGCTCATTTAGCTGTCATAGGATTGTTCATGTGGCAGGGATGATATCTATGCCTCGTCCTAGATTTATTAGTTTTGCTAACTATGGAATTATGGTATGTCTTTTACATAAAACAGGAAGTAGGGACCTGGCTAGTGTCCTAAGATGTCCTGAAATATCCTTGCAGGGAACCCTCAGGTAGCTGCTATGGCAACACTTCAGCGAATCTCCTGATGAAGAAAGAGAAGAAGCAGCAGGAGAGGAGTAAGGATGCGGGTAAGTGTCTAAGCACATTCCCCATGGCAGAAGCGGTAAGATGGGTCTGCACACCACGTTGAAAATTGGAAAGAACTATGCTGGTTCGTTGCTTATTCCCATCTCTATCCTTCCACTTCTGCTTTCAGAGCGCTGTTCAATTCATCTAATTTCCCTTGGCCATCCCCCATCTACAGATGAGAGAGACTAGTTAGTCTTAAATCAAAAAGTGGCATGATCCCATTCAGGAATTTTCATATTCACACTGAAACGACAGGAAAGCCAGAAATATTGTGATTCAGTGGTGGAATATTACGAGGGCATTAGTTTTCCAGATATATTGTTCATTTACCATAAAGTGACACATGGACTGTAATTGTTGTATAAATATGTTTTCATTTTTGTGCCTACAGGGAATATAAGGCCAGGGATACAGCTAATGGTATCTTCTGCAGTTAGGAAGTTCTCCTCCAGAACATTAGCCAATTAACATTATGAATTCAGTCACACTGGCATTTTGCACAGTAACATGTGATGGTGATTACCACTGTCCTACCAAAAACATGAAAAGCAAAAAGAAACAAAGAGAGAAGGCAAAAACCAACAGATAAACCAAACAAAAAATCATAAGCACTCTAGCCTCAGTATTTACTTTGAATAGTATTTCATACTGCAGCAGCACCATGGATTTTCTCTCATTTAAGTATTTCATACTGCAGCAGCATCATGAATTTTCTCTCATTTAACCACAACATCGATTTATAAATGTATGTCTAATGGCCAGGACAAGTGCCTCTGATATATGAATGAGCCACGAGAGACATGTACTGTGACAGTCGCCATCTTCTCCATTCTAGGTCAGTGCTGTTAATTTGGCACTTACAGTAACAGGCTCTCCCTGTCAGTTCCACCTTCCCCTGAGTAACCTCACAAAAAAAAAAAACATATCAAAAGACTTCCCATCAGCAGACCTCAAGCAGCAAGTCAGATTTCAAATGGGATCCTCAACCTAAAAAACCTTCAACTCAAAGGAAGGGGATGTTGGAGTTGGTTTTGCTTGTTAGTGTCAGGGTGAGTAGTAGTAGCCAGAGCGCTAGCACAGGGAGCTTCACCTCCATCAGACTCACCCTGAGGCCTTCCTGTTATCTCCCTGTCTGTGATGCCATTGCTGTGCTCAGAATTGTGTGGCAGGTCCTCATAAATAATATAATAATAATGCATTTTATTTGTATAGCACACTTTCACAAGATGTCTCAAGGTGCTTAACAGGGTCACAATAGCAATTTAAAACAGTGCATTCAAAACAATGCAGAAAAGAAATAAAAGAAAAACAGAAACCAGGACTTTAGGAGAAGGCAGATGGGTTTTGAGGTGGGATTTAAAAGAAGTGATGGAGTCCAAAGCCCTAATGTTCTCCGGGAGCTTGTTCCAGAGTCATGGCCCCAGCGAGGAGAAGGCACGATCTCCCATTCTGGACATATTTGTCCGGGGAACTGCCAGACGGTTTGCTTGTCCAGACCTAAGAGTCCTTGGTGTGAGATGAGGGGTGAGGAGATCCTGGAGATAGGCCGGACCGGTGGTGTTTATGGCCTTGTGAACAAGAAGTAGGACTTTGAAGTTTATTCTCTGGTTGATTGGAAGCCAGTGGAGGGAGTGGAGGACTGGGGTGATGTGTTCGGATCTCCTTGTCTTGGTGAGAACCCGGGCTGCACTGTTTTGAACAAACTGCAGCCTCTGGATGGTTTTTGCTGGAAGACCAGCCAGCAGAGAGTTGCAGTAGTCCAGACGGGAGCTGATGAATGCGTGCACCAGCTTTTCTGCAGCATGTTTGGGAAGAGAGGGTCTCAGCCTTGAGATGTTTCTTAGGTGGTAGAATGAAGTTTGGCAGATGGATTTGATGTGTGCATCAAAGGACAATGAAGAGTCCAGCTTGACACCAAGGTTTGTGACGAGTGAGGAGAGAGGGGTGGGGTGGCCATTTATGGTGATTTGGGTGATACCAGCCTTTTTAATTTGGTGGGGCGTGCCAATAAGAATGGCTTCAGACTTGCCACCATTTAGCTGTAGTGAGTTGTTGCTCATCCAGTGCTGGATGTCATCCAGGCATTTGGTAGTCTGTGATAGTGCCTGTTGTTTGTCGGGTGAAGTCCAGGGCAGTGCCGGTAATTCCCACCTCCTGGAGGCGCCGAAACAGGATATTATGGTCCACTGTATCAAAAGCGGCGCTTAGATCCAGCAGGACTAGTAGGCTAGGTGAGCCAGAGTCTGATGACATTAGGAGGTCATTTACCACCCTCACGAGAGCAGTTTCGGTGCTATGGGAAGGTCTGAAACCAGACTGGAAGGATTCATAAAGCTGATGGGAGTGGAGATGGTTATGCAGCTGGAGGGAGACAACCTTTTCCAGGACCTTTGCTAGGAAGGGGAGGTTTGAGATGGGACGGTAGTTTGAGAGGTCCTCAGGGTCCAGATTGTGCTTTTTAAGCACAGGTTTGATGGCTGCCAGTTTGAGGGAGGGGGCAACTTCACCAGTAGATAGGGATCTGTTTATTATGTGGGTTGCAGTGGGGACAATGGCTGTGAGGCAAGCTTTCAATAGAGATGTAGGGATGGGATCCAAAGAGCTGGTGGAGGAGTTCATTTTTAAAACAATGCTGGACAGCTCAGCTTGGGTGACCTCAGCAAAATGATCAAGGGCCGGGCCATCACAGGGGGCAAGATCCAAGGGAGGATCAGATTGGTCCGGGGTGATGTTGCGCCTGATGTTATCGACCTTTGTTTTGAAAAAGTCCATGAAGCGGTTGCAGTCATCAGAGGAGGGAGTGTTGGTGGAGGAGCTGCAAGGTTTGAGCATCTGATTTATAGTGGAGAATAGGTGCCTTGGGTTATTATGGCCAGAGTCAATGAGAGTGGAGTAGTATGATGCCCTGGTAGCTCTAAGAGCAGAGGAATACATTTTCTGATGTTCTCTGAAGTACAGCTTGTGGACAGTTAAGCCAGTTCGCCTAAATCTGCGCTCAATTCTTCGACCCTCCGACTTAAGGGCTCTGAGATGGTCAGTGAACCAGGGGGCTGAGCGCTGGAAGGACACCAGCCGCGTTCTTTCAGGGGCAAACCTGTCTAGGCCATCTTGAAGAGTGTGGTTGTAGCAGTGTACATTCTCTTCAAGTGAGAGTGCAGGATCAGGCTCAGTCAGGGCAGAAGAGAGAGCATTTGATAGCAGGGCATGGTCAATGTCCTTGATCTTACGGAAGGTGATGGAGCGCTTGCTGCTGGTGGCAGGTGGTGTAACAATAGTGTCCAGTAGTACCACACTGTGGTCAGATATGCCTAGCTCCAGGACATGGGTGTTGGAAACTGAGACATCAGCAGTGATGGCAAGATCAAGGGTGTGGCCGTGTTTATGGGTAGGTCCTTGTACATGCTGAGTGAGTGGGAGGCAATCAAGGAGGTTGAGGAAGTCAACGGCCAGCGGGCACTTAGGGGCATCTATATGGATACTGAAATCACCAAGTACCACCATCCTGGAAAAGGTGGGGCACAGGGTTGTGAGGAGATTTGAGAAGTCTGATATAAAAGTAGGGTTAGCTCTGGGTGGTCTATAAATAGAAACAATTATCAGAGGTTGAGGGGTGAGGCTTCTGGCAGCTAAGCATTCAAAAGATGGGGAAACAGGGACCTGCAGTTCAACAAGGCCCGATAAAACACTGCCAGCCCCCCACCACGACCAGAGCTGCGTGCTTTTTCGATGTATTTATAGCCTGCAGGAGCCGCTTCATTTAAGGAGAGGTAGTCACCACTGTGATGCCAGGTTTCACTAAGACATAAAATGTCAATGTCATGGTCAGATACAAATTCATTCAATATTAGTGATTTGTTTGTGAGGGACTGGATGTTAAGGGAGGCAAATTTGAGAGCCTTCTGTTTTTGGGGGGAGGGTGCATGTTTTCTGAGAGGGCGGAGATTGTTTCTAGATCCGTGAGTGGTAGTGTTGTACACAGTTGGCACAGTGACTAGAATCCACTCCACGAAATTCATTTAGCAGCGAGTGCGAGGATCTCGCGGTGTTTCCCACATAGGAGTGCAGAGATCTCACGATACCTGTGTTGTTGTTGGCTGAGGCTACGGCGCTGTGATGGCGCGTCAGACGTGCGACAGGTGACCAGAGAGATGGGATGTTCGTCTCCGAGCAGCTTGGCTGATGGAAGATGAATTTTCTACCGGAGCCTCTGTGGATGTAGCGAGGGCGGCAAAGGAGTCCAAGTTCCTTGAGGATGGGGTTGTTTAGTCCAGGAGTGCCTGCGGGCTGAAGTCGGCAGAGTTGCGAGCTGGTATAGTTTAAACACCATGGTGACCGATTAGGGGTGCTGCCTAGCCTCGCTAGCTACACTGAGGTGAGATGGAGGAAAGTTGTCCGGCGTCCAGGCGAGTATGATATGATGAGTATGATGGTTGCCCTTTCCCACGGACAGTGTTAAGAGTCTTTCAAAAATGTCAGCGTCCTCGCCTCAATCATTTTTTTTTTTAAATAAAAACAAGTCTCCGGAATGTTGTTTTGGTAGCTGAACTAACGAAGACCCTTATAACATTTTTAAATTGATCAAAAAGTACATAAAAATCAATGGCTATATACAGCGATTTAACTTAACTATGCTATTATGTACAACAGAAGAACTGACATTTAGAATAAATTAAGATTACCGTAAAATCTGACAAAAACTGGGCTAGACAGAGCGGCGTTAGACTCGCCAGCGTCCCCGTAACCTAGCAACCTCATCATAGATTTGATTGGTCGGATTGCCATCTCACTTTTTATTGCAGGATGCCATCAGCATCATCACCAACTGAAAGACCATTACCAGAACTCCACTTAACTCTACTCCACTCCACTTCCACTATAGCGATGCCTAGGTCACTAGACCATCACTGTCTCATATGAAAATCATACAAAAATATGTTATGTGTGAATCTGCACTGCTGGTAGTTCTGCACAGTTTATTGAGCCTTTGGCTTGACATTTAAAATAACCTATTGATTTGGCATTGCACAGGCTCAATCTGCAGTCCACAGGGCTCAATCTGCAGTCCACAGGGATCAATCTGCAGTGCTAGAGGCCTGGGGCCGTATTCACAAAGCCTTTTATCTTACCACTAGGAGTGCTCCTAACTCGCGCTAAAACCTTTTACGTAGGAGTAATTTCTTAAAAGTGATTCACAACGGCTCTGAGACCTACTCATACTAAGGATAATACCAACTCCTAAGCTTAAGATAAAACCACCGTTGCTATGGATGACGTCGACTCTCATGCACGAGTTTAGAAGGGGTGAGGACGGTGATTGGTTGTTGACAGGCTCTCTCATTAAAAACTCATTCGTGACGTCCCTCTAACAATCCCACTATATCAACTGAAAATAAGAGAATAACCTAGGCTTCACATTAAGTCATATTAAATAGTTATGGACAGTGCAGTTAGCAGAATGCACACGCATGATGACAAGTTTGTGCATCCAACGGGAATGACACTTTGCACGTTGAGAGAAATAAAAAACGATCAATATAAAATATGGCAATTGCATGTAATCAAGGCAGTAATAATTAAAGCACTCAGCAAACTGTTAGGATATTATATTTCCAGCCCTTGACCACTTCAAATATCAGCACATACGGCCCTTCAAGCGAAACGAACGTGAAACGTATAGCGAAAGCCTACTGGTCCCAGGACCAATAGCCACTGTCACCCCAGCGGCATCCAGCTGGTAAGTTCTTAAAAAACTGCTGCAGACCGCTCTCCGTTGAAATGCACGAGTCGAAAACGTCCTCATCTTTTGATGGGGCAATTATTGTAATGTGTGGACATTCACTGGACATTCCTGCGATCGCCATGGAATTTACTTTGATCTTGTGTAATTGGCGATTGTCCAAAGGGCAAAGGCAACTGGATAAACTGTTGGATGATGTGGGGTCTACAGTGCGTTGATAGTTTGATGAATTAAACGGCTGACTGATTCCCAGTGTCGTCATTTGCGTTTTCCGCGAAGCCAAATAGGCTATATTTATGTTTCCAAACATTTCACTTCGGGACACATCGTTGTTTAAAGGCGTCATTGCATCCCGCGCTAATTCTACGACAATATTAATACCTTCACGGTTTAAGCAATGTCTTTTATCAATTCCAAGTCGGCTGCAGCCATCTTACGATTTTTTGTGAATAGGTCTTAGTGACTTAGGAGTCCTCATGAGGAGTTTTAAGCTGTCCTAGACTTAGGTGCTACTTTTAGGGATAAAATATTTTGTGAATTGCTCTTAGTAAAACAAATTAGGAGTCCTACATTTAAGACTGACACGCCCATTATTTTTAGGAGTTTCTCCTAAATTCGCCACTTATGACCTACTTTTAGCCCTAAGATTCTTTGTGAATACGGCCCCAGGAGCAGAATTCTCTGAGATGGTGTGGGTCCCCCTTGGGATAAACGCAGTGATGTTAATTCTTAGTCTTTGCCTTATGAAGTTTCTGTTCTGCATTTATTCCACTGTCGTGCATTTTGCCAGAGGTTTCGCAAGGCTATTGCTAGAGGCCCCATTAATTATCAACCACGAATCGCCAGTTTTGCCTATAGCTGACAATCCGTTAAATATAGTATTTCTCATGTGAATTTCCATTGACTCTGTTTTGAACTTAATTTTCCTAATCAGCTGTTTAAAAATATTCCTTAAAATACTCACCCTGCTCTCATCACCCTGCTAACTGGGGCGCCCTTCCGCTTCCCTGGCACCATAATGTCCTATGACATGAAGTGGGAACCGAACATCAGCTCCCTATCAAAGAAGGCACCACAGGGGATGCACTTCCTGGGGCAGCTGAAGTAGTTTGGCCTGCCAAAGGCCATGATGGTGCACTTCTACCCTGCCATCACTAAGTCCTCCATCAGCAGCTGGTATGGGTGATTGGCTGCAGTCTGCCAACAGTCCCTGAAGCAAACAGGAAACATTATGGCCGATACATCGGGTAAGAAACTGCGGACCATCAAGAACAAAAACTCAAACCATAAGACACGTGCCACACTGCTTGCCTCCCCTGCGGGTCGCGGTTGTGGAAGCTTTTGCCTCTCATTTTGGTGCCTCATGTTACTGTAACAGGTTAGAGACGCCACACACACTGTGTGAGACGTGTGTCTGGGGGGTCAGCTCGAGTCTCGTTGCAGCGGTGCATCATCTGGAGTTTCAGCGTGGAGCCTATTTTTCACGTGAGGCGTGCGGTTCTCAGCAAAAATAGACAGTAAAATAACATACAACAACATAACATATCGAGAGGCAGCCACAGCGCTGCTTTGTGTAATATATATTGATGCTTCTTTTGTGGTAAATTGTCTTTGTCCTCTCCCCCCTTCAACATTGATTTTGTTTTTGCATCACACAACCAATACCATTTGAATATCAGAATCATGTTTATTGGCCAAGTACATTTTCATATACAAGGAATTTGTTGTGGTGTTTAGTTGCTCTCAATGTACTTTAACTGAAAATGTGCAATATATCACAACAGTTTAGGATCAAATAAATAAATATAATGTAATATAAATATAATAATAAATATAATACATTTTCAAGTGTTCATTAAGGTGACGACAAGGGGAAAAAAACTGTTCCTGTGTTTGGTGGTTTTGGTGTGCAGGGATCTGTAGCGCCTGCCAGAGGGGAGGAGCTGAAACAGATTATGTCCAGGGTGTGAGCGGTCTGCAATAATTTTCCCTGCCCGTTTCCTGGCTCTGGTGGTGTACAGGTCCTGGATGGTGGGCAGGTCGGCACCAGTGATGATTTCTGCTGATCTGACTGTCCGTTGTAGTCTGTTCCTGTCCAGTTTAGTGGCCGATCCAAACCAGACAGTGATAGATGAGCAGAGAACAGACTCAATGACTGCAGTGTAAAACTGGATCAGCAGCTCCTGAGGCAGGTTGTACTTCCTGAGCTGGCGCAGAAAGAACATCCGCTGCTGGGCCTTTTTGGTGACTGATCTAATGTTTGGCTCCCACTTCAGGTTCTGGGAGATTGTGGAACCCAGAAACCTGAAGGATTCCACGGCAGACACAGTGCAGTTCAGTATGGTGAGGGGGGGCAGTGATGGGGGGTTCCTCCTGAAGTCCACTATCATTTCAACAGTTTTGAGCGAGTTCAACTCCAGGTTGTAGCGACTGCACCACAGGGCGAGCTGTTCAACTTCCCTCCGGTATGCAGACTCATCTCCATCTCGGATGAGGCCGATGATTGTAGTGTCGTCTGCAAATTTCAGGAGCTGAACAGACGGGTCTCCTGAGGTGCAGTCATTTGTGTACAGGGAAAAGAGCAGCGGGGAGAGCACGCAACCCTGGGGAGCACCAGTGCTGACTGTCCTGGTACTGGATGTTATTTCTCCCAGCCTTACCTGCTGCTTCCTGTCTGTCAGGAAGTTCGTTATCCACTGACAGGTGGAGGCGGGCACAGTGAGCTGGGTGAGTTTGGTGAGGAGGGCTTCCGGCATGATGGTGTTGAAAGCCGAGCTGAAGTCCACAAACAGCATCCTAGCATACGTCCCTGGGGAGTCGAGGTGTTGTAGGATGTAGTGCAGTCCCATGTTTACTGCATCTTCAACTGACCTATTAGCCCGGTAGGCGAACTGGAGAGGGTCCAGCAGGGGGCCTGTGATGACCTTCAGGTGGGACAACACCAACATATGGATACCTACTTGACAATAAACCCATGTCTGATTCTGACATTTCACTATACCAACTTCCACTATATACAAATAAAGTGTATTATTATGATCCATATGCATCCCTTGGCACCAAGACATTCTTTATAGTTCTGTCTTATTCCTCTTTGTCAGCATGGTGCTCATTGCTTTTCCCTATTACCTGTCTCTATTGTTGTTACCCCTCTTTGAAGTCCTCTTGATTTCCCTTTTGCATTCTTCTTTGGATATGTTGTTATTTCCCAGGGTTCTTTCCTGTCAGATTATTTTTATCCTCATCCAGGTTCCCCCTTTTTCGATTTTGAATGTGTTTCGGTCCTATGCAGAGCTGCATCTGTCAAGGTAATCAGTGTTAGTCTGTGAGCTCCATCTAAGAGCTCACATCTTCCTGGTAGGTCTTAATGGCAGAGACATCGAACCCATTCTGACTTTAAGCCTCATTCTGACGTTGACTAACTTAAGTGATTGCATATTTCACACTCATTTCACAAAGCATGGAAAAGCAGGTGACAAGCGGCTGAATGGTGTTCCAAGTGTGACTTTACATATGAAAGCAGTGTGACTTCTCTGATACCATGTCTCTCAGCGTGTCTCCATTCAATCTTTTCAATTCACACTTTTAGTGTACAATTAAGTACTCAGCTAAGGCTTTTTCTGGCTTTTGCCTGAAGTGCAGAATTCCTCTAACATCTAGGCTATGCTGGAAAACAACATAGTGGCTAATCCAATTCTGTTTTCTATTATTGGTCCTTTGTGTGTTTGGTGTGTGTGTGTGTGTTGTGTTCACTTTTACTCACACTGCTTTCCACACAAAATCAGTTCCAAATACATTCTGAAGACCCCAAGCTTAACTTGGACAAGCGTAGTTACCTTAGAGAAATACTTTTGAAACTGTGACCAAAATAGTTTTGATTGCGTCTTAATTGAACAAAAATGTCCTATATAGCTTTATTTTCCTTCACAATGAACTTGTAATTTTCCCTCAGTATTTGTGACTGTAAATTGTTGAAGCACTGAACAACAACATAGCTTTCAGCAATCCTGAGATCACAGTCACTGTCAAAGTAAATCTACCATTATCTATTTATGCTGTGGTAAGCCAGTGTGCTTTAATGCCCTTTTGAGCGCTGAACATTGAATAGCATTACCTGAGATCGAAAGCCATCATAACCTTTTTGACCCAAATGAATATAAGTGCCGCCGCTGGAAGGGGCTTCAGCCGTGTGCTAGATGATGCCACATTCTTATGACCCCTCAAGGAATCATCTCTGTATTGTTGTGCCAAATCTTACATAACATGTTAGCTCTGAATGCACACTACCGTTCTAAATGGAATGTCAATTGTCTTCTTTAGAAAGCTTAGAAATGATGGGTCTGAGTTTTGAGTCCACAGCCATTTCCATCCTATATAAAGTACTCAGAAAGTGTCTGTTATTTACCATAATGAATCCTTTAAAATTGCATATGTCCATGTAATTCCCTATGCCTACACAGCTTAATTTAGGTGCTTCAACCAAACTTGGCAGAATATCGTGTAACAAAGCCTGGGACAGTACACGGACACTGAAAATGTTATATCTCAAAAACATACACTTGAAATCACACTCTTCACACGTCGATGCCCCTTTTCTCACCTAAACTACTAAGGGGGACAGACGCTTATAGTGTTTCCTCTCCCTAAATTCAATTTTAAAGCACGCACAGTAAGTGCATTTTATCAACAGGGGATTTGGTCTTAGGGGCACAGTCAGGCCTGCCGATACTCATGGTGGCGTATGTGGTACCCTGACACAACTTTCGTTTGGTGGAAAACAGAAATTGCCCTGTAGGGGATTTGGGTCTCATCACAGAGCAAAGAGTATTGTTCAGGCACATGTTCCACCACCAGGGCTCCATATATCTGTACAAATAAAAAATCAAACTGAAGACAAGACAGCCACAATGGACGGACAGTTTGGCTTTTATCTGTTGTCATCAATTGTCTTTTGCTCAGTCAGACTTGCTGCACTGAATTGGAACAGAAAATGCAAAAGTCACACAGAGCTTAACAGAGCTGAGGGAGGCCAAATGAAATATCTTGGTTGGCAAAATATACCCGCCAACCACCAACCATACACATACCCACACTAAAAAATGAGTACTGGTATCACTTACTGCAGGGTAAATGTGAATGTGTCCCTTTAAAATAAAAAAATATGCGCACATACAAGAGCATACATTTTTTAAAGGAAACCATTTAAGATAATGTTGATACCATGTAGTTTTAAAAATGCATAGGCTGCAGGAGCCACTGTGTGCCACTCTACGTGCACACAAAACAGACCTTCTGACTGGGCAGATTGATACTTTTCAGCTCCTTTTTTCCCCACACCAAATCTACATAGTGCATGTATTCTTAACGTGCACACAGGATGTCCAGCTGTTCTTCTGTTTATGTCCCCTTCAATGTAAACATGTGCTTTAGCATGGTATTACGTAAAGTAAGAATACAAAACAAACCTCAAAGAAATAAACATTTATTACTCAAAAGCACAGAGAGAGAGAGCACTTATACAGCTATAGACAGTAATTTCATAGCATACGACACAATGAATATCATGCACATACTATATGTATGCTTAATCTCTGTTAACCTCTTTCTATACAAGTAAACATGTATGGTACAATAACATCAAATATCAATTTACAGATTCAATTCTGTTCAGTATCATGCAGTATCCGCAACGACATCATATGATCATAGATCAAAATATACCAAATATGTGTTACACAAAAATAGAAACATCTACATCAAATGCCAATATATTATTTTTCATTGTATTTGTGTGGAGACTTTAAATACATCTGAGGTACAGTATTCTATTAAGGATGACTGACACTATTAAATACAATAGACAGAAGAGAGAGCCAGAAAGAGAGGGGAGGGAGAAAGAAATTGGAGAACAGATCAGAAAAGACAGCAGAGGGATTTTGGAGTAGGGGATTGAGGACAGTATTGGACGCTTACTCTTTCTATCCCCACAGGACACCTGCAGGTTTATCACACATTCTGCAGAAGGGACATTGCACAGATGTGTGGCTACTGTGCATTTACACAATGAGGAACAGCTCACAAATAGAGAATTCTCACCAACAATTTCACCCAGAACCAAGATTTTTGCACTAAAAGAGTTTGCCACTTTTGAGAATTTACAAATATCACAACAACGACAAACACATGTGAACCTTTCTCTTCACTTCATTGTACAGCAAAAATGGCAATCTAAGACTTTACAGTTTTGCAGTTGCCAGCAATACTAAACTGCTCTGAAAAATGTGTAAAACTTTTCCTGAGATGAAAAAAATCAACTAATTTCCGATCATAAACTGTGTCCTGGAAATTAACTAGCTAATGTCATTATATGCTATAATTCTGATTGAAAATATGCAACATTATTATATGCGTCCCCACAGGGATTTGAAATGAGGTAGGCAAATTGGCAGTTGATCTGTGACCACAGAGTAAATAAAAGTGGCCTTCAAGTCTGTAACTGCAATCCGGAGACAGAGTGACAAGAAGACAGAAGGACTATGATTAAATGTGAAAAAATCCCTCCATAATCCTTTTGCATTCATTTGCATCACTAATGTATTTAAAGTTTGTATCTCACTTGCATGCTTGCAGCCTCATCATACTCTGCTCTGAAGTAATGTAAGTGCTGGTGATGTTTTATGTAGACAGAATATTTTTCTAGTGGGGTCACAGTAGTGCAGCTGCTCTTCTAACCACGGGAGGCTTCATAGGTAATATTGATTTTTTTTTTTTGGTCCTCAACGATACCATTGCGTAAGATGTGCAAATGAACTGCCTAACAGGGGCTCTACTGCCTCACAGTGTGCAAGCAGAATTTTAATATGAAGTAACACCATATTGTATTCTTTTAAATTGGATGAGAACTTGAAGTTGAAGTAGAGTTCCAATGTTACCATCTGTTGAAGCACAGTGATACCACCACTTACATTCTAAAGAAAAATCGGCATGATCTATTCTGAACAACATTGCCAATTTGGACAGTAAACAAAACTGTGTTCCCATCCCATCACAATTTCTTGTATTATTCACAGCCTGGGACAGACAGCAGCTAATCTGTGAGGAGCTGTATGCAAATATTCACTCAGACTTTGTCTCACCTCCAAATGAGTAGGCCAAGGTTGCATTCAAAAGGGATCAGTATCCACTGTCTGGGCTTGACTAGGTTGGGTCTCCCGGCTCTTTGTTTGTGTGAACAGCGAGATAATTGTTACGTGGTTCCTGCTTCTTGCACTGCTGACCCTCGATGTTCTGGGGTTGGCTGCCAGCTGGACTACTCTGAGCGAGCTTCTTCATGCGGAAAGGGGAGGGCGAGCACTTGAACGAGCCGGTCATTGTCGAGTTGTTTTCTGACTCGTTCAGCGCCACGGCTCCAGCACAGTAACGCTTCATTCCCTTGCGGAAGTGGATCGTAAACAAACCGTACGTGATGGGGTCTAGACAAGCGTTGAAGAGTCCGAATATGAAGAGAATGTGCGTCAAGGAGTGAGACACCGTTTCCCCCATGTCATCTGGGAAAAACCAATACCACAGGCCCAGCATGTAGTACGGGGTCCAGCATACGATGAAGGAGCTCACAATGGCGACACTCATTTTTAATGCCCTCATACGTGCCTTTGGGATGTAGCTGTTGGAGCGCCGGAGATGAACCTCTTTGGAGGACACTAGAAAGGAGTAAATTCAAGGCAGCCAGTCAATCTGAGTGTTAAAGGCAAAATATAAAACACAGTGAAAGTTAACCAAATCATCATTTTGACTAGGCTATTATATTTAAACACTTTAATCACCTCCCTGATAATAGATACTCCACCCTCTGCTTAAGTCATCCCATGAATTAAACTGTTACATGAAGATTTGATTTACACATGCAGCTTCAACCTACGGTTTCCCTTTGCTATTCGCCATATCTCCCGCAGGATGCGGGTGTAGCAGACGATCATGATGACCAGAGGGAGGAGGAAGAGACACACAAAGGTGAACATGTTGTAGAGGGTTTCCTCCCAGTGCCGGAGGAAGCTGCCGTGGGTTGTGCACTGTGTGAAGTTTGATGGGAGGGTGATGGTGACGTTGTGAAAGATGAACATCTGTTGGGGAATACAGGGACCCATTCATTTCTTACCACACGTGATTTCTGAGACACCATTTCAAAGTCATGACTCACTTTCCACGAGTGAAAGAGCTATACTAACCTGTGAAAAGCTCTACAAAGAGCTTTTAATGACAAAGGGGCAATTGTTAACTACAGTTGTGGATGTGCATATAAATGCCAAACAGATAGCGCTTTTCTACTCATAGAACACTGAAATCGCCTTATAGATGAATGCAACATCTACCCATTCAACCAATGCCAACCTGCATCTTTGGAGTGGTTGGAGGTTCAGTGTGTTGCTCAAGGATACTTGGACACTCCGAACCAGCAACATACGAATTTCTAAATGACTCCTCTACATCTTGAACCACTATCGCTAACAAAAGTACACCACTTTCACAAGTCATTGACATGTAAAGAATCTGCTCTCCAACTTCATAGAGTGAGCACTGTCAGCTGTGTAGTTAAGTGAACAAGGTCATTTTTTTCTTAGCATGGCAGAGCGCCACCCAGGCTTTGCTGATTAAAGCAGACAGCAGCATGAGAACAAGGGTGATATTACTGAGACAATTGTGATTCTGACAAGAGAGTGCATGAGGCTTATGGAAGTCACAGTTGTTTACTCAGCCCCTCCAGGTTAGATTAGCTCATAGGAGTTCACTGATGGTTCATTCCATCATAGAAAAAAATAAATGACTACAGGCAAATCTGCTCCCAGTAATTAAAGATGTCACAGATACAACTGTATTGTTCAGGTCACCATCATTACACACTTCCCAGAAAATGGTAATAAGAGTGACATTTTAAAGGAGCAGCACTTTGATTATAATCTATAACACTTTCGGTTGAATTCAATGAAATTCTCCTCACATTCCTCTATCTATCCTTCCATGCTCAAAAAGGCCAGTGTCTGTGCACAGGCATTTCAACAGAATCAAGGACTGTAACTTTAAGGATGGATAAATCTAAATGTGCAACTAGATGTCATCAGTATAGGCTTGATTTCTAAGTGAATTTGAGTGGATTGTGTTTTACCTCACGTGTATGTTATTTATAAAAGCATCTCACAAATCAATACATGTAAAATAGTGAGAGCACACTGTTACCTAGAAAATAGTACCCAAACCCTGGAAGTTACAATGGGGATGCAACTGGTCTTGGCAAGCACTAGCTTGTCCAGTATTGGCCCGATAATGGGAACACGGCTATTTATGCTCTATGCTTGTGCTCTCTGTTCTCTGCACTTTCAATTGCACTATTGACAGGGTGATCACACTTATTCTCAATGGCTATTCCTAACATGCCTTGGTTTGGTTTGTATTCTCTCTTACTTGCAAATTGCATTTGTATTAAAGCATCTGCCAAACAAATACATGTGAAAAGTAACATACACACAAATCAGTGCTTTAGTTGTTGGTGTAGTCTGACATGACCTTAGTTAGCCTGCTAGTTTTAAACTAACTATTGGATGGGTTAATCAGGAAGAATGAAAATGTATTCTTCATTTAATAAAGTTCATTGAAGTATCTGTTATTTGCCATTAATGTGGATGGATATTTAAAGGCTTCTCACAGTAAATTGATATTTGTGAGTAACTTAGATCAATTAATCACTTAGCATGTACTTGATAGGATTAAATGTTTGAATTGCTTGGCAGCCCTAAAAATATATAATTTAATGGTGTCATGTTATGTTATATAGGCCTACAGACAGGTGGCATGTTTCATCACTGCGAAATAATTCCTTTTTTAGCATATCTCTAGATGGATGTTTACAGTAACAACATCCTGCATTACAACCTGTTAATATAACAACCCATGCTTCATGTGGGCTATGAATAGAAGTAGTACCACTTCAGCAGTTCTCTGTGAGACTGTGTTGATTCACAGAGTTTTTGGAGTAGAAATTCCCAAAGCCATGCTGTTAATTGAACTAACTGCAAATTGCCTGAATGTAGCCTAAGGGCGTGCTTTTAAGTTGTAAGTCAGTTGTTTTCTTTCAGTTGGCTTGATTTAAATAGCTTTCCATCAGGATAAAGGATAAGGAGGATAAAGGATAAAGTGAAAGGATAAAGCGCTGTAAACGTTTTACACTTTAATTACTTATAGTTTTTAGTAGTCACAGGTGTATGTAATTCAGTGTAGGTTTGGGAATGATCTCAGTTGTAATTCACTGTAGGTTTGCACAATAGGAGACTGTATGAGCCTAAAATGAGCCTGACAGGACACACCCCCGAGGGCACACAGACACACACACACACACACACACACACACACATCCACTCCATGTGACAGTGACCATGAGAGTGACATTAAGAGAATCAGCTGGAGTATCAAACACACCTAAACCCAACAGCACACACACACACACACACACACAGCAGAGATCAGAGAAGCTTTTCTACTCAGACCCTGAGACCAACGAAAATGAGACACTTTCACCGCTTCAAGCCACCTATACGCGTTATCGAATTATTTCCTGACCGTCACATATTATATATCAAGGGCACTTTTCAAGCCATGAACATCCACCAATCTGCACTGATGACACACTACTATTTAGTGCCTGTTGCCACCTGTTATGTGGTGCCTAATTGGCTTTTTGAGTAAATGGGATGACATTTTTTCAATATGTTGATGGTCAATTTCGCACTTCCTGGGCTGAAGCATCTAGCATAGTGTTGGCCATTGAAAACTTCCAGGCTCTCTACAGGTCTATGGGATACCTCCATGGGTAAACCCCAATAGTCTTTGACTAAACTTTTTAAAGAAAGGACGAGGAAGAATGCAATAAGTATCCTGGTAGATAGCTCCCATCCTCTCTTCAGCCTGTCCGAGCTTTTGAACACTGGGAGGCACTATAGAGTTCCTATGGCAACTAAAATGTATTTAAGAAGTCCTACTAACTGCCTTTTTCTTATGTTGTTGTTCCAGTATCTGGTGAACCAAAGACAAATTTCCACCCTGATGGATGAATAAAGATGCATTCTATTCTACAATGTAGAGCAGAAAAAATGACTAACATTCACAATCTATTTAGTTTGATTTAGCCTAGATGTTGTGGTAGAGTGCACAAATCCCAGGCACAGTAATTGTGCGTGAAAATAGAATTTGTAATATGTTTGGGTTGTTTCAGGGTGTTAAGTCTCCCATGAAATAGTGTTGTTTAAAAATCCCAACCATTTCATTTTTTTCGTTCTAGTGCAATGCTTTCTTGTGTACCCTTAATTAGAAACATTATGATCAGACGCTTTATGTGTATCAATGGCATCCAAAGGTTACTTACAGGATGGCTTCAGTAAACAATTATCCTAACTTGATGAGAACATTACAGGACAGATCACCTGTCAACCTTAATTCATAAATCTGAACTGGTGGCACCTGCTTAAAAGTGAAAAGATCTGCCATCCATTACACATATTGTAGGCTTTTTTTTTTTTTTAGTGGGTGTCTGTTCTTAATTGGAACTGAGTGTGCCTGCTTCCTTGCTGGTGTCAAGAAGAGTATTCAGAACATCTTATTTGCAGAGATAAAAATCAGTGGTAATGCAGCCGAACTCTTTCTATTCCTATTCAAGGATGGGTGAGCACAGAATGAATCATCGTATTTATCAGCTGCTAAGAGAGTTTATGACATTAGGAAGTGAGCGTTTTGGCGTGATCTTTGCAAACCTTTCATATTCCTGCTCAATTTTTCCTCTGGCAACTTAAAATGCCCTTGAGCACACATACCTGTAACAACAGACCTGTCTGCTATGAAATGAAGAGATTAGTTGAGAGCAAGAAGGTTAACAAACTAGTCATTTTTGCAAATCATCACATCCATTTCTTTAGCATCTCAATGCCATATCTTTGATTTACAGATACAAAAAAACAAATATTGCTTTTTGAGTAGTTAAACCTAGTGCCCTACTGCCCCAAACTTTGAATGTACACTAGCTGTCCTCATGTGTGCTAGTTCTCACTGTCACTATTCACTCAGTGTGTATTATAGGCAATATATAGGCTTACAGTGTTTTCACTATGACATAGATAGAGTATATCCACTGACCATACTGGTGTGAAGATAAAATTAATCTTTACTCAGGTCTAGTCCTACCTGTGGAACAGACAGGATCACACTCATGGTCCAGGCAATGATCAACATGATTTTGTTCTTCCTCTTGGCATCACTGATCGCCAGAGGGTTCAGGATTGCAGACTGTCGGTCGAGGCTGATGACAACTGTAACAAAGGCGCAGGAGTACATCGCGACAAGTTTCATGAACATGAGGAATCTACAGGCAGCGTCACCAGCCAGCCACTGTACAGTGATGTTCCACACTGCGTCGACAGGCATCACGATGAATGTCACCAGCAGGTCCGCCACAGTTAGGTTTAAAATCAGGATTCGGACATGGGACCTGCGCTTATTGTTGGTACTAGCCTCCCATAGTACGGCGAGGTTACAAACTGCTGACACAGCGCACAGAGCAAAGGTAATTATCACTCTGACTTTGGCTGCAGTCGAAAAAGTAGGCAGCTGTAAAAACGGGTCCTCCGCTACGCTGCTGTTGCACAGCGGATATTCACAGCTGGTGTTCTGCAGGAGCTGGTGAAACATGGCTTTAGAGGTGTTTGAAGAACTGTCATTCATATCGGACGTTAAGGTGACGGATTGTTGAAAGATCTTTCTCCATTCGGGCAAGAACTTGATTATTCGACTGTTTAAAAATGTTTGCGAATTTTTGGAGACAGATGTTAAGATATTTGCGAGCAACCACCTAGAAAGGGAGAGAATGAGAATGAGCACAGAAAAATGTAGTTCAGAATCCAGACTCAGACCACGGTGTTAACTAGGCTAGCTGATTTGAGATGTTATCTGATTGGGCTCAAACTGACTGTTTTTTTAAAGGATTCTTCGCAGATAAACGTACATGCAAAACACAAGTTTAAAGGCTATGGCATAGGCCTAAAATGCCTCTAGTGAAAATCTGGACACAGATACACTGTCATGACATCAACAATTTTAACATTCACCAGCACCCTACACAAGGCTATATATGTATCATCAGAACGTCATAGCAGAGATTTCTGGCAATGACATTGTACGTTGCTGCATATTGCAAGTAAAGGTCAAATGAATAGCCTGTGTAGAAAGACAACATTAATTAGGTGTGAGCATTACGCATAGCCTACACTCATGAGAGAGTACATTTTAATGTCATTTTTTATAATTTAATTGAGGAAAGGCCATAGGCTAAAGAAATTTGCAGTGACGCCATTTCATATTTTGCGAAAACAACAAGTTTTTCATTCAGGTGGGAAAACAGACAAAACAAAACACAAAGTAAATTCACATTTCAATGGAAAACACAGCATTACTGACCTGGCAAGTAAATCACCTCATGATCCCGATGAAAGGAAAGAAAACTCCATTGAATTAGGTTAAATTAGTTAGCTTGACAATGTCAACAGGTAAAAAATAGCGTACTCGATGTAAAATAGTTTCGCAAACTCGAGTATGGGAAATCTTAATGAACTTGTGCGGCATAGGTGGAAAATAAAGACAAGCCCTTCTTATTTGTTTCTTTGTGTTATAATATAACACCTAAAAGGGAAATCAAACGCCGGCAAATTATTAGCCTACCCTGTGCCCGTGGACAATTTCATATTTTGTTGATAGGCTACTCCGTGTTAAATTGTTCAACTGAGCCAAATAGCAGAACAGCATCATTAGACGTAGTTGCATGCGAGTTAAGAGCGAAGATCATTTTATTCCACTACGGAAGATCAAATGTGTTTCTTAAGTCCAGTTGCAGATGTTATCCAAGTCTTTGAGCGCAAATACCCGAACCTTCATCTGCGGCATTCTGACCGTTGTACCCTCAGCGGACGTGAATGTCGGAGAATCCCTACGACGTCGTCGTCGTCCCCTCTATCTTTCTCACTCACTCTCTCTCTCTCTCTCACTCACTCTCCTTCTCTTTACGTGTCTCTCTAAAGCTGTAGGCTACTACATGCTGTCATGTTAGGCTATACTGATGGTGTAAAAACCATTAAAATGTCATGACCAGAGCTTTTGGCTGGCTGAAGTGAGCAATGTGGAGTGGGTTTCAACACGATAATTTAACGTAGTTAACAGAGTGCCTTCCTGATGTCAACCGAAGTTCATCTACCCAGAACCTCAGAGGTGGGAAAGCTCACAGATATGAGTTATATAACTAAATAAGCATCTCTGTTTTGGCTTCATCCGAAAACAATTGAATATCTATTTAAAGCATTCCTTTTGCTTATAATCCTCATGCTGTTTATTTCATATTTGATATGGAAAATTATGAAGCGGATAACTACAGAACACATTACATTTTTAATCATCTTGACATTTTTAAAAGCTGGTCCTGAAAATTGTATGTCTTCCACACTGTTCATTTCTAACAAACTGGCCTCTGATCGAAATTGGGGTCCACCAGGTCGAGCGGATTCTGAAAAGTGTGAGCTGGATGATCTTGCTAATGACAATGGGACATTCACTTTTGTGTCCGCTCAGTAGGAAGACGCAGAAAAGAGATGCCTTTGTGTCATGAGGTGTTGCAGACAGATCAGAGACTGTCCTTGGGTGCCTTTGGGCTTGCAACTAGAGGTGGGCTGTCTGGCATGTCACTGGCACTCTACGCAGAGACCATGGTTGTCTGCCTTCATTAAGGCCCTCTGTCTTGGCATAGACACTTATGCAAACACGCACACACACACACACACACACACACACACACACACACACACACACACACACACACACACACACACACACACACACACACACACACACACACACACACACACACACACACACACACATTCACATGTGGGTGCACACACAAAAATATTCACACACACAGATAATCTCATAAAATTCACTGGGTCATTTGAAAAACCTGCACAATGAACCCGTTGCAGAGATAACACAGAAGAGGTACACCTGTGCTTGTGCAGAATTTAAATTCTATTCTCCTCTGCTTGCATATAATGAGGACTATAATAGGACTAAGCAATAGACATGAAACCAGAAAAGCAAATTAATAATTGTGATTGTCTTTGGAGCCACTATGGTTATTTGTCTGATGTTATGAAACACCTTCTCATTTAAAAATAAAATTATATTTTCTCTACCCAGGATGAATTTAATGTTCTTATTTTCTTTGTACACACATACTGTATATGCTACTGTGTGAAACTAGCAACAGTCTTGGAAATGTTCAACATTTCATGATAAATTACATTTTAAACTCACTCCACCATTTAAGTGCTATATTATTAATGAAATCATTGGCAGCATTTGCCAACACCTCGAAGAACATGAGATGCAAAAGACTTGGAGGAAAAACTGTCATGACCCTTTAAATGGAGAATAATTAAGAGTGGGAAAATCCTCACCATACTTAAGTACGCAGGAATTCATGATATGCATAATGTCCAGACATTTCTCTTCACATATTTAATCAGTCATACCACCTCCTTGTCAATTACCTGCATTGTCTGGACGGCAGTATCTTGTACCATGAGCAGAGACAAGATTCTGCCTTCCAGACAGGCGACATGTTGGCCTACAGAAATGCCTGCGGAGAACTGAATCTAAGCACGGGTACAAGCAGAGCATTGAGGGGCACTTTGGAAACAACAACCTGTGTAGTAAGCTCTGTAGCATCAGCCATGATGCTGCCCTCCCCGGTGCCCTGAACCAGTGCCTTGTATGCTTCGACAAATAAACAAGGGGAGTGAGAGCGCGACCAGGTGAGATCCACTCTGATGAAAACAGACATCATCAAAGCAGCAAGACGAGGTGTTTTCAGGATGCAAACTGAAGTTGTGCTCTGACCATCTAGCAGGACTGTTTACCAGCATCTTTAATCTCTCCCTACCACAGGCTGTAGAGGCACATCCTCTTTGATGACCTTTCATTGAGAAAGCCAGTACTTGTATGCAAAACATCTTCACCTTTCTCTGGCAACTCACTACTTCAGCCAAACAGGGGCACAGTGGTGGGAGTAAGTTCAGACCGCTTCGAATCCAGGTTCATCCACAATGTGCCCCCAGGGCACTTCCAATGCTCAAGTATCTTCCTACAGACATGCAGTAGTGATAGCATTTTTTTTCTAGGACATGTTTTTGAAGATACTTTGCTAATTATAAGTCATCTGAAAAGTGTGTGCCATCATGTTGCATTAGTATATAATAATATAATTATATATATATATATACTATACAGTGGTGGGCATTCAAATACCCATAAAACAAATTAAATATCTACAAAGTCATCATTATGCTCTATAAACCATAGAATAGAGCCATCATAAGTAGATTTAGCTACATTTCTGTACAAAAACAAGCTAGGCCTATTTCACTGACAATGTCACACAATCATGTTCCTTCACAGAAGAAGTCAAATTACTTGTGTAATCATTGTCAGATGTGATCGTGGTTAATTTGATGGTGATGCAAGAGTCTTAGGACACAGCTCGGTGATTCTTTTGAATGTAGAAGGCCTATCTTCCGCATTAAGTGATTGGTAACATCAGGATTTTGTCACTGTGGCCACGCCACCAATTGGTATAGATTCAAAGCCTCTAGAGGCAGTCTTGAAGCTCTTTGAACATGGCTAAGGTGAAGAATGAGCTAATGAGTGAGCAACGGGTTCGAATAAAGGCCCATTTTGATGCTGGCTGGAGTTATTGCCGCATAGCCAAGGACTTGAGATGCAGTTCAAGCACTGTAAAGTACACTTTAAACCGCCATGACACCAGAACCGAAAGGGGAGAGGTTGAAAAAAGAAACTTTCAGACAGACAAGTGAAGCATCTCAGAATTCTCAGTCTTAAGGACCGAAGAGAGACTTCACGAGAACTGTGTGACGAGATCAACACAACAATAACTAATGGGTCAATGGTGTCTTCAAGAACTGTGCGTCGGAAACTGTGAGAAAAAGGACTTTTTGGCAGAATAGCAGCACAGAAACATTACTGAAAGAGAAAAATAGAGTGAAACGCCTGCAATTTGCAAAAGAACACAAGAAATGGACAAAGAAATTTGGTATAAAGTGTTGTGAACTGATGAGTCCAGGTTTGAATAGTTTGGCAACAAGCGAAGAGTGTATGTTCGATGAAGTGAGGGGGAGAGATATAAAAATTAGTGTCTCTTGCCAACAGTTAAACAAGGAGGGGGTAGTATTACGGTGTGGGGTGCCATTTAATCCTCAGGAACAGGTGACTTTGGCTAAATTGATGGCATTATGGATAAGAAAGTATACCACAACATTCTGGTGAGGCACGGAATACCTTCTGGGAGTCGTCTTATTGGGCCTGGATTTATTTTCCAAGAGGACAATGACCCTAAACATTCTTCTAACTATTGCCAGTACTACCTGTGACAGAAGGAATCTGCTGGAACATTGAAAATGATGGAACGGCCCTCTCAAAGTCCGGACCTCAAACCCATCAAGCAAATTTGGGGCGAGTTGGAAAATAAACTGGACAGATCTATTGTACATTCAAAGGAAAGCCTTTAGCTTGAGTTGCAGAAGGCATGGGATAACATTAGTGTTGAAGTTCTCAAGAAATATATTGACTCTATGCCAGAGAGATGTGCTGCTGTAATTGCTGCAAAAGTGGGCGTACCACATATTTAAGTTAAAAGTGGTTAAAAACAGTAGGACTCACTTCATCTGATATTTGTTGTGCTCAGAACAACCATCTGCATGTTTCATGAACATCATGAAATTAAATAATGTTTTGGAGACAAAAAAAAAGGTCGATATTCTCAGATCTGCCAGATGTTCTAATAATTTCGGCCACCACTATGTATATGTACTATGAGGCTTCTATAATGCCTCTGTCATGTGTAGGGGGGAATCATTATATCTCCAAGTTCTAATATTCTAATGTTAGAAGTTGTACATAGTGTTGAAGGGAAAATATATGTGGAACTTACAACTTCAACAAGGGTATACTGAATATATCAAGACACATTTTGAAGTATGGGTGTGGGTTGCATATCCATGTTATTTTACTGTTGCAGAGTTTGATAGTCAACCTTAGTTCAGGTTCAGGGTTGGTGCTATCCTTTACAAAAATGCACTCATGATATTGCAGTGTTACTGTCAGGACCAAGATGATAAGATTTCCTGGCATCCAAAAGTAAGATAACAAAAACAAACAAAATATTTTTTTAAAACTCTACATTTTTTAAAGGTTATATAATTTTTGTGTACATGTATTGTTGACTTAAGTAGATAGCAGATAATGACTGCTCCAGGCATATTCCACACAATTTTGAGTCGTATGCTAAATATCCCCATCCACTCCTAAAAGCTCCAAGGATTTACATTCCAAGCTCTGAAAATCCTCTGCAAGAGGAGGCTCCTCAGGAACCATGAAAAAAAATTAAACACAAATGAATCAGAACTAATATCCCATTCTGTGACAGCAGTCTTAACAGACTGTTGAAATTGTCCTCCCAACCCTAGACCCACATATTTGGCAAACTATTGAAGAGTTCAAGGGTAGACGTGACACCAACACTGTATTATTCCTCGTCTTCACTTTGCCCAAAAACAAACATGAAAACACATTCATCTTTGGGGACATTATGAGGAGGTGTGAGACTAAGCATTCAGGAAACAGAGAGCCGGATCAGATCGCCCACGCTGGTTACATCGGTGGCTCTCATCTCAGGATCTCTCTCGCTTTTCCCTCTCACCAGACGGTGGTGGGAATCACTGTGGGAAATATACAATCTCACTTCTTTCCTGACTGCCTGCTCTGGTTCACCAGGCAGTGTGTGATGGGGATTATGGGAGGGATTATCTGCCAGAGAAAGATGTTGAAGAAAGGCTGGCTGCATTGAAGTGAAGTGTTTCTGCCCCGGGCTTATGAGCATAAAAATAACTTGCTCAACAAACATGTTGATGACAAAAGAAAAAAGAAACTAATCTAAAAGATTTGTGTTAAACATATTCAGATATTTGCCAAGAATAGTTTTGCTGCTTTACTGCTTCCCTGAATGTTTCCCCACCACTAGCTCCTCCTGAACCACTCAGGGGAGGAACAGATATGACCATGATTTGGCAGAGTTCTCGATGGGTCCACTCCTAGCACTTGATTGACTTGCGTCTTCTTCTAGATATATACAGCATTTACTAATATGTGGCCTTATGTGCATGCGTTCCTGCTCAGGTATGCTGAGTCATTTCATCGTATCCTTTAAATTGTTTGAGCTGAATTAGACGTTCTCACATGCACATTCACATGAGCATTTAATAATTCAGGGAACACTTTGATGCAATCTGGAGAAATTTCTATGCAGCCTGTAGTGACTAGCTGGCAGTAGATTCTGTCTTGTTCTATCCTTTGTGAAGGCAGTTAATTAAAGTGACAGTGAACTAAAGTTTGGTTTCAAAGGAGATTATTGAAATGATAAAAAAATATTTTCCCTCATCCTGTACAAAGAAAAAGGCGGGAGGGGGGGGTTTGGGCGACGACAACAGTAAATTGGCTAATTTACTATTTTCACAGCATTAAAGGTACAGAGTGTAGTTTGTAGTGGCATTTAGAGGTGAGGTTGCTGAATTGCAACCAGGTGAATACCCTTCTCTTTACAAGCGTGTGTGAGTACCTACAGTGAATGTTTGATATATGCTTCGAGGAGAGGCTCAACAGGAAGTAGGCCATGATCCCTGTGGAGTGGCTCCATCGACCCTTTTTACTGTCTATGGTCTATGCCCCTTGTCATGTGACAAGGTAGCATCAAAACTGTGCGGGCTCCGGGTGAGTCTATTGAAGGTGTGGAAATGATTAAGGACGATATAATATAAATCACAAACAATGCAGAAGTTCTGTTACTTGAATTTGTAAGAATTTATCAAAAATTGCAAGACTGCAAAAATCCTGGAGGGACTGTATAGGTAATATAATATAAAATGACCATCCGTCCTTAATCTTCATTGTCTTGTATGTTGTATAGTATTGTGGTTCCATGCCCAGCAACATAATTGATGTCACTATGGGCTCTCTGGAATGCATTATCTTAATAGAGACACACTCTGTCATCACCATGTGCAATTCCATGCAGGCTCTCCTAGCTAAACATGCATCAATGAGTTCATTGATTCCCTACCAATTAGCTGCCGGATTGCAAGAGTGCTACCTCTTTATCCAGAATAAATCTACTTTGACGAGCAGTACTTCCTCTGCCTAATCACAAGGACACTCCAGCATGTAATTTCACAGTCTTTTATCAAGTGGGCACCCCTGTTTACCTATGCATTATTGCATTGCATTAGTCACACAAGGCTCAAGGATGAGTCATAATGTCCTATAGGTCCATGTTTTTCTGTGATTATATATGTTGTTCTATGTTATGCATCATGCTGAAACTATGACCCTAATCACAAGAGTGTATGTGCCAGTGTACAAAGTGAAAATTATATAAACATGCAGTAGAGTCACACTTTAGAGTTTCCTCCTATCCCTACCACTTGTTTCATGTGTACACATGATGCACTGACCTGGACATGATTGACAGATCAAGTCCTTATCCTCACTGGCCACAGCTTGATTGTCTTGTGTGATTATATTTTGTGTGTGAGGTCACATCGAGGTTGCCAAAACTATGAAAAACTAAGATTTTAACTTTTTAAAGTTATCTTACAAAGGAGTCCAGAGACACGGCGACAATGGGTTTTTGATTAACATTTTTATCCAGCTTGCAAGTGAGACCACCCGCCATTCTCACACAGTCACTAATACAATACCTAGGATGGGACATAAGAACACATTACACTGATTGGACGTTGGGCATGGGGAGACCTACACATGAGATGTTACATCGGGGCAAGATACTTGTTCTCCAGTAAAAAGCCTAACTTCTGTCTGCTGACATTAAGTCTTTTGATTTCAGATGTTGCTCAGTTGGTTCCAGAAAGTTGAGTCCTTACAGAACAGTTACAATGTCTCCGTTTCATGGTGATTGTCTTTCCAGCCAATCATATAGCCTGACCTTCCTTCTCCAAAAAAGGAACATTACATGGTGTGAGCAGAGGGAAGTTTGTTTGGCATATGACATCATAGAACTGTTCAGCATTTAACTAGATTCATAATAAGGAAATACAAAATTGAGTTTAAACACAAGTAACGTTTCCCATTACAATCCACCCATTCTTTTAATAAAACACATAACACTATCATGCAAGCAGACAGCAATCTTCACTGTAATAACACATCAGTAGTTTGTTGCATGTAAGCAAAGTTTCTATTAGAACATTGAATACAAATAGCTATTTTAAACCTTATAATGAACTACTATTCACAAGGAGAGGGTAAAAAAACATGGGTGCCTATCATTCATTAAATCATCCAAAACATTTGTCAGAGAAAATAGGCAAGCAAAGGCCAGAGATCAGTGGCATGTAGCCCATCGTAGGTGCTCAGTCTTTACCACTGGCTCTTTCCAGTCAATGTGTGTGCAGCTTTACATGATACATTAACACAGTCTTTTTTGCATGGTCCCTTCAGGAAATGCCCTTTGGTTAAGCAAAACATTGAACAAAGAAATTGAAGGCAAAACCCCCAAAAAATCATTACCAGGTGGATCACTATCTGCCACCCTTTGTTTCCTGCTTGTAGTTAGCCTTCCCAGCCTGCACCACAGGCTATGACAAGTAATGGGCTTGACCTTAAACTCTCAGGACCACCTACAGTACTCCTTCCATTGATAAGTTTTCCAATTTCCAGCTCATACAGTGAGACCAAGCAGATGATGAAGAGGAAACAGGGTTTCCACTCAACATAAAAATAGACAAAGATGAGTAATGCTCTGACATGTATGTGAGTGCTCACGCCATATAGCCACACATAATGAAATGTATATGATTGCTCATGCCATATAGCCACTCATCATGGAATGTATGAGAGTGCTTGGCTATGGCGTAACTACTCACATACATCTCAGGGCATTACGCATCAGTCTCTTTGTCTATTTTTATGTTGAGTGGAAACCCTGTTTCCTCTTCAGCATCTGCTTGAGCTAACTATATGAGCTGTAAATTGAACATTCTGGTTATCATGAGTGGATAACACAAACAACAGCGTTTGGGACTGCTTTCCACAAGCCCGAGAACAACCATTCCCACAGTCTTAGTTTCGACTCCCAAAGTAAGATTTCATGTAGTTATTTTGTAATTGTTCAATCAAGTTTAATCAATGCTTTTGTGAAATTACCATTTAGATCAGTGTGCATGGGAATAGCAGTGCAACATCCTTTCCCTATTGTTTCACAAACACCATTTTCTTCTGAAAATAGGGTGTCTAATGCTAGTCTGTTCTCTACTTATAGCATGTAATTGTTCTCCTAGGGATCTCAAGGCTTTTTCTGCATGTTGTCTTTGCTCTAAGAATGAGCAACAACCACACCAGTAGCTAGATCAGTGGCACCACTCACACTGTTTACAAAATGGTTATCACCATAAAGGTGAACAAGAAAAGACAAACCAAACAAGGTTGCTGCATTTACCAACAACAAAAATAATGACACAGGTGACCTAAACAGAAGCAGAAATGAATCCTGTACACAAAAATCAAGTTGCTACTTGTGCACAATGCACACTGATAGCATGCAAAGAGAGGGAGACTCACCCTATCCTCTATCTGCCTAACAAAATAACAATTTTCTGATTAATAGGGAGTTTTTCTTTGCCCCCGTCGCCATTGTGCTTGCTCTAAAGGGGTTCTGGCCATGGGCTCTGTAAAGTGCCCTGAGATAATTGTATTGTTTTGGTCTTTGATGGCTTGCCGAGCTCAAGGCGACTTTAAACTTAGTGGGTAACAGAAGATCAGAGACAGCCAACTGCAACACACTGAAGCGTACCTTCCACTCAGGATTACCACTACAAATAAGAAAGGCAAAACAACAAAGTGACAAGCTTATCAAACCTGCCCAATGCCTGCCTAATCAGGGTGCTTAGAACAGAGAAACCAATTTACTGAGGCAATCATTTGTCCAAAAAAAAAAAACCAAACATGTGATCCGAAAAAAGAGACAATCACTACACTCAACAAAAACACCACAAGAGATGTACAAATAAAATGACACAAAATACCTCACCTCCTGGACTTTCGATCCCGAACTCGAGCCCCCCTTCAAACTCGTGGGTAATGTAATTTACCACTGGTGGTTTTTATTATTTAAAAAGTATTTTGCTAATTACACTCATTATTATCCGTTCTCCATCTTTGATTTTTTTCCTCGTCGATGTATTATGACTGTTAAGTCGGTTTGATGACTATAAGCGGTCTTTTTTCCTGTCATATAGCATTTACTTGCTCTGTTTAGATCTTCTCTCTCTCCTAGCCCATGGCTCAACAAGATCATTAAGGGCATTCATATAAACAAAAACATAAACAATGACACGCCAAGGCTGGTGCATCTAATCTATTTGAAAAGCACACGTAAAGAAGCTTGATTGCTACCAATCTGTGGCATACCGTCTCTTTGGATGGAAGCGCAGGGAGGGTGGTCCACTGGATGTTACTTCAGGTCTCTGCTATGGTGTGGAGAACTTCTGGTGCACAAGGCAAGTGACAGTTGGTCACCAGGGCCAGGACACAAGGGTTTCCCATAAAAGGCCTCCAGGTTAGGGGTTTGATGTTGGCTTGATGTTGGCTGTCCAAACCACATATAAGGTCATTCACCTGCACACACTAAGGCCCAATCCCATTTCTAATCTCTACCCCTACCCTTACCCCTACCCCTTTGCCCTCGCTTTTTAAAACGGAGCCATAACGAAGGGGTAGGGAACGCTAGCCCTTCGAAATGGGATAGCCCTTCAACAATTACGTACGTCATCAGTACGAAGCGTCAGCTGTTACGTTACCGGAGAGCGACAGCTGTCACTCACCAGATATAAACAAACATGGCGCCTGCAGCTGTTATTTACACAATGCAACATTTCATCAAACAAGTTTTAAAATCATGAATTACAAAGAAAATACTTTCATTTGTGTGATGCTTTCCCTGCTGTTTCCGACATTTTTAAATGGACTCGCGCGATGTTTGTTCTTTAATGATCACGGGTTCGCAATGCATTGAGGGAAATCAGTCTACCCCTCCGTTTGAAGTGTGCCCTCGGAAAATCTCCGTTTGGAGGGGTAGAAAGCGCTTCCCCTTCCCCTACCCCTCTGTCTTAACGTGAATTGGATAGCACTACCCCCTACACGTGAACGCGCAAAACGGAGGGGAAGGGGAAAGACGAAGGGGTAGGGGGTGAAATGGGATTCAGCCTAAGACTGCCAAGGGCACTGTGACATTTGGGGAGTCTAATCAGATTTCCAGGTCAACATGTCTGACTGTTTTGCTGAAGTTGGTCCCCGTAGATCATTAATAAGTTGCCCTTTGTGGTTTTCATCTGGTCTGCAGAACATTTTCAAATGGGTGGTTTTGAGTTTGACTATTGAGCCTTTCGCTGTTGCTCCTTTCTTCAAATTACACCTCCACCCTTTCAACATTTAAATCCCACGAGGTGTGCACTTAGGATCTTTCATGCTCACCAGTGTGCAATTTACGCACGTCTTCCTTTAATTACTTTGTTCATTTATCAACTATCATTATTATTAATGTACCATGGGAACAATTGAGTTTGCTGCTTGTGGTTTTCATTTACTTCATATTGATTCATTTACTTCACATCAGCCATCTGTTGGAGTCTGTTAATTACTTATCTTTAACGGAAAGTTCCTTTCAGTGGGTGTTTACTGAGAGTACATGTGTGATCAAATTAAAAAAGAAAAAAAAAGTAATATTCATTCATTTGCTCTGTCTATTGAGTTTCCTTTTAACATGGTAATGTTGATTAAACAGGACGTAAGGCCTTTTCCTAGAATACAGTTGCGTTGCTTCATTCACACTTTGCATGCATGCTCATTCTCACACCATGACTCACTCAGTTGTCATGCTAGGCAATAACAGCCAATTTGCCCCACTCTGCTGCATCCAGCAGTTCCTGTGTAATAGCAGGGGATCATTCAGTCTGTGATTTAGGGTTTTGCTTCAGCATTGTTGGTATTTGCACACATTGCTTATTGTTTATGAACATTAATTTATGCTCCTATCTGTCTAACACAACTGTATACGCCATGGCTCCGAGGGTTATAAATAAAGGTTGCATATTAAAGAAACACAAAGTGAAATTATAGCCTATGTTGGTTATCAGTGACTCATGAGGAATATAAATTTAGAACCTGTGGTCCATGGTGGTGTGTTTTGAAGTTTACCTACCTTCTTTCAATTTGCTTTGTTCTTTCCTCCAGGCCCAGCCATGCATGTTTCAATTAACTTTACTGGAGTGTCTCACTTCTCTGTGGTTTCCTTGTCCTCGTAGGAAGTCTGTTCTCCCCGACAGAGCGCTCAACGAAGTCCCCGCAATGTTTCTCACCTGATGATTTCCCTCCGCCTGTTAACTAAAAAACTAAAAAACATTGATGCAAGTGGCATATATGATTAAAGGTTTCTGGGGTTGTTCTTTTTATGATTCTAGGACAAAAACTTGCAGAGATTAAAAGGACAAGAACAAAAGGACAAGAACAAAAAAACATTTTCCGATGGATGGGAGAAAGACCTCGAGTCTCCACCCCAAACCAGGCCCGGAGAGAGGACTTAAGGCTTTTGCATGGTTATCCAACTCACCTCGTACGACTTCACGAGAGACACGCCCTTTCTAATCGGATGATCTTACTACTCACCTTTACCTGCATGGTTCTACGAGGGGCTGTGGAGATTACCATCGGCTTATTATGATGTTACAAGGCCATTACATCATCATCAACAACGACAACAGTAGAACTATAAAATAAGAAATCGTTTGTTTTTATCCCGTGTATTTTCCGTTAATGATCAGAGGCTGTTGTTGTGAAATGAGTGACTAACGACAATGACCAAGCTGGCGATTATTGCCGAATATTTCCTTATACCACACAAACAGTTCTGCTTTTTTACGTCTACAATTCAGGTTCTTTTACAATTGAATCATTTACACTGCATGCTCTGCTAGCTCCAACTCAAAGGGGCTGTTCGAAAACCAAGAAATGTTTTTATAATTGCCATTAGACGACGTCTCCCTATGCTTTATATGCGACGAGAGCCACGATAGAGCAAGGAAGAAGGGAGCGGTCGGTTTTCCTCCTGCATCGCCGCTGGTGCACTTCATAGTTTTTTTCATTTAATTTCATTTCAATATGTTAAATGCATGTAATGCTTAAGAATTTGATGTTTTTTTGCCTGATGTTGAAACACCCAGTGATGCTAACTCATGCTTAGCGATGCTAAGCGCGATACCATGCTACTGATATTTTGACCAAAGTTGAGGCTAATTTCCTGGAATGAGATAGACCTGAAAAATCCCTGTAATGGACATAATGTTTTAGGATTTTATGTGACTTTGCTGGATGAAGACATAGCCTTTCTGGAAAATAGGCATACATTGGAAAGCAATGAAATTTACTTCATCTTTCTGGATTTTATGTCATATTTCTGGATGCAGACAAAGCCTTCCTGGAAAAAGGCATACCAGCACACCTGGAAATCTGTTAAATGCATGTCATGCTTAAGGATTTGATGTTTTTTTCCTGATATTGAAATACCCAGTGACGCTGACTCATGCTAAGCGATGCTAAGCGCGATGCCATGCTAATGATATGTTGACCAAAGTTGAGGCTATTTTCCTGGAATTAGATAGAGCTAAAAAATCCCTGAAATGCACACAATGTTTTAGGATTTTATGTGACTTTGCTGGATGAAGACATAGCCTTCCTGGAAAGAAGACATACACGAAACACGAATACACGACTGTCATTTTTATGGAATTTACGTCACATTCCGTAGACATCAGCTTCCAGGAATCTGACATTCACTCTCTGGAATCGAAAACATCGATTGGCTCGTTTTAATTAGGAGGTGTGGCTAACCTTAACCCTATAAATTGACAGGCTTTGCGGCCTCCTGTAAGTTAGGAGTTTACAGCGATCAAGGTAAGACCATCTTTTTGACTGATGGATTTCAGTTGACTCTTTTGGCTGTTGATTTCGCCTTTTTGGAAATAGAAAGTGGTCTCTATCAAGTAATATGCACTATTCCTGTAGACAAACCTGAAAATCTTTTAGGATTTTTTTTGTTACTTTGCTGGATGTAGACTTAGCCTTCCTGGAAATAGGCCTATATGAAAAGCAATGATATTTAAATCACGTTTATGGATTTTATGTTACATTCCTGAATGTAGACATAACGTTCCATGAATTAGACATTCACTTTCTGAAATTAAGCACATTGGCTTGTTTGGCTAACCATAGGCTACCCCTAAATTGACAGGATTTTCAGTGTTTTTCAGGAGTTTGGTGAGAGAGAGCAAGGTAAGACCATCTTTTTGGATTTCATGGTACATTCCTGGATTTAGACACAGCCTTGGTTTGGGCTGGTATCCAGGCTAGGAAATAGACATACATGGAAAGCAATGCTATTTTTGTAATTTTAATGGATTTTATGTTACATTCCTGGATTTAGACATAGCGTTCCATGAATTAGACATTCACTTTCTGAAAATGAAGCACATTGGCTTGTTTGGCTAACCATACCCCTATAAATTGGCAGGATTTTCAGCTGTCATTTGAAAGTTTTCACCGATGAAGGTAAGACCATCTTTTTGACAGAGGGATTTCAATTGACTCTTCTGGCTGTTGATTTAACCTTCCTGGAAACAGACATAACGACATACCTGGAAAACTGTGAAATACAATGTCATGCAATGTGAAATACATTTTAAGTATTTTTCCCTGGATGTAGATGTTGAAACGCATCTTGAGTCATGCTAGCTCATGCTAATCGCGATTAGCATGCTAATGCCCTTTTGTCATATTCCTGGATGTAGACAGACATGGAAAGCAATGCTATTTATGTCCGGTTTATGGAATTTTATGTTATATTCCCGGATGTAGACACAGCCTTCCAGGAAATTGACACACGTGGAAAGCAATGCTATTTCTGTCATTTCTATGGATTTTATGTTACATTCCTGGATGTAGACAAATCCGGAAGTCAGCTTAGCTTTTTTGAATTGTTGCACCATCTGGAGAAATTGATCAAATCATTATGCCTTTGCTTACGCTAGGCTAAGAAGGAGAAGTGCCCACACTGCTCCTGTTTCACCCGCTGTCCCGGCACCTGCGGGACAAGCACGGCATCAAGGACAAGGAGAAGAGGAGGCTTCTCGTTTGCCAAAACTCGCTGCGATATGGGGGGACGCTTCCGTGCCCCATTAAAACGTGCAAGAGCACCAAATGGTATGTCTGGCATTTGCAGACGAAGCACGGTAAGAAGGTACGCACTCCGCAAAACATTTTAGATTTACATCTAGGGTTAGCCTAACCCATAAAATCGATGTTTACAATCCATTTCATTCTAAAAAAATATATTTCACAGCCAGAGGAGGTCGGAAAATACAAGAGGAGGGCCAAGAAAGCCGCCATCAGGGAGAGGCTGCAAAGCTTTCATGGTTCCCCGGAGCCTGCGCCACGGCTGGCACCGCCGACACCGCCCCCAGAGCCTGTGCCACAGCGTGGACCGCAGACACCACCTCCACACATGGCCCCTCAACCCTCAGCCTACGTCATGGCCGCCGAGATCAAGTCTCTGAAGGAGAGCGTGGCCATGCTGTGGAGGGAGGTGAACGCCCTAAAGGCAGCTCCCCCACCCAAATCACCAGGCACACCAGGGAGCGAGTGCTCCATCATGCAGCTGTTCAGGGAGGTGCAGAGCGTCCATCCAGCACTCCCCAGATGAGCTACCCCGCAGCCTGCCTCTCGCTCCACCAAGACCCTCCACCTCCTTCCGTCGAGGAGCCCAAGCCCAGCCCACCAACCAGCCAACACCCAGCCCCCACAATTCCACCAGCCGAAAGCCTCTCGATAATATTCCACCTTCCGTCGGACATCCCGCAGCCCCTGCCCATCTTCCTGACTCCACCACCAGCAGCCGTGCAGCAGCCCGTGCCATTGCAGCAGCCCCCCATCTTCCTGACTCCACCACCAGCAGCCGTGCAGCAGCCCGAGCCCGTGCAGCAGCCCCCCATCTTCCTGACTCCACCACCAGCAGCCGTGCAGCAGCCCGAGCCCGTGCAGCAGTCCCCCATCTTCCTGACTCCACCACCAGCAGGCGTGCAGCAGCCCGAGCCCATGCCCATGCCCAGCCCATCTCCCCCCAGGGTCCCCAGCCCATCTCCCCCCAGGGTACATATTTACAAGAACATCATTGACTTTTATGTACATATTTACAACAAAAAAGAAAAGAAAAACGAAAAGAAAGAAAAACAAGGCACACTTTTGACCAAATCAAACTAACACACACACACACTTACAAACTACCACACACACTCAAAGGACTGACATGTTTATTTACAATACAAAACATCTAAAACTAACTAAAAATATAGATATGCCAAGACACTCTGGGGCTTACAAAACAAATGGGTTGTTACTAACTGAACAGCCCTGTTCCTTTTCTCATAATACATGAAAATAGTACATTTCTTCGCATTGTGATACCAGCGATAAAGAGCAATGGCAGTACAAAAACAAATACTGCCTGAACTCAATGGAGACAACACAGCATCTGACAGGAACGCTCCGAGGTGCATCATCACTGACTGCGAGACGGTGACCCGAAAGTCTGCGCCGTCTTACGCTCGGGTACCTGAGAAAGCAAAACATTTACATTTAGAAGTCTTTTTTATCTAAAGCATCTTACATTTCAGGTACAGTCTACTCAGCGGAGGGTTGCTTAAGAGTGAGAACCGGGGTTAATTACTGGAATTTGATGCTGTTTTGTGGCAATGTATAGGTGGCTTATTTGTCTATTTCCTGGAATATGATGTTGTTTTGTTGGAATATATGGGTTGGGCATTTGTCTAACTCCTGGAATATGATGTTGTCATGGTTGGAATATAGAGGTTGCGCATTTGTCTAATTCCTGGAATATGTTGTTGTTTTGTTGGAAAATAGAGGTTGCGCATTTGTCAAATTCCTGGAATGTGATGTTGTTTTGTTGGAATATACTCACTCTTATGGTGCTGGTGTTTTTGTACGACTCGGCGCTCAGCACGTTTTCCGCCGTCATCCCCAGGAAGACGCACTTCCGGTGGCTCGATGTGGCCACCATGATGCCCACCATCAGCCCCGCCACCTTGGCCAAGCAGGCCGCCTGGTGTGGCCTCCTGGTGAGCTCGCGGATGGCCTGGGGCAGGGAAGATTCGGCCACCTTGATGAATGTCAGCAGGTCCTCGCTCTGCACGAGATTAGCTGTAGAAAACAGGATAAATTGCACGACGAGATCACAGAGTCTAAAACACAGAGTTTAAATCACAGAGTTTAAATCACCTATATACTTTTTCCATTGAAACGTACCCTGTTTTTTTCTTTTGTGCTCCATCTTCTGAAGGACAATATTGGCCCCTAAGCCCTTTTTCCACAGAGCCAGCTTATCTAGTAGAATGCATGCAAATCCTTGCCTGTCATCCTGACCTTTGGGATAGTGTTTGAGCGCAAGCATTTCATGAAGGCCTCGGCGTCGACTATAATGTGTTTCTGGCTGGTGGCTTTTAGCCGGGGCATGAGGCTGCTCAGGTATCTGATGACCAAACAATTACATCGATAAGCACTCCAAACGTATAATAAATGTAACGATTTCAAATTGGACAGGACAAATCAGAGCTACGTACCCGTTGAGCTTTTGTATGTCGTTTTGGGTGCTATTAATGTCCCCCTCATGCCCTGACATGTAGAGGAGGAACTTTCGGACATTAGCGCTCCTCTGCTTTATGTTGGCGAGAGCTTTTGAGATTGGTTTGGAGAGTGGCTGGGGAGTCAAGAGGCTCTTAGGCTGCATGCAGTTTTTCAGTCAAGTCTCCAGTGAGGGTGAGATAAGACCCATGTTAGAGGGCCCATATGGATCGCATAACTGTTATTGAAATACATATTTTGATCTCTCAAAGTTATCCTACAAAAGAATCCTAAAACACTGCAGCAAAAGGTTTTCAATGAAGATTTTTATCCAGCTTGTAAGTGGGACCAACAGTCACGTTCTGGTGTGGAGGAGATGCTGAAGGCCCTCAATACAATAAAAAACTAAAACAGATTGTATACCACTATTATCGGTTACACAATCCCTAGAATTGGACATAAGAACACATTACACTGCTTGGACACTAGACATGGGGTGATCTACACATGAGATGTTGCATCAGGGCAAGATACTTGTTTTCCAGTAGGCCTAAAAAGCCTAATTTCTGTCTGCTGACATTTAGTCTTCTGCTTTATGTAATATGTTGCTCAGTGGGTTCTTGGAAGTTGAGTCCTTACAGAACGATTACAATGTCTCAGTTTCAGGGTGATTGCCTTTCCAGCCAATCATATTGTTTGCCCTTCCTTCTCCATAAATTAACATTACATGGTGTTTCTTTTGAGCAGAGGGAAGTTTGTTAGGAATATTACATCACAAAACTGTTCAGCATTTAACTAGATTCATAAAAAGCCAATACAAATTTTAGTCTGTCCCATTACAGTTTGTTTGTTTGTTTCATTGATTTCCCCATTGATCACACCGCCTGGGATAGTCACAGAACCATGATTATGACCTTTCATTTTTTTTCTTAAGTAAAATAACACAGATAGTTCAAGACACAAATCCTAATTTCTTTGATTGATTTTCCCTGGGCCAACATCATTCATTTCTGTGTACAAGCGAAGAAAGGAGATTAGTTTACCTGCTACACCGGACTCCTATGGTATCTTTATTGGTCATGTACAATAATATAGAGAAGCTTTAAGTGGAATTCCTCATTTAATGTAAAGGTTTACGTGTATAACATAACTGCTTTCACAATGTGAGTATGCTCTATGCTAAAACTGTCCCTGTGACCCATCAGGAATGTACTATCTTTAAAATGTGTTTAACACATGCGGTGTGTGCCAAAAATGGTTACTGTTCTTTGTGTCATTGGACATGCTGGCACAAGGGTCTAGTTGGCCCTTCTGGCCATAGAAGGACTTAGCTAGGGTTAAATATAGGGTCACTGAAACTTGGCTCTGCGAAGGGCTTCTGACCTTCAAGAAATTGAACACAATATCACAAACCTGCCTCTTATTTTGCCTACAGTAGAAACTAGCGCTCACTCAAGAGCACATGAATTCCCTGCATTGCCTTTCCCCTTTAGCTACTGACTTTGGCTAAGGATGTTGGCCAATTAGTAATGTAACAAATGTTAGAACCAACTGCAGGCTATGTTGTCCACCAAGACCATATTAAAGAGTTCTCCTGTCAAAAGAATTGTTCACCTTGGTGTGGATATATCAAATAACATTACCAGTGGCCAGAGGTACTCGTCACTTGTTGGCTTTTTAGCCCAGAAATGGGGGACTCAGGGAGAGAGGGCAACAGCTAGCTGTCTCTGGGCAATATGGGAAGATGGATCTAATAATAACTATGTGAAACTGAAAATTGGTTATCTAATCAACCTTTGATTTTCAAGTAGATGTCAAGGTTTATATGAATAAAGGGACACATACTGCAAGGTTAGTATGCAGTCCAGAAGCAAAGAAGCATTGAGGGTCACTGGATGAAAAAGTAATATATCTACATGCTAGTAATAACTAAATGGACTAGTGAGGCAAAATAATCAAATAAGCAATAATGATAGTAAAATAATGAACAATAATGAATGAAAATAGGTAATTGTTGTTGAACTAAGTCAGGGGGCCTAAACATGCATTTATAAATGACAATCATGAAGCATTGTCTTATAATGTGTTGCACCCGTACATCTTCATCACTGACAGTCATGGAAGAAAGGCACTAAAAATGCCCTGTCATATGCCCATCAGTCTGTCCCCCTGATCATCACTTGGGCCCCCTGCTGTTCTCGTTGTCACTTCCTTCTGCCGATCCTGACAGAAATGCATGCTCCACGCTGAGAGGAATCTGTCCTCCTCCAAGCATTGGCTTAATTTGGGCACGGCAAAGCTTCTGGCATATTGTTGAGAAATGATTTCTCAAAGCATGCAGGTGGGTTTCAAAGACCATTGCGTAACTTGCTGCCGTCCTTTTTCTGTTTGAGTCACTTTGATCACTTAAGTTAATTGTCTTATTATCGTGGTCCCCATTTGGTGCTTGTGTGCTTTTTTTTCGAAATCTGAGGAAAAGATTTCTTCCTGAAATAGGTTTGACTGAAACTGAGCTTCCATCAAACAGATTTATAAAGAGCTTGTTAAAAAAAAAGTGGTAGGCAATTATAGTCTCTGCAAATGTTTCTTTTCATAAATGTAATTGATATGTTTTAGCTTTGACATTCACACTGTTTTTATTTCCTTGGAATTACATTTTCAAGACGAATGCTCTCTTCTTATGATCCACTGTGAAAATGCAATTGCACAACCTAGGCAGTCAGTCCAGCATCAGCGGTAATTGATATGCAGTTGTCATCTTACACCATGTTTCTTTTCACCACATGTATTCTTGTTTTATGTGAATATTTTCTATTTCTATGAGAATATTTGACATTGTAATCATATAAATATGAACCTGAACAATTTGCAGTAAAAACAAAGAAACTCTCCGAAGGCAGCTCTTATCTACAGTGCCCTCTCATTCCTCTTGTTCATGTCATACAAGTGGGAAAGACAAGTTTTCCCTTGGGAGATCATGTGTTTGACTACTCATTCCATTGTATCAGTCAATATCATTTATTCATGTTAATGTTTTCAGCTTATTTTACAATATCTATATACAGTACAAATTCCAATTGTTACTACATAGGAGTGCATGAGTATGCAGGCAAAATGAGCATGGCTACTTGAATATAAATCGAACCCGCCAATACTGACCTTAAATTATAAATGCCTTCTTATGATTGGCATTATCATTATATGAATGGGACCCTTTTCATGTACCTGGCCTTTAACCCTTTCCCTTACTTCTTAAGCAATGCATCAAAAGGTTGACCTATCATCTGAACAGACCATAACTGGCACCATATCAGTGTGGATGAATTTATATTCATGACAATTAAATTGAACTGTAATATTATATTACACAGGGGGCGCTAGGGACAACATTTTTCTTCTTTTTCATCTTTTGACCTGTGGCTGTGTGTATTTACAGAATGTAAATCCTTTTTTATGATTACGGGTTTTCAATGTTTATCTTTTCTGAATGTGTGTAATATTTGCCTTGAGAAGACTTTTATTTTATAATGGTCATGGCCGGCGTATTTAACTGAACTGATGGGGGTTAATGCACCTCATGACTAAAATCATTCATGACATGTCATCTGTTCAATGAAGCAGTCTCACATTTCTTCTTTTATGTCTGGCCTCAATGAAACTTTTTAAAACTTCAGATGTTTTATCCAGAGCACTTGTCTGTTGAGTAAGTGGGACATTTTCTCATGGTTACAGACACTGGAGACAGATTGTATACACTGACTGAATATTACCTTCAAGGAATAATATAGAGTGTTTCAGCGGATGGCTTCACCTGGGGCTGCTAAATGCTGACTAAGCATTTAATTCAAGTCAGACAAATTTGATTATCTCTTCGCTGACACTCAAGACTTTCAAGTGGTTTAACCTTTTAAAAGGCTCAAAAGATATGATGTTCATTGTAACACAATGGGCCCACGTTTGTTGGTGGGAACCCATGCAAGTGTTGATGAAGCCGACAATGAATTTTCAGTAGGGATTAAAGGAGTTGAGAACCACCATCAGTTTTCCTGTTCAAATATAGGACAACTTAAATATAAGTAGATTTTAATTAGGAACACAACTTTAAATAACTTTTGACTTTGTTGTACCTCTCAATTCTTTATATTTAAAAAAAACGTTCATTTAGTACAGGCCTTTATCCAAAGAGACTAACATTTGAGATACAACAATGAAGCTGCAGTAAGTTAGGAGATGCGATCATAATTAGCACCACCACATTTGCCCAGTAAAAGGGGAAGGGAGGGTTATGTCAGCACTACAGACAGGCTCAAAGACAAAACACAGAGAAACAGGCACACTATTATAAGACAAATATTATTAATATTATATATAGACAAAACACGGACTGGAAGACAGAGACAGGACAAGTAGGGTTGGGAAGTGTTTGGGGTGTTAGAAAAGAAGGTGACCTCGAAAGAGGTGAGTTTTTTAAGAGAACAAGAGAATCCTGAAGCTAGAGAGGGATGTCCTTGCTTTGAAAGCATCGAGGGATCACAACTTCAAAAGGTCGGGACGGTGAAAGGATGGCAATGCCAGATGTCGTTCTTTGGAGGAACATAGTTGGAAAGATCCACTATAAGCCTGAAAGATGGAGTTTGGGTGGATGGGTGCAGACCTAGTAGTCACTCTGTAGGCAAACATTATTGATATATTTAATTTGTGTAGTCACTCTGTAGGCAAACATTAGTAATTTAATTAATTTGAGTAGTCACTCTGTAGGCAAACATTGGTGATATATTTAATATAGCGACCATGGGGAGCCAGTGGAGGATAATGAGCGGCTAAGGGACATGTGCCTGTTTTGGTTGATCAAAAACCACCGCCATGCTCTGGACCATCTGGAATGGTTGAACAATGTATGCTGCTAGGCAACGCCAGCAGAGCATTGTAATAGTCAAGTCAAGAGATCACCATGACTTGTTAAAGGAGTTTTATGGTATTGATTTTTCAGATCTCCTACAGTGATCAGTACATAGAGATGACATGCTCAGACAAGGTTAGCTGGTCATCAGTCATGACACCCAGGGTTCTCACAACATTTGTCATGGTGAGAGATGAAGAGGCAATTTGTATACTGATATTGTGTTGAATAAAAGGATGGGCTGGAAATACCAGGATTTCAGAGAAGTTAATGACCTTTATGACCTTCAAGATTCCCAATTTGCAGTGGAGTAGCTGCAGTGCAATCATTTGCTATGCTAATTGTCTCTGTCCTTTGAATATGCCCCCTGAATATGTCACTCGGGGATTGGTTTTATATGAGTCAAGACCACCACTTATTGGTACTATATTACATAAAATGTTCACATTTCCAAACTTTCAAATGTCTTTGGTCCATTTGATGGTTTTGAGTTTTGTGAACATGTCAGCTCTAATTACCACCATCACTGGTCACTACAGCATGCTGTGGACAGTGTTGTTAACAATCATAATATTTTCTCTATAAAGTATTTTCATCCTGGACCACTTGTCACATTGTTTGATATTCTTCTGGCAAGCACAAAAAAACAAACAGAAAACCTCAGACTTTGGGGGATGCAGGTGGGCTGCTGCTCATCCATATGAATCCAAAGCAGGTACACTGTCCAGGACAATTATATTCAATGAGTCTTCTGAAATTCTCCATTAGCTCCATTATGCTATCCACCTTCATGACTGAAACTTCATCCACAATAACTTTTAATAATAGGTCATTTCATTTCCATCAAAGCAATTGCCTTTCATTTTCACAAGTAATGCATTATTCATTCTCAAACTAGGACTTTATATGCATTTATTCAATTGCCACCTAAATATCTGAAAATATCTGACGGTGATCAGTGTCAGACATAGTTTTTCCCTTCGCCTCTGCATCAAAATGTAAGTTGTCAGCTGAGACTGAAGTCAGGTTGCAATTTCAACCTTAGCACTACACTGTATGATTTTACAGTACTAAATAGTGCCTGGGGAATGAGAATTATTTTCTGAGATTCGTTCAGAGTTTTCTTCATTAAAATGGCCATCATTACATGAGAGTCATTATTGTGTACACTTTCTCTCTTAGTTTCCACGCTCATTGCGCAACACCCCTCTGGCACTTTTGCCACAGTAACACAACAGGTTGCATCTTTAGACGGTTCAGTATGCTGCATGCATCATTAAGTACAACATAATTGTCCGCATGGAGCCTTTGTTATTTTCCCAGGTAGAAGATTCCTTACCCCTGATATCCTGAAAGGAATTAGATTTCATCACCCTGATATCCTGATAGGATTGGCAAGACTGTTTGAGTGCATTCACACATGAATATGAACTCATGTCTGAGGAAATATGAGTGATATGACAAGATTTGCAAGAACACGTCCATTCTGCAGGGTGAAGATGAGAGATTAGTGAAAAATTGTGGTTGTGAGTGTATAAGACTTTGTGTGTGTGTGTGTGTGTATGTGTATGAGTGTGTGTGCGACAGAGAGAGAGAGAGAGAGTGTGTGTGTGTGTGTGTGTGTGTGTGAGTGTTAGAGATGCGCGGATGGGCTATTATTTCATCCGCATCACAAAACGCATGATCCGTCCGCTACACATCCGTACCAATTTTTTTGACCAATTTTCAAAACCGCACCCGCCCGCCATCCGCCTGTTGTTTTTAGGTATAGGCGCTGCTGACGCGAGGCTAGAAAGTTCTTGCCTGTTCTTGAAAGGAGACTGATCCAATGCCGCAAAGATATTTAAAGGATAAAGCCCCTAGTATGAAAGCCTATTGGCTATGTTGTAGGCTATCCCAAGAATATTATCAGTGAAGTGACGTCTGTCTCCGATCGATGCACAGGGAGAAACTTTAAAATAGCCAAGCACATCGGCAAACCTGACCTTACCATAGGCTAGTAGGCCTACACTTTTTTATCATTGTAATAAAACGCAATTTGGTACACCATTTAATATGGTAATATAGCCTTGTTTTTAGTTTAGAAGGAAACGCCGAGTCTGTTAGCCAATTCCGAAATTTCACCGCATTGTAGGCTTTATTGCCTACTGTAACAACCCCAACACTTGCTTGCTTGCCTTGCAAATCAAAGTTTTCCGACTATTTTTCTTACCTTCTTTCTTAGCTGGTGATGTTACTGAGCTAGAAGTGTAACTTGTTCTGAACATCTCGCGCTGCCAATGCCCAATGTCACTTCTGAGTCTAATCACTCCATCATCTCTTTGAAATTCCTTATTCCACGAGTGGTAGGCTACAATGACTGGCTGTTTTAAAATATAACTAATAGCCTAACGAAACTAAATAACCCAGGCAGTTTCATCTACGACACGTTAAGGCTTCTTCCAATACTGACAGCTGACTCATAGCTTGCAGGTTTGCGGCGTTGCAAAGAGACGCGACATGATAGGGATCATCACTTAATTTGAACTTTTTTGCTTCCTTTGTTTGCTTTGTATGCATACACGGAACTAGGCCAATTTACTGCCTAATGAAAATTTGATTATTTAAAAATGTGCTTGGATGTAGGTAACGACATTTAACAATGTGTAGATATTTTGAATTTCGCTGGGTAAACCGCCACCCGCCCGAATTTAATTAAAATATTATTTTTTGTCACGTCACCCGCCCGATCCGCGGTTTAACCGCGGAGTCCGCGGGTGCAACCGCCAACCGCGCATCTCTAGTGTGTGTGTGTGTGTGTGTGTGCGCTTTTTTCAGAGCTGATGATAACACACAGTTCTTGGCCCTTGCTGCGACACACCCATGTCCATCAGCGGGGCTGGAGAGTACACATGGCTCTGTGACTAATGTGACCATGGCGTTCTCCACAGGGTTGCATCCAAACTCTTTCAGAGGAGCCAAAAAAGCTTCAGAACCCAAAGTGGGGCAATTAACATATTAATCCACATTGTCTAGCATGTGTCATAATGGTTCCCCTGCGAATGCTTCAAGGCTGTGCACAGGAAATACAGATGAGTTATTTTCTTTGAAGCCAGTCACTCTCTTGTTTGCTGATAGGGAAACACTACATTTGCATTTTAGCTACCTCCAGTACATGTTCTAATACGTCTACAGCACCCTGTCCCTGATAGCATGTGTGACAGTGAGCTCATTAATGTGTTTCTCCTATAATGGTCCATGGTCCTTTCTGCTCACGATGTGATTGACATAGATGGTCTAGAATGCAGCACCTCATCACCACCCACCTAGGCATTTGCACTCCTGATGCCATCTCCCCTGGCTCTTTGAAGCAGGAGCTATTGATTAGAAATGGAGTAGGCATGTGATAGGAAAGCATTGGTCAATTTGGAAACATCTGTCGAGCTCTGTGTTTCACCTTGCATGTGATGTCAATGCAGTAAAGGTGAAATGTTCTTATGTACTGAAATACCTCACTCTAAATCTAATCTACTGAAATAACTCACTTTCAATCTAATCTACTGAAATTGTAAATTTGCACAAACAAGGAATTTGACTCAATTTGACTTACACAAAATATACAACATAACACAACACAACACATCACAATACAACACAACAGCACAAAAGTCATACAGGGAGGAATGGCTATATACAGGAGCTGTGACCTGTAAACACAACAAGTATTGCACAGTGTAATTGTACAGTGGTTGTTTTGATCCAGGGTTATTGCACAGTGCCACAGTGCGTTAGCTGTTCATTAGTGAGACGGTGAGGGGGAAGAAACTGTATCTGTGTCTAGTGATTTTGACGAACAGTGTTCTGTAGCGCCTACAAGAGGGGAGAAGTTGGAATGTCCAGGGTGTGAGGGGTCCGCAGTGATTTCCCCTGCCCATTTCCTGACTCTGGAGGTGTACAGGTCTTGGATGGCGGGCAGGTCGGCACCAATGATCTTTTCTGCAGACCTGACAGTCCGTTGGAGTCTATTCCTATCCAGTTCGGTAGCCGATCCAAGCCAGACAGTTATGCAAGTGCAGAGAACAGACTCGATGACTGCAGTGTAGAACTGGATCAGCAGCTCCTGAGGCAGGTTGTACTCACCTCTTTGCCAGTAGTCACACATAAAAGTCTCTGCCTCACTGCAGCACACAATCAGTCATGCAAAAGAATGCCAGTGTCCAGAAATAACTATCTACAATATACTTCCTTTGAATAGAAAATTACTATTATGGAATAAGAGACAATCCTCCAACTCCTTTTGTAAACCAGAGACAATTAAACCTTATATGGAGTATGATGGTGATAATGATGATGTGTGTAGATCGTGGCTTAACTGTCATGTCAATTTCACTCTTGAAGGCTCCGCAGTTATTTTCAACCTAGAAACACGAGTTAAATACTGGTTGGGGCTTTTGCAGTAAGAGTAAGATGGTAAATGGTGGTTTTGGTTTCTACACTGCGCTAAGACGAACTGATGCTGATTTCCAAAACACAACTTGTCTCGTGGTATGGTAGAGGGTACATAATGTAACCAATGGCAACAAATCTGGTCTTCCACCTGGCTATTTACATACTGTGCTGTTATTTTGGTCCACTGGTTCCCAGTATCTAGCTTCAGAGGAACGCCTACAGCCTGTCAATTTTGCCTGTGTGATCTTGCAACTTGCGTCAGAGATGACTGCATTTAATAAAGCACTGGAAACCCACTGTGAAGTTTTTCAAATGAACATATTGACTACCATATTGTGACTGTCAAAGGAAGAGAAAATGTACACTTGTGGGAGTCAACAAAGATGAGGGAAGGATCACATTCATTGCAGTTCAGTGCAAATACCTCAATTCCAACCTGCCAGTTCCCTGTGTACTGTGTTTTCAAGACAGACAGCTTTATACTTTTAGTCATCTTCATGTCAGTTTTGGTCAAGGAGGAATTCACATCACATTCTAGACATTGTTCATGCAATGTCAGTGATACTTTCAGTCCCCTATTCGGCGGCACCACGTCACTTACTGGACTGGACTTACTTGCTGGTAGGATTATTTCTTGGAAATGAAAACCGCTGGAATGTGAGGCTGGTTGAGGCACTTCTGTGATATTGCTGTTATCAACTGCACTCAGAGTTTGCTGGCACATTCTATTACAGTGGCTTCATGGCTTGACACAATCTGCACTAAAAAGAATCATGTTTGGCGAAAACAAAAACGAAGACGTTTTTTTTAATCCCTGCTGCTCTAAATCCCTGCTGCTTTTTTTAAAATACAAAAGCACACCTGTACTCACGGTGACTTGAAAAATTATAGACTTTAAAGTTAATAGTATGTATCAAAATGGTACATGTTCATGAATACATTCATTTAATATGCAACTGGCCTCTGAAGGCTTCTGACCTTTTTACACTAGTGCCTGAGTAGTTTAAACCATATGAATACTACTACCAGGAAAGCAACTCTGAGTTTGAAAGGGTAGACTGTGGCAGCATCTAATAACGGAAATCAATGTGTATGAAATTGGCTGCTTTAAGACGCTTCAGAGTAGTCTGGACGCACACCTAAAGTGATGAATGAAAGCTCACTTTCACCTGAGGAATGGATATAAGTTGAGCAACGCCAGCAGTAATTTAAATAAGATAAAGTAAGTTCAGCATCATCTGTCTTTAACACACACACACACACACACACAACCACATGTTTTTGGAGAATATTGGGAAAGCAAACTTGGTGACTGATGGCTGAATATTACCACCTCGATTGCTGATGTACTCAACTGCAGTGCGTCACAGATAAATATCCACCCACTCAACAACTCTCAGAAACTACGTATATTGCACACTTACAGTGTGTGTGTGTGTGTGTGTGGGGGGGGGGGGGTTCAATTCCAATCAACACATTCTGGCTACACCTCCACAATACTCCTGCGATTACCTGGTTGAATCAACAAGTTGTCCGTTGTCGTCACTGTGTCATTCTCTACACCCACCTTAGACTTTCTGATTCATTCCATTTCCACACATGTGCCTGTGCTATATTTATATAGAACACAAATAAATCACACATTTGGAAATGGGAGGCTGTATAGATAGTTATGGCCTCCAGTGCTCAGGTGGGGATATCTGCCAGGCCTTTCTGTGTGGAGTTTGCATGTTCATAAGGGGTTTCCTCACCTAAAAGCCGCAACAGAAAAACATGAAGAACTGATCTGTCAGTCCCTGACCAAGACGGATCACTTGACTTGGTCCCCGGGTGCCTAAAGGCTGCCCACTGCTCCTGGGGGGTCCTGTAGGAAGGACAGTCCATGATGGGAGAAATGCAGAGATTACATTCACTGCAACCTCAGGCCTGCGTTTGCGTTTGTGTGTCCTGTGTTTATGCACATCTGTGTTACTGTGTGTCGTTTGTGTGAATAAAAAACTGACTGAAGTCAGCCTTGTTTGTTTGTAACAGAGGAGGCCAGGGCCATATATAATAGATGTCGATAAATCGTGTGGTTCTCATTTGGCTTTATAACTTCAGTTTCTGAAAATGCAATCAGCACATGAATAGCAAGAGGCTGCAAGGCCATTCCACTTGTGTTGCCTCAAGTGAAGACAATGCAGTGTCAGAGATGAGCCAGGCTTAGTTTCAGAGGCAACAGACAAAACATGTACGCATATGCTGAGATTCCAATCCTGGTTTCAATTAGGGACTCAACCTTGCAAAGCTACGAGCCCTGCTGGAGTGCTAGGAAATCAGTATTTGCATTCATTGGCCAACTAGAAATTGGGCAATAAAATATTTATCTTTCACTTCAGTTACCGGGTATTGCTTGTTCTGGGATTATCCGGATGTGGGATGTGGTATATGTTTCTTTAAGCACATACAGTATGTTCATGGCAACAGTGGGTTTTTTGAGCTGGTTTTCAGATGCATTCTCACTGGTACCCAACGCATCTGCCCTCAGGATGGAAACCGCTTTTAAAATACCACAAACCGTCTTCAGCCTCCTTCCGCATCACTGCAAATACAAAACAACAAGCAAGCATACAGAACTGAGAGACTTGCATCAGTCACAAAAAGCTAAACCAACCATGAAAATAAAGTGTATCTCATACATACATGTATGTACGCTAAATGAGCAGCCAGCATGGTGAGGATGTTTGCATTCGAACCTAGACAGGACTCATTGCTGTGTAAATCATGGCAATTTAACACGAAGAACGCAGTGTAGCGGCCAATAGCCCTTCTCAACTCACACAACCATGCATTCACACACACACACACACACACACACACACACACACACACACACACACACACACACACACACACACACACAGACATACACACACACACACACACACAACCACAAATACCGTTTGCCACCAAGATGATGGGTTGAACTGTACATTTCTGCATGCAATCTAATCTCCATATATATTGTTACTTACACACTCATTTGGTGCTAGGTTGTGAGCATGAGTAAACTAGAGCGTGCTTCATTCTCCTTATCATGGTGGAAGCCCTGGCTGAAGTCAGTCGTCTCACAGCACTGATAACGCCACAACACACCACTGATGATTCACTCCTGGAGTCCAGCACACTGTTTGAAGATGGTAATAACCTCATGATTCCCCACAAGGCACAGTCTTAGGCCGAATCTCGATTCTTCCCCTTGCCCCTTTTGCTTTCTCTTTGTCTTGTCTTAACCCTAGCACTTGCAAGTGTAAGGGCCAAGGGCTGAAAACTTTCCCCTATGAAATGAGACGCCACTCGGTTTCGGGTACGTCATGCGTGACTGTATGAGCTATGAAACTAGCGATTTAAAAAAAAGTCTAATGAAGAACATGGTTGCAAATATATATGTATACAACTGTGTAGAGCACGAAACAAGACTGTCGTCATTTTTTAATTAATTATAAGCCAAAAATACTTACATGTAGTGTATGTAGCATCTAGCTGGCAAGCTACCATATAAGCCAATGGAGTGGTGGTATACGCGCTAATTGTATCCTAAAACTACCATTTGAAAGCTTCAGTTAAGACCTACAATACTATGCATCGTTCGTGTAGTTTCATTTCAGATCAAACCGAGTCATTATAAACATAGAAAAAGTTGTGTAGATAGCTTTATTCATGTAAAATATTCCTCGCTTCAAGCAGCCATGTTTTTTTGAAAATTCCCGAACTGGTTTCGCTATGTGCTCTGGGATAGCCCTTGGAGGTAAGTGAGCTCTCAAGTGAGCTCTAAAATCATCTTAAAAATAAGGGGTACATAGCACTCAATCTTATCCCTTAATCTTGATCAATTTGGGTATTGAGACACCACTAGCTCTCACATGAACGCGCAATTTCAAGGGTAAGGGGGAAGATAAGGGGTAAGGGGAAGTATTGAGATTGGGCCTTAGCTTCTTTTATTTTTTAAGCTACAGCCACATGTTGGATTTCAGAGGGAGTCTCAAGTGTGTGTGTGTGTGTGTGTGTGTGTGTGTCATATTTCCTGTTCAAATAATTCATCAATCTGTGTTGTTAGAATGATTCGGTTAAGGTTAAAGCACTAATGCTGGCAGAGACACGTTGACATTTCACAGATCTTATAACATTGATTTTATTTGAGGTGTCAACTGGTGTCAGATGCACTGTTTTTCTTAAATCAATACCAAGGAAAACAAAATGAGAATGAGGGTTTAAGCCCATTTCTCAGTGGAAAAGGTAATAAACCGGACTGCTTGTAGGACCTTGCAGGTGATTCATCACCTGAGAAAATAGTAGTCCACAGCGCTACTTATAAAGGAACAAACATGGAAGTCCATAAAAGGGAAAAAATATGAACTATGTTTGAATAACTGTTATTGTGTGTGAGAAAGAGAAATACTGGGAGAGTGAGCAAGAGAGAGAGAGAGAGAGAGAGAGAGAGAGAGAGAGAGAGAGAGAGAGAGAGAGAGAGAGAGAAAAAGTAAGTGTGTGTGTGTGTGGGGGGGGGGGGGCGGGGGGGGGGGGGGCAATTGCCAATTGAGCCATCCATAATATATAGTCCAAATAGTTACGTTAATGTTGTTTGTAGGTCTGTTGTCACGAAGCAATTACTATCCTGCGGGAATTATCGATATGAATGCCCAATTTACAGTCAAAAGCTAATGGATATCTGCCGCCTTGTGGAACTGAATGGAAATGCAATAATATGTTGGGCGGATCGTCATGGAAATGTCGATGTGTCAATTAGTGATTTATTTGTGTTGGTGAGGCAAGTTTTTGAGTATGTGAGGGCGTCAACCTAGGGTAGCCTATATGTAACAGTCTTTTTCAAGTTTCTTGGTGCATCAAACTACAGTCTCCAGTCCTTACAAGTAAAGGGTAAGTACAAGGAGAATTTAAATACTCGCTCACTCACACGCAAACGTGAGGCGAACTTTTTAATTATTCAATATTAGTCTATATTGTTTTAAGATAGATGTTAGCAATGTGGCCATGCGGTCAGGTTACTCCAATGTTTCTTTGTGCCCTGGATGCAATTTACCATTAGTAGATTATTACTTGTGGATTCAATTCTAGATTTTACTCACCATAGACTTATATCAACAGTTTTGTCAAGATGGCATCGGAGAAAATGTCTGTGTGTGATGGACAACAGAAGCAGGTAGGCAACGTCAAAAGAGCGACACAAAATCTTCATTTTCAGTGTTGCTCATAGTACTTAAATGAAATCAAAAGCATTATCCAAAGCCACTTGTCAAAATTTCAAGATTGTTCACAATAGGTTTTACTGCCTAGAGCAGGGGTTTTCAACTGGTTTTGTCCCAGGACCACCATTCTGACTAGAAAGTAATCCGCGGCCCACTGATGTGCTCGCGCGTGTGCGTGCGTGCGTGCGTGCGTGTAGAGAGGAGAGACGTGAGATACACATACGCGTCTTTTTTCAGGCAGAAACGCTTCAGTAACGCCTTGGCAAAGTGCGGCGGCCAAAACAGAAGCGGTGCGCTTCCCTGCCTTGCGCTGGAAAGTTGAGAATAGTTCAACCTTTAAGCGCACCTAAAAAACGCTTCAAAGACGCAACGCGTGGTGGAGAAGGGGCGCACGCTTTAAACGCGCCGTACCATAGGAATCAATGCATTTGCTCACGTCCCGTTTTTACAAAAACGCGTATGTGTATCTGAGCCCTCAGTGTGATATCTGGGCATGGTGAAGTCCACACAGCCTGTCTATTCGTGTAGAAATGGTAGACAGCGACAGTCTAATGTCATTATCTGATTCAAGCCTTGCTCTGTACTTATTCTTCAAGTACACCAGTGTAGAAAAAACGCTCTCACACAGGTAGATAGTTGGAAAGGGCAAAAGACACCTCATCGCTTTTGCAGCAAGCACATGAAATTATGTCTGGCAACTTATAAAGAACTTAAGACATATGAAAATCACGCAACATCTGTTGCATGTACTCAATAGGCTTGGCATTCAAGAAAACGTGATGCGTCTCAATATGCCGCAACAGGGCTGAAACGCTTTTCTAAAAACGTGACGGTAGCAAAACCATTCTTTCCTATATGGTGCAGCACGCCTTTGAAGCAGCATAAGGTGCGCTTAAAAGTCGAAATATTCTCAACTTTTCAGCGCAAGGCGCGGAGCGGCACCGCTCATCAATGGCACACTCGGCCAGGCAGGTTGCGCACGCAGCTCTGCTTCATAAGTGCAGGGCGCCTGCTTTGCCCGTCGCACTTTGCCAGGATGTTTTTGAAGTGTCTACGTTTTTAGGAACGCGTCAGGGCTCAGATACACATACGCGTCTTTTTTCAGGCAGAAACGCTTCAGTAACGCCTTGGCGAAGTGCGGCGGCCAAAACAGAAGCGGTGCGCTTCCCTGCCTTGCGCTGGAAAGTTGAGAATAGTTCAACTTTTAAGCGCACCTAAAAAACGCTTCAAAGACGCAACGCGTGGTGGAGAAGGGGCGCACGCTTTAAACGCGCCGTACCATAGGAATCAATGCATTTGCTCGCGTCCCGTTTTTACAAAAACGCGTATGTGTATCTGAGCCCTTAGGAGTGTTTCAGCCCTTGATTTGTATTTGATGTATTCCTCATTGTATTTTCTTTTCCGACTTTGATTCTCTGAACCTGTGACAGTGTAGCTTTGTTGGAAGCCTGTCCTTGTCCCTATGTCGTAGCAGTCTGTCCCTCTGTCACTCTCCTCACTAAAAACCGATCCATTGGTGCTTCTGACGAGCTAATTCGACGTTAGAACGAAATGTTAGCTAAGGACAGTATCGTAACGCGACCTATTATCCCGCGGGCCACCAAAAAATCCGCTTAACAAATATGTTTTTATCAATATAAATATGGTTTAATGAATCAACCTTACATATTTCAGAAGTGACAGGTGTGTAGAACATGCACGAAGTCTTGTTTGACCCTCAGCATGAACATTTCTTAACGTATTTTCCGATTTGTTTTGTACAGTCGCGAAATGGCAACAAAGTTGGCGACGACCTATTATCCCGCATTGATGTAAAATGCCGTTGGGAATCAAGCTCAACAAGAAAAAGAATTTACACCGAACGTCGCGAAATCAAAATTCTACTATTTGTATCAGGCTGGTTTGTACACGCAGTATTACAACACTATCTTATACACTTCAATACGCTGTATATGTGCCATTTTTGCTACAAAGCTAATTTAAATACCCTTTTTGGGCAGGGACTTAAGTTTTCCGAAATCTGCGATCCTGGATGACACCGAAATCAATATTAAGTAACGTGTACCAGCGCTTGCGGGATAATAGGTCGTGCGGGATAATAGGTCGGGCTACGATAGATAACTTCAGTCGTTCACCAAATGTATTACTTTTTCGACTTAACTTCAAAAGTGCATGTAGGCTATGCTTTACTGCAGATGCATTTCAACTTTGCGCGCCAGACTGTACCTTACGAATAAAATGCGTATGGCGTGACGTTAGGGACGCAATGCATTAACATTTGCAAAGCACTGGCTACCATAGACTGGATAGGCGCAGTGTACCTACATTCTGTCAGCGTGAATCTCCTTTAGACACATTTTTCTTATTTTAGATATTTTTCACAATATTCAAGAGTAATCTTGAAATGTGTTGAAATATCCAAGCGCATTTATTAAAAAAAAATCAATGGTGAACTGATCAACAAAGGCTCATGTCGTGGACCCCCTGCAATGCCGTCGAGGACCACCAGGGGACTGCGGACCCCCCGTTGAAAACCCCTGGCCTAGAGAATGAAGCTATTGGTTGACAATGCTGTTTTTGGAAAGCCTTATAATCGTCCCGATGTGTTGTTTTTGTTATGTGCCCCCTTTATGATAGGAGAACGTGTTTGTCCGTCTCCTTAACTTCCCCGTCGTCAGCCGCACCTGTGAGATGATCGACAGGACTTACAGTGGCACTAAGCAGACACATCCACTGGTGAACTACGTGTGTGAGGTGTACGAGCGCGGAATAAGGACTGCTGGTAACTTGGCTGTGAGGGGTGTGCAGCCTGCCATTGATAAACTCGAACCGCAAAGTAAGTACCCTACTAAAGGCAGACTCCGCACTATAAACCAGTGGGCATTATGACTCATCGTGCCATTAAGAACCAACCAGCCATTAAGCCATTAAGACTACCACAGTGAATGCTACAGAGAAACTACATATTTATTCACTTCTAGTAGAACCAATGGAATTTGTAAGCCTGAAGGAAATCCAGCTATTTCCAACAGCCTTTAAAAGTATTTGTCATTATTAGCTGTGTAACTCAAACTAAATCAGTGGTTTAATCTATGAAACAATTATGAAAATAATCGTAAAATCGTAAATAGACTCGTAAATAATTGTAAATAAACTCGGCAAAAATGTTTGGGAATTTGTGTTTGGTCGACTATTTCTCTGTTGTTACAGTGCTTATTGGCATTGGCCGTTGGAAAGCCTGTTAATTTACCTTTACAATGATGTCCAATTTGTAAGGATCTTTCATTTGTGGGATGAGCAGCACAGCTGGTTATGTGGGTAGCACCCAAGTAAAATTTGCCAGAATTCTCTGCCAATGCTAAACAGTGTATTCTCCTGTTGATATTGATTCTTGTTTTGAGTTGTTTGGTGGATAAGATGATTGAACTCTCAATCAGTAACGGGTAACAAACAAGACATATTGGCAATTTTACACTTTATGCATTTAATACACCGTCAGGAGCCTCAGTAGCGGGTGGAAGATCCATACGGATCGGAGTGTTGGTCACTCTAACATGTACAGCACGCCCAAGCTGATCCCACAAGTGTTCAATTGGGTTGAGGTCTGGACTCAAGGCAGGCCCTTCCATTCTCTTCCCTTCTAATTAAATGAATAAAGTGTGAATTTTCCAATATCGCTTGTTTGTTCCTTGTTACTGAGTTCAATCATCCAATCCACCAAACAACTCAAAACAAGAGTCAATACTGGAAAATCACAGATAGCCTTCTTCCTCTGGTAACTACTCATTTGATGGGGGTTAGGTGTTGGATTATGGTGCCCTGAACAAATATTCCAGAGATGCAGTGTCACACCCCCTTGAGAGTGAGACTCTTAGCTCAATCTTCTGTCTCTGGTTTTCTCCCTGTGAATTTCCATGCCTGAAGGAAACTAGGGGCAGAGAAAAGAAAGTAAGAGTGCTAAAGTGAAATATTGCATTGGAAGATGATTTCTTTATCATATTTGGATTTATTTGAATGGGCTTAGTCTGAGTGGTAGAGTGGTCCTAGTCCTACACCTGCATAGATTAGTCTTAACATAGACTTCAGAGACATGATAATTCTGCAAACAGGAGAATAGAGAGTTTTGGCAAATTTTACTTGGGTGCTAACCACATAATCAGCTGTGCTTCTCATCCAACAAATGCATGATCCTTACAATTTGGACATCATTGTAAATGTAAATACACCCGCTTTCCAACGATATTAAGTACACTGCCAATTAACATTGTAACAACAGAGAAATTGACCAAACACAAAATAATTTTGACAAGTTTAGTTAAGCTCTGACTTTGTGTGACATATTTAATAGCTAATAGTTATTAGTTGATGTTGTAAAGATGAAAGACCTCTTAGCCAGGGATTCCCAATGGCCTGTGCTGGCACTTAATTTAATTATGACAATGCTTAAAAGCAAAGTCTGGGACACTAACTCTATGCTAAAAGGGTAAGATAGAAATGTTATGCTGTTCATAATTACATAATTACAGTGTATTACATGTCATTGTGTTATTTGTACTTCCTATCCTAGGGTGTAGATTTTTTATTGAATTATTTTTTGCACTTTCAACTACAAAAACAATCTCACCATTATCTAAAAGTATTAGTGTTAGAAAATAAAAAAGGTTTCACAAACATATGATTAAAAGACTATACATATGTACAAATACAGAACAAGGAATCAATATATTGTAAGATAAGATGTTTTTGACTCTTTTAGACGTCAATCATTCTACAGTAATAGGTCTGGATTTTTTTTTATTTCACTACAACAAAAACGACATATTGCACCTTCAAACACCTCTGTCATTTTTAGGAATGTAAAGCTTTATTCATGAACTCGTTGAGCTCCAGTTGGTCTCCATGCACCCAGGGCACCTGTGGGTTTGCACTGTCCTTGTAAAATTGCTAATGCCTTCGCTGAATGCTTTCCCCACTGCGGTCTCATGCAAGCCCCTGCCAGCTGAAGTGTTCTCAGACATGGCTAGACTGTGTTCCATTCTTTTCCTCTTTGGGGATGGCAGGCTATCCCTCAGAGACAAAGCCAGACTCACCTCGCTAGCTACAATGTGCCAGGTTGTGCAAGTGTCTGAAAACTAGGTGAGAGTGGGAGTAAAATAAAACTATGTTCCAAAGTTCAGATGCCTTTGTGATTGCATGTTTAATTGGGCAATATGATCAAATATTGGTAATACTTGTAAGTCCACTTGGGGATGACTCAATATTCTCTGTCTGCAAGAGTTAAGGCAAAGGTCAATTCGATTTTGAATGCTAGCTAAATATTGGAAAAAGTGGATGTTTTATGGTGCAAACTCTATTTACATAGCATAAATATTCTACACAAATGATGTGTAACATTCTATACGGCACAAATTGATAAATTACACAAATACATCCACCTTATGGCAAATAATGATTATATGTTAAACAATGCAGTGTTGTACATAGAAAGTGTACGCTTTCAAAATGAGGGTAGAATATTCAAAATCATACACTTTGAGACAGAGAAAGATGTGTTTCGTCATGACAGTGACACCTTAAAACAACTGGCGTGTTCTGAGAGTGTGTGGCGAAGCTATCAGTATGTGCAGCCAAGTAAGACATTGCCCTGTTCTGACATTCACAGTCATTGCCGCTAACAGTCTGGTCTGTCGAGGCTTGGATCATCTGGAGGAGAGGATCCCAGCTATCCAGTACTCCCCTGAGAAGGTAGCCAGGAACACTCATGCTGACTTGTAGACACTCAGAGCCTCCCTTGTGTGTCCTTAACAGACACTCCATCTGTGCTCTCTCTCTCTCTCTCTCTCTCCCTCTCTCTCTCACCCAGCTGGCCATGGGGATCTCAGAGGCGGTGTCTTCCACCCTGCAGACGGCCAAGGATGGCATCACCACTCCCATCAGTACGGCGTCTGACACAGTCGTCAGCCTGGCGTCTGGGGGCTTCCAGCTGACCAAGACTACCCTGAGTGATGGGGCGATGTACGTGCTGAACAGCAGGCCCGTCCGTCTGGCTGAGGCGGGGGGCGACGGTGCCATCACCATAGCCGAGCGTCTCGTCGCCTATGTCCTTCCCCCCTCCCCCGATGAGACGTGTGAGGTTAGAGGTGAGGAACATGTCAAGGAATCAGTATATTGTAATATAAGTGAATGTAACCGTGTCCTTCCTCATACTGACATCAATTTGACTCAAACAAGAGTGCAGTCATTCAGTCTGTAATGAACTATGTTAGTCCTTTTCTACACTTTCATCCTTTGGTCATTTTATATTAACAGATACCAGTATCTCATGAACAGACTATTACTGAATCCCTTCTAACTGCTGTTCAGCAGGGTCACCTTGTCTGGTTAATTAAGAATTCACTTCAGACAGGATGCCATCTTAATCTAACACATTTTTGGAAGGGTTAGGGTTAGGATTAGACTTTTTTTTTTGTATTACTTCTAATGGCCGATGGGGGAAAGTAGGTGAGGGTACCTTTAAAAAGCTTGACTAAAGGCGGCATGTCAACTGGAGGACACCGCACATTTTATTTTAGTTGTTATGACCACTAGATGTCCTCATAGCCCAGGATTCTGGTACGTGACTAACCTTGAAGTGAAGAGGTTTGCTTGCCTGTGAGGTGGACCTCTTTTTGATTGATATAGAACAGTATGAACTGTATAGTAGATGCTTATGACATTATAATGTTTTTGTCCATTTGTGGTCGTGACCAAGTACTCGACTCCGTCAACATGAGATTAAGCTTGATCAGGATGAGGAACAGGAGGATAATATTCATGATCATGATCTATTTTATGTGTCTGGAGAGTAGAAATTCCAGACATCGAGAAACAAAAGGAGACACAAAAACAGTTTAATCACTATTTGCAAAATAAATGACTCTGATGAGAAGATACTGGCTGATGTGACCACTGGAATAGCATGAGGATGAGGTCAAGGTTTAAGTAAAGTGTTGTTCTGGGTGTAACCACAGGAGGGTGCTATAGAAATCCATGTGAAAAATCCATGTGAGCCATGTGAACAATCCATTTTTGTTGAGTTACACTTTCATCAAGCTGTTTTTGAAGTACTGTTTTGAATAGAAGAGCCAAAGACAAATACACAGAGAGGTACAGAGCAGAACAGAGCAGAACAGAGCAGAACACGAGAAGGCAAAAAGAGCCTCTGTTTGTCGATGTGTCTGGTTACAAGTTTGCCTATCAAAATCTATATAGGAACATATGTGTATTTGTCAAGTTTTCTCTTCAATTCAGTTCATCATGTGAAACCTAATATGAGGTATATGAGGGTTTTTCATTTATGTTCTTGCAAGTTCATTTGACTATCTAAATATTTGCCTATTATTAATGTAATAGTTATTTTCGCTGCCTGTGGTCTGCTCACATGCAAACACACAGGTAATGCTACCCCTTTTTTGAGCCGGGGGAACAGGAAGAGCTCTTGGCCCCTGGTGCTGGAGGTTAAATCCTACTGCCTCCCCCATCTGACTTCATGCTGAGCCTCAGGGTCTTGCTCCTTATAGAACAGAACATGCTGTACTGGAGCTGATGATTAGAGCCGGCTGCTGGCCACTGTAGTCCGCCAATGTCCCTTTGTCCCTTCATCATCTGTGGCCACAAGACCGCTCCCCCCCCCAACTCCCCAGACAAACAAAACAAAAGTCCCACAGAGGGCCTTATGGTTAGTGTGCAACATTTGGGCCTCTGTACTATTTAAAGACACCCAGAGTTCCAGGGCCTCAGAGGTTTTTTTTGAAGGCCCTGCTGTATGGGCTGGTTTCATGATATGCTTTTGGGAATTGGGGCTGGTGGAGGTTAGAAGTTTGTGTGGGAATGCTTGGTCACCGGCTCCCTCTTTTCCCCCACCCCCTACAGCCCACAGGCGGTGAGGCACCGAGAAACAACAGCACACAAAGTTCCCTTTGCCCTAAGGACAAGCCCTGTACATGACTCTCTCTTTCTGCTTCCTCTCTTTTCACCCTCTCTCTCCTCCTTACTTTCTCTCGCTCCCCCTCTCTTCCCTATCCCTCTCTCTCCACCTAGTTGGTGGAGCTCTGATGGAGCATGCCAAAGTGTCTCAGTTGTGTGGCACAAGTATTGCCAGCCTCACGTGGCCGCTTGGCCCTGTAATGGTGCCTCCTCAGCCTTTTCTTTGGCGCTGCTGCCTGCCTGCCGCCTCCCTTAATGGAGCATTCTCCACAGACAATCCGTTTAGCGTGCTTTTCATCTGCCCTCCCAAATTGAATTTCGCCAGGGTCTATGGCCACGTATCGAGTGGGAGGATGGGCTGTATGGAAGCCTGCCCCTCCCCCCCCCCCCCACCCCCTACTCACAAATAGGCAGGATGTCGTTATCTGTCATTGTGATGCCAATTGCATGTTGCCGTTTACATTCACTAACTCTGTCCTGAAGCTCAAGTCTGGTGTCAGATGAGCTCATGTTCCACTCATGTGCGACTGTCCAGGGAGGATATATCATCAGCCAGTGGACTCGAGTCCAGAGTTACCTCCAGTCGCTGTCTGACCAATTGGGTGATGCCTGCTAGTGAGCCTGAGGCATGCATGTAGGTCAGGGAAAGGATACGGATTTTTCATGATTAAATGAGTGGTTTTGTGAAACTGCAGGAGAGGAGCGGAGTGATTGGGCCTGGCTGGAACTGTAAACACAATGGATGAATCTTTCACTGTTGAAACCACACTGATTTTGTTTTCGGCAATAAATGTTGACTATTTGGTAGATAAGAAAGAGGGTGTGAATGCTTCCAGTACATTTATCTTAAGCAAAAGTTAAAATCCCTCAGAACTGCACATTGTGCATTTAAATAGGAAATATATAAAGGAAAAAAGCTACAGAGCGATAAGAAAAGAATGGAAGGGAGTGAGAAACAAAACAGAAAGAACAGTCAACAATGTGTCTTTCTTCATGTATAATTGTCACTGAGGGTCATTTTTGTTTTCAGAAGGAGACGATATCAGGTCCCCTGGCCCAGAGCCCAGCCTGAGACGGATCGGTGCCCTGGTCAACACTGCATACCAACGTGCCTACAGCAAGACAGCCGTGCAGCTCCAACACACCAGAAGTCAAGGCCAGGACCTGGTGGCACGCATCCCTGGAGTGGTGGCACTGGTAAGCCGGACAGACCCGTGGGCTTCCTTTTACCTCCCTGGGTTTAGTTTTGTGCATGTTGTTTATTGTTGTTGTTTGGCTGTGATGGTGCATGCAACTTAAAAGGAGGTATCCTCGAACACATTACCTATGCAGCCAGCCCTGGCCAACATTGTTTACTCACTGAAAAAGACTTCACTTAGGTCATACTGGCCTCGTTTTTTATTGGCCTCATATCAAATACAATAAAATACACAGTTCTGGCTCTGAAAATGGTAAACAAACATAGTGGATGGACCTTGCCATGGTATCAACATGTGGCTTCAGGAGCACGAAAGGGAGGAGTGTGATGATTTGATTGGCTGTTGAGCTCATATATCAACAGCTATCTTTAAGCACGTTGTGGAATGGTAACAGCAGTTCATAGTCTGTCTGTTGTTTGTAATATGAAGATAAAAAAAATACTTCCTATTGTAGTCTTGTTTGCAGCAGGCAGAATGTGTTCATACATAGCCATGTTTTTAGGTGCACATTGCGATGAAATAATGCCTTACATGGGTGCTAACTTTATTATCTGTGTAAGTGTGAGTGCATAAATGTGTGAGCTTAAAAAGGGAACAGAAGTGAACTGAGCTGAGGGTATGCGAATCAGCATAGTTTCATGAAGAAAGCAGTTCATGTCCCAATCCGTTTTTTCTGGGGTTACCTCCTTTCAGTCCTGTCGGTAAACAGCCAATATGTTTTACCTGATAGCACTGCAAAGGCAACTCTATTGTGTTCTTTTGGCAAGGCAGCAGTGCCCAATATAGCAATAAGGAGGCATTTTTTGTCTGACCTAATTCCTGAAAAAAAAAACAATCCCTTGGAAAGACAGACATAATGCCACTGCTTTAAATTCACAAGACCATTTTTTATCCTGTGGTATTTCACATGTTTTATCCTGTGGTTCTTGAGTCAAAGTATTTCTACAGGATAAATAGTTCTGCAGACTTACTCAAGTAAGTATCAGATGTTCGCAAAAACAAATATAAAACAGATTATTTTGCATTTACAGATGGAGAGCTGACACATAACAAAAGAGGGAATTATTTTGATATTTGTAATCTGTGACAGTGTTATTACTGAGGAATGCCTTTGATTCTGTTGTGAAGTTTTGAATGAATGAGAGAATCTTCCAGGTTCTGTTCAGGGCCTATGTTACAGTAGTTTTATAATAGTTTGTCTCTCCTTCCCCGCAAACAGGGAACGTCCCCAGGACGTTAACAGGACATTCGCAAGGTCCCCAATCGTCCCCAATTGGTCCCCGCCACAACGTTCGCTAGAGGACGTTACCAGAACGTTTTTGACGTTCGTAGCAAGTCTACGTTTGGTCCTTCTGTGACGTTCGCATGAGTCTTAAATCGGACTTTTAGAGAACCTTATAATTTGGTCTGTCAGCACACCTCCCCAGGACGTCATTTAAAAACGTCCCCGTAACCTTTACCTGCAGGTCCTCTGCGTGACGTTCGCATGAGCCTTACTATTAAGGAACGTTATAATTTGGTCACTCAGCACACGTCCCCAGGACGTCATTTAAAAACGTCCCCATAACCTTTACCTGCAGGTCCTCTGCGTGACGTTCGCATGAGCCTTAAAACGGACTATTAAGGAACGTTATAATTTGGTAACTCAGCACACGTCCCCAGGACGTCATTTAAAAACGTCCCCGTAACCTTTACCTGCAGGTCCTCTGCGCGACGTTCGCATGAGCCTTAAAACGGACTATTAAGGAACGTTATAATTTGATCAGCACATGTCCCCAGGACGTCCTTTAAAAACGTCCCCGTAACCTTTACCTGCAGGTCCTCTGCGTGACGTTCGCATGAGCCTTAAAACGGACTATTAAGGAACGTTATAATTTGGTCACTCAGCACACGCCCCCAGGACGTCATTTAAAAACGTCCCCATAACCTTTACCTGCAGGTCCTCTGCGTGACGTTCACATCAGCCTTAAAACGGACTATTAAGGAACGTTATAATTTGGTAACTCAGCATAAGTCCCCAGGAAGTCCTTTAAAAACGTCCCCGTAACCTTTACCTGTGGTCCTCTGCGGGACATTCGCATTTGGTCCTTCCAAAACGTCCCCTTGACGTCCTCTGATGGTCCTCTCTGAACCAGAAAAATGTTTTTCATTTGACCGACATTTTAATGAAAAGCCGGCCAAATATCTAACCTATTTCTGCTTCTAAATTAGCCTATTGAAGAAAACTGACCGCCTGCAAAGCTTAAATAATAACATAATCAGGTAGTTTAGAATGCAACATGTTTATTTTCCTAAGTTTACAATGGGAAACAAAAACATTTATGTCTGATGCGCGTCAATAAGTGGCCTTTAAGCGCAACCTGCTGTGGCGTTAAAATGAGCGCCGCAACATGGTCATTGCTCTGTTCAATGAGTCAGGTATTCAGTGTTTGGAAAGTTCACTTTCTACATGAACTTGCTCAGTTCATTGTTCATAATTCAAAATTTTGAACTAAGTTCAAAGCTTCAATTTTCAATATGCTGCGAGTGCTATAATTTTTCAAAATCTCTGTCTGCAATACCGCTCGCGGCTCTTCGGCGCGCAGTAGGCCTATAATAAAAGGAAACGCGCAACACTGCAGGTATTACAGGACAAGTTCATCCTCGTCAGAAGGTTTACCCTCATCACTGTTGTTCAGTTCAGTTGGCCTCTGAAAAAAAGCTTTTAAGGCTAGTCTGCTTGGCCATGTTGGATCATTCTCACTCAGTTTGCTCCTCGTTTGAAACCGAGGGTTTGCGCTTTATTTAAAATGCAGCATATGCGTGTTGTTAAATAACTTTCTAACGGCAGATTAGGCTGTTCCTTTAAAACATAATAAGGGCAGTGCACGTTTGCTTTATAGGCCTAAATATTAGAATTGTTGTCAAATCCAGATTCTGCTTGCGAGACGGGATTTTTAAAGAAATTCCAATCAGACAATTTGACCGGTGAGCTCTTCGTTCTGTTGCAGCATCTTTGAAGGCCTATGGAAAGCTCAATATGTTAAAGCTAGACACTTGGTCACCTTCCTATGTATGCATTGTATTGGAATCATGCAGACATTACATTTATAGCACAGATCAGTAAAGAAGCATTCATATTTATTTTATTTCATCATTCTTAGTTTGGCTAGTTGTTCTGCCTCCCTGCCCGCACGTCCGTGATGTGCCATGGATGTTAATTTAAAAAGTAATCATTACGGAAAACCCTCAATGCGTAGTGACTGAGATTGCTACAATATGCTTTTCCTCAAACCCTCGGAAAAAAAGACTAAGTTTGTTGGCTGTCTCACACTGTGATAAACCTGTTAAAGTGACAAAATCGTAATCAGACAGTGTTAGGACAGTAGGTAGCGATCTCGTTTAGTAATAGGAAGGTTTACGGTTCAATTCCCATGCCCGTAATCGTGTGTGTCTGTGTATGTGTCTATGCATATCATATGAAATGTGTAAAATAAATGAACTTGTGTGTGTGTGCGCCCTGTAAGCAAAATGACGGCTCCGCGATCTATTATTATTTTATTTTCTTCATTTAGCTCAGCAAAAACGGTCGTGCCAGCTACGTCCGCGGTGCATCCTTGAATAACGTACCCAGGACGTCTAAAACACGTTTCCCAGATGTCACCACAATGCCCTCAGGACGTTCTTGCAACTTCCTGCAGAACGTCCCCAGGACCTATAGAAACACGTTCCCCAGACGTAACCACAATGCCCTCGGAAGGTGCTTGCAACGTCCTGCATAACGTCCCCATGACCTATAGAAAACGTTTCCCAGTTGTCACCGCAACGTCCTCGGGACGGTCTTGGAACGCCGTGCAAAACGTCCTAAAGTTGTCACGGGAACCATACACATTTACGTTTTTAGAACGTTCAGAGAGACCATTACAGGACGTCTAGGGGACGTCATTTTGCTTACAGGGTTGTCAAATGTGAAATTTAAACAGTGTATTTGTCACATAGTGAAATTGTGCATGTTTGAATATGAGGTTTTGTAAATGTATAGAGAACAATACAATTATTCAACAGAAAACAAAAGAGGTAGCAGGATAGCAGGCTCTTGGTGGCTTTATTTGTGAGCGCTACATATCTTTTCCCACCACTGTAGCACTTGACACAGTAGCCTTTCTCTTCTTTCCTTTTTGAGAAGCAAAACCCCACAGCTGAAGGCCAGTGATGGTGAGGGTCTGGTTGTCCTTGTTACATTCAGGCGTTTGACGTCAGCTGATAAAGGATGATGAACTGCAAGTGCTGAATTTTGGCTCTGTCTTTGATAGAGCCCTCTGCACCACATTGTATCTGCACTGGACTCGTCATTATGGAATAGACTTGTTCTTCACAAACCTGCCTGTCTGCATACCTGGATTGTTGTCTGCTTGTGGCCTTAGAATAAAGGGACAGAGATACTGAAGGAGAAAATCACAGATCATTGGCCAGAAAGCACTGACGCCATGCATTCACAGTGAATCTGCTAGCGGGTCTAGACATACAATATTAGTTCAATTATTTGAAGCCAATGGACTGGATCTGAATAAAGGGAATATTCCTTGCATAATATCTTGCACAGGCTTATTAGATGCTCACGAAATAGGGTTCTTAGCTCTCCGTCAATATGTTCCATTTTTCAGACAGGACATTCATATGCTACTTTTATTTTGACACAAAATGTGATACGCTTATATTATTTACCTACTATTCAAGAAATAGGTCACAGAGACATTGTGTACTACATCACCAGAGTGACTTTCTGTTACCCTGTTTTTCGTGCAGGCCAACTTTGGAAAGCGGAACCTGGAGACTGTGAGTTCTACAGTTCTGGGCCTCGGTGGTGCAGTAGCTGGACTGTTCGTGGAAGAACCTCAAAGGAGAAGACAGGAGGGGACTGGAGAAACACTTCAGGTTGCAGCACTGACATAATATCATTATGTTCATGCAGCGCATATAATACCTTAATTAATGGTCCTGCATAGGAATTAGTCAAATATACCAAAGACCACTCTCTCTAGGTTAAGTCAAGGTCATGCTTTCATCAATTGAAGAGAAACTTACTAAGATAGGTGTGTTGCACATCAGCAATATTTGGCTGTGAAATATAATGTTCAAAATCAATTTTAACCAATTAACATTGTTTTCTGAACTGACCATATACAGATGTGCAGGAAGATGTATCTACATGTGTTTTATTATATACAATGGCATTTCACTGATTAAACTCAATGGAGAACATGCAGTTTAATAGTTCATCATATCTTTGTGACGTCGTGACTGTGTTTCTGATTGGATTGGTGAAGACAACACCAGTTTAGATTCCCTTGCCCACACACAAGCAATTTACTGGATGTTTTTATGGACCCCCAACATTTGTGGGCTTCGTCTGCACACTCACTGGGCAATGTATTCTCTTTCACAATCCAGTCAGAGCGGTACAGCACTCAATTATGAATAGCTAATTATTATTAAATATCCCTTTAATGGCTTGAAATGTATGTGCAAGCCTAGGCTATTGTATAGCGAGAGACTTACTCACAACAATATGATTTAAAGAAGCAATCTCGTCAACATAGTCGGTAAATATAAGAAGTAGCCTACATAATCCAAAATGGAATATAATGATGAGAAATGTTTAATTAAACTAAGGTTATTTTATGTGTTATTGATATAGACATTTTATTGTCTTTTGTCATTCATTTCTGAGAAAGCCTGGCTTCTGCTAGGATAGTGGATAGTGATGGCTAAAAACTTCAAATTAAGATGATTACATGATGATCGCATTTCTTTTTTAAACTGACATCACTATTATGTATTGTAATTATTCAGTGAACTTTGAAAAAAAGTATTCTGATGTACTCAAATGTATTAACCAATGTTTGAGTGCACCTATGAATTAAAAATACATAAAACAAATAATAAGCCAAATAGAATTTTGCCAACATAGACAAGCCAATCACAGGCTCATCTGCAAAGACCATCAACCGAACTGTGTAGTTGGCAGTCATATTATGTTTCAGGTACATGTTGATGGGTGTCATCACTATGTCTGTTGAAGCCTTTGTTCATATCTGCAGCCTTCAGGTGTTTCAGATTCAGACACTGGAGTGTTGGCTGTCTACATCTGATCTTTGTCGGAGAGTTAAAAGCACCTTTTCAATTAAGAAACAATGCTCAGCTTAAGCCAGATAGCCAAGTTCAACTAAGCTCACTCCATTTCACAGTTGGTACAGGTATTTAGCTGAAAAGGTCAGAGATTGTAATGATGATAAGAGTATGACAGTTTAACTTTGCAGCACTAGATGAATGAACCCCTATTACTCTACCTTTAGATCAGCCACACATTCCCACTGAAAAAAGACAAATCTTTTTCTTTCTCCAAACAATACTGCCAATACCATCACTTGCATGTTTTCCATCAAAACAATACTAGAGTGCAGGTTTATTTATTATGACTTTGTTTTATGTTTATTGCTATTTAGTATAAGGGCTGATAGTAGGTTAGCATGTGTGGAGTCACCCACAATCAGCTTCCAGCTATGTTGAGCTTTGCTTTGTTATGTCTTTTTTAACAGAATGTATTTCAATGTATTGTGCTCTACTTTGGCCTGGGGTATTTACTAGCTCTACTAGTCTAATCCATCTTGAACCAGTGCGAACGACGCTCTTTCCTACATCAAACACCAGCTGAAATCTATTTGGTCTTTCCCTCTGAAGGATGGCCCTGAGGATCTCCCAATCTGACCCCACCATAGCTTTATAGGGGGGCATTCTCAGAAATCTTTATTAAAGACATTCTCAGCATTCAACACACATTCCCCACGCCCCCCCCGCCCCCCCCCCGCCCCCCCCCACCCCCTGCACTGTAATTCCAATGGGTGGCTGTCGTATAAAGAGATTTTAAGTGCTGTTACACAACATTCCCCTCTGACACGTTCACTGTGATGGCAGGAAGCCAAGGCTCAGTCGAAGTTGACTGATGAGCCGGCGACCATACGCCATAAAGTATGTGTGTTTATGTAGTTTACGTAACAGTGCTGTAGCTTGCCACCTGTTGGGGATGGAAGCCATGCACATGTGTATGTGTAGTGGCCCACTACATGTGTTACTGTTTATAACAGAACAGCAGATCTGAGAAGTTGATGAGTGTTTGTGTGATAGAGGTATTTTCCTACTGTGTTGCAGAGCGGAGGTCGGGTGCAGGAGCTGGTGAGCGTTGTGGGACATCAGATTCAGACTGCCTACGTGTCCATCATCTCAGGGGTGAAGAGTGCCCCCGGCATCACCGTGGGTCTGGCCAAGGATGGGTCTGACTTGGTTGTAGATACCTTGAGCTCTGCCAAGGACCGCTTGCTCAACAACATCCCTACTTTTGGTCTGGTGAGTCAGTCATCCCCACTTGTGATTTGATTTGTCTGCGCACGTGCATTGATCTGTCTGGCATCTACGGCACGTGGATGTCTCACGTGCACACACCCCTTTCACGCACCCACAGTTTTATCATCTGTCTCCCTCCACCCCTACTCGGCCCCAATGCCCCCACCCACCCACTCCCAGCCTGCCTCCCCAATCCAATCACCCATTATCTTCACCAGTAATGACCCCCTTACAGCGAATGATATGGCAGATTTTGTGCTGCCTTTGTTCTGGATGGACAGTAGAGTCTTTGGATAATGAAGATTCATCACTTGCCCCCAGAGAGAGCACACATGGTGTCTGTACTTTAGAATGATAAACTCGTTAGATTTAATCCTGGTCATGAACTCACATGCATATTTTTTTTTATCTTTACCAAAACACTGGGTGGTAATGACCTTTTAACTTAAAGTATCGCTTTTACTCTCGCACAAAATTTGAGCAAAGTAACCCTAGAACCTCAAGTAAACGTGTCTTAAACAAATAAATGTCTCTACTCAGAGGTTATATTGGTTGGAATGGAAGTCATTAATTCAAATCCATGGCACCCATAAGCACACAGAATGGAACACTGTGTCCAGAGTCTGAATTTCATATAAACTATCATTTTAAAATGTCTTCACATATTCACGAGGAATCCCCTAAGGCAGTTTTTTACCCTCAAATTTGATCACCTATTACAAAACTCTTCTTTTGGGTATCTTTGGAGCATCCTGTGCTCTACTTGACCATCAATAGAGGATTGTATAGAAGCAATTTCTTTCATGTCTAAAAGTTATTTAGCTCTCAAGGCCAAATCTCTCATGATGTTTTTTTTTTTGTGTGATTCAAGCTGTAATATTCTTCTCTGTGTGTATAGCTTAAATGGATTGACAGAGACAGGAAACAGAATCCCCTCTCTCTCTCCCAATTATTTTCCTGCACCCCAGCCTCAGGGATATGATAAAAGAGGGGATTATACTGTTGTGCTCCACTCTAATCTTGCCTTCATTACCAGTAATTACTGCAGGAGTCCAGGTTGTTCCTGACTGATCCATCCATTCTGCAGTAATGATTACAGCGAATATAGCTCAAATAAAGCAGCCAAATGTGTGTGTGTGTGTGTGTGTGTGTGTGTGTGTGTGTGTGTGTGTGTGTGTGTGTGTGTGTGTGCGTGTGTGTGTGTGTGTGTGTGTGTGTGTGTGCGTGTGCGTGTGTTTGTGCGTGTGTGTGTGTGTGTGTGTGTGTGTGTATGTGTGTCTGTGTGTGTGTGTGTGTGTGTGTGTGTGTGTGTGTGTGTGTGTGTGTGTGTTTTATAAATACATAAAATAGAGAAGAAATTATAAACAAATAAATAAATTAAATAAAGGCCTCCATAGATCCCCTCCCAAAACCCTCCCTCAACCACCCCAAGGGAAGGAAAAGTACCTATTTACTTCTAACGTTTATTTAGGTAGAATCTTCATTCATTCCATCCTTCTAATTCTTTTAACCTACCCCATCTTTCTGCATACTTTAACTCTTTGGTTTCTTGTGCCACTAAACATTCAATTTTACAGTATAATTTAACCTGGTTTTTAAACCTCACTAAACAGTTTATGTTATTGATATTTGACTTAATATGAAACATTTTCCAAGGAGAGTTATTATGTTTTGCAGTGAATCAGCTGTTTCTGACAGACTGCCAAACAATACAGAAAACAAATCACATTTCCAGGTGATTCCGCCAGCCCTTAACCATTTCCCAACTTTTAACCACAGATGAGCAGTTTTGAAGCAGTACCAGAATAGATGTTCTGTTGCCTCCTCTTCCTCTTGACAGAGGCGACATTTTGGTGTTGCTTCTTTTCCCCATATATATAACATTCTATTTGTTTCTATAAATTTAAATATAATTTTGTATTGAAAATATCTCAGTTCAACATCGATTGTTGTTTTATAAATGTTTAGAAATACTTGTTTCCATGGTATGGGAACATCAATAATGTTTTCCCAGCTCGTGAGAATTTTGTATGGAATTTCCACCAACTTTTTTGTTTTCAAATAAAAATGATACATGTCTTTGTTAAGTTTCACTCTTGTGAGCCATTTAGGCATTCTCATGTGAGGTCTACACACTAAATATGATCCGGCTGCCATCTGCATGCCTTTTTTCCATGTCTGGGGCAGGGATCCAATTAGTTGATTATATTGATGTACTGTGCAGACTTCACCAAATGTTTGTTTTATTTGAGTGTATGCCATACATTTCCCTTCCTTTACAATGTCTTTAACAAATATGAGTCCTTTATCAAACATTGCTTTAAAAAAAAGGTTTTCCTTCCACATACTATGCTAGAATTTAACCATAATGTTTGTTGTAGGAACTGATCTGAACTGTGTGTGTGTGTGTTTGTTTGAGTACTTAACGGTACGTTTGGTGGGATAGCAGGAGATATTATAAGATTTTAACAGAATATACCAGCATGAGGTGGCATCACTGAGTTTTCAGATTTCCCTCATTTAAATGATATGAACTATTGTAGTCCTTCAAAACAGATGATTGCAATCATTTACTTGTACTGGTTTCACTGATCTACTAATTGAAGAGCTAAGGCTTTCATTCTCCCCAGGCCTGGTGGCTCATGACGTGGTACTGACAATTAACAACGTCCTTGCTTTGATGCTCTACTGAAATATTCAGTGTCCAGCCTGGCAGCACGGCAGTCAAGTCTCTCATTCAGGAAGTGACCTGCTGACCTGTCATAGAATAGTCAATGAAGTCACAGGTACAAATATATACAGTATATACAAAAAAAACAATCAAATCAACGTATCTTTGTTTAAAGTGAGGCTGCACACAAGCTGTCGTCAGAGCCCACAGGAAGGGAGAAGCAAGTGACATGCTCTGGGAGAACCTTCAACGGGTGTTGTGAGGATGTTGAGAGAATTTCTTTCTCGTAAATGACAGGAGAGAGCGGAGGGGAAAGAGTGATGAAAAGCCTCTCTCTTCCCCTCTCCCTGCCTCCCTCTCTCTCTCTTTCTCCCTCTCTTTGTGTGTGTGTGTGTGTGTGTGTGTGTGTGTGTGTGTGTGTGTGTGTGTGTGTGTGTGTGTGTGTTTGTTTGTGTGTGTCTGAGTGTGTGTGTTTGCTTGAATGAATGAATGAATCATGCAGCTCCTTTTGTATAAACAGCAGCTGGGATAGGTTTCAGTAACACCTACTTGTCTAACAGACAAGTGAAATAATAAGCCACAGTATGAGAGGCCAGTGGATGGTTCAAGGCACGTTCAGTGGAGTACTCCAGCTCGAGGGAGGGAGAGAGAGCGAGAGAGAGAGATAGAGATAGAGAGAGATTTTGATGCAGGTGGCAGGGACGGCCAGACCAAAGGCACGTGCACAAGCATTTTTTCGGGGCCTATGAAAGGTGTTGTTTTTTGAAGGAAACACCCAATTTTGGCTTTAATCAGAGACAGACTAGGCCTTTTACGTCTATTGATGGCAGGAAAACTTGTTATTCTTCTGTTGAAATGGAGGCAGTAAACGTGAACACATAATGCCTCGTTTTGTACCGAGCACACAGGCATTTATTTTCCCAGCATGTGAGTTTCAGAAGGAACTGCAATTTGATTGTGAAATACATGGCCATTGCTTTCCACCCTTGTGAAGTAAATTACTAAAAGCGACACACATTCTTTTAGTATCTTGTAGAGCAGGCAGGTTTGTAAGACAGGCAGGAGTTTAAAAGAAGCAGATTAATAAATCAATAAGCTTGATTTCCTTGAACAGAGGTGAATGTTGTCCATTAAATTGAGCAGGCTGTAAGAGTAAGGGAGGGAGGCGAAGTTTGTCGGTACTAATTCGTTCAAAGTCAAGAAGTGTGTGCACAGGAAGTTGACGTGTGGAGGCCAACTCTGCAGGGGGGGTCTCTCACACAGCTGGGGATCCTAGGTGCTCTGGAAGGATTCTGGATGACTGGCATTTTTGAACTGTGAACACAAATCTAATGGCCATTTTATTTTAAAAAAATAATTTGTTTTACAGTTTGTACATTCCAGACCCCCTGTTAACCATGATTAATCGTTTATTCTTAGAGGTACAAAGTTAGTATGAGTGTGGAAATAAAACAGCACTACAGGGTTTCATAATGGTAGACCAGAGGGGTCCATTCTATGCATTCTGTGGTTTATGACCTCATGCGAATAATCTATTTGAAACGATTGGTTGATAAGATTTTGCACACTGCATTGCAGTGTCATATCTTAAATAGATGTCTTTGCCTAGGCTCTGTACAGCCTTTTTCACATACTGCCAGCGTCATGCCCTCTCTCTGATGTCCTTGATCACTGATAGCAACACATAGCTTTTTACTTTTTCTCTTCAGAACGGCCCCAGAAAAATGTGAACAGTTGCTATGTATCGTATTTGTCTACTCCAGTCCATACCAGTCTAAATTTAGAGTAGGGAGCTGGTAAAGGAATTCAGCACAAACAATGTCTGACATGCACCTTAATCACAGACTCTGAGAAGGACATTTTCACATATTTTGAGTGATTCCTTGGCAACTTGTCAAACAGGAGGTGGGGGTGGTTTGGGTCATAACGGTCCACAAATGGCGTTGTTGTGTATCTGTCGGCAGTGCAACACAGGCTTAAATGAATCCACCAGAATTAATTCAGTGGTCAGTGTAACTTGTACCATTCTCTCCAGCATGTACAAGAAAGGACTGAGTGTTCTTATTCCCAGGGAGTAATTCTGCACTTAGCTGAAATACAGAACATGTATTGATTGGATTTTCCAACCTTCTAACCTGTGTAGAAGCTGTATAATAATGTCATGTCAAAGCGTCTGTAAGGTGTTGAACAGTCTGAATTCTTTCACATGTATATATGATCTGATCTGCACTAATTTCAGCATATTCCAGCTGTGTCTATTCTAAAGGAAACCTTTAAAGATAGGGGTATCCTTGCCTGTCAATGACTTGTCTAATTGATCATAATCAAAATCCTAATAATAACAATAACAATTATAATAGAAGAAGAAGAAGATGAAGAAGAAGAACAAGAAGAAGAACAAGAATATTAAGTATATATTCAAAGCCCCAGTCAAAAAGAACAGGTAACACGTATAAACAACATAAATCAGGTGAAAAGCAATACAGGGAAACCCTTGGGTCATATGTTTTATGGGTATGGTTAATACAATGCTTTGCTAAATAGGTGGATTTTTTACTGAAGAGACTATCTAATTAGCATAGTTGACAGAGCTAAGATCTTTGACTAAGGGTTTTATCTTACCAATAAGAGTTCAACTTTTACTAAGGAAAAGCAAGAACTTACAGAGAGAGAAAAAGAGGAAGACTCTGTTGCTATGGCTGACATTAAGTGTCATGGACTAGTTTGCACGTTTTCAAAGACCAAAGACCCCCTGATAAATGACAGGTCTGTGCCAGTGAGCAGGCATGCGCTTTAAAGGCTAACAGGCAGAATGAGAAGTAAATTAATAAATAAATAAATATGTAACAAAGGCTTCATATGAAATTATAATGGAACAGTGCTAAATGTCCTCAAAAGGACATGTTTTACACAAACTGGATAGAATGAATATCAATAACAACGCTTTAATTTTTCTGTAGTGCAATTTGACACAAATTGAAAGAAAAAAAACAGTAACAATGCTTGAATTTGTATGCATAGCAAATTCATTGGGGTTGTATATTTTGATTGAAAATTTTAGCATTTGCAATGAAAACATCTGGCACTGTTATACTTCCATAGTGGTATGGATAATGGACATGATTTATATTGCAGTTATAGACAGGATGTTGCCTAAAATAACTCCAAGACTGACCACAAAATCCTGTGTGTCAATGCTCCACTGACAAAAAACAGGCTTCACATTTTGACTGAAATCGAGACAGAGTATACAGGAATACTTTTGATGAAATAGTGATGGCAGAAAACGCCATGACCAATCCACAGATCCTGTTTGTTTTGTTTGTCTTTGTATACCCTTAGTTTATTTACTGCAGCTTTATTGACTTCTTATAAAGCCATGTCTAATTCAATATTGTTTGCCGTAATGCAGTTAGTGCTACTGTGCTGAATTCAGTGAACACAATGAGAACAAATTGCAATCATTAGCATTGATCGGTAGTGACTGGAGAATTTGTAGCAGGGTGGCAAACAAAAACAGAGAGAAAAAAAACAGCACATATGGATTGGTCTTGAATTCACTTATTGACTTCACATGCCCTACATTGAAGGCATCATTGTCCTGGTGATGTACTCTACTCTTATATAGTATACACTCTATAGCGGTACCTGTATATTCATTTCAATAGGTTGTGTTGCCTTCAAAGTGCTCCATAGGCCTACTATTCGTCAACTGAAAAGGATTTTAAAAAGAGTGTTGTGTGTGGAGAGAATGTTCTCTGTGTGCATGTTGCTGAGAGATGTAGGTTCAACTTGAAATGTACTCTGATACTTATTTTGCCTCGTTTTAACACTGATCCTTCCACTGATTTTATAACTTGGTTCCAACTTCAACTTCTTAGTTCAAAAAACAGGATTCAGATTTAATTTCACGGACAGCAAGTTTTTTTTTTTTGCAGAATGGGTTTTTGTTAGAAATGGTCATGTAAGCTTAATGCAGAGACCACGGTAATAATACCTTCTACAAAGGTGAGCTATGAAAATTCAGATATGCATGCTTGATTTTCTCTTCTTAGCTTAATTAAGTGACAAAATCAGAGTGTGTCCACTCAGACCTCACCGGAAGTAATGAATGAATCAAGGCCCTGTTTAATACATCCCAGTTCCACAAAAAAAAAAAACAGCAGGAACGATCTCTTAGGAACCGATTCACCTTGAAGACAAACACCCTGCTGGCTTTTTTCCGGGAAAAAACTCTCTGATATTCTAATTAGCTTCCTGCTGAACATGGCTATTGTATCCAGTGTCTACGGTGCCCTCAGTGGCGTAGGTGGTCATCAGACGCTTACATCAGAGCTGGAGGACTACATTAGGGGTGAATAGGGTGACACCTCTCAGCCCACACTGTGTGCCACATCCTCTCACATGGATGAATAATGCATCGTCCTCATTGCTCCGATGCCATTCATTAACATCACTTTTATGATGAGCTCCTGCTGCTCTGTTAAATGTGCAGACTGCCGCAGACTTGTGTACTGGACTTGTGAATACATGCATCAAACAGCTTGGGTTCGATTTTTGGCTGATTTCACCATGATGTGGATGGGTGTCGTGCTGGGTTGTTTAGTCTTTCAGTGTCTTTGTTTCTCAACTGGAGTGTATCTCATCTCCCTGAAGCTGATTGTGGCTTGTTGTTGGTCTTAGGCCTGCATGCGGTGGTGTTCTAAACCCAGACAGAGGGTTCCAGGTTGTAAGTCATGCGTAACAGTAGATCACAGATATCCACATACTGAGTCAATTGCCTAGTGTCAAATGAGGTTCATGGTCTTTTACACACAACTTAAGGGTAAACATTGGTGTGGCCTTTCCCACATGAAAATCGCTGATGAGGGACAAATGTTTTCATAGAGACGCCAAAGTTGTATGTTTTCTGCTGGACTGGTAAATTTACTAATCTTAATGAAATGTGTTGTTTGCTTTAGCTAAAAACTGGCCATGGACATAGTTACCAACACAAGTAAGCTTTTTTCCTGTGTCAATGTTGAAATGTAATTGCTACCAGGATTGTAGTTTCACAGTTATGCACCAACACTAGAATGTGTGTTATTCGGACCAAGAAGACTAGTGACGTTACTGAGACAGCCCACAGCTGCTAAAAACATTATAGCCAATTAAAGTGTAACTTTTAAGCTTTGGATCTTGTGTCGGCCAAACTTCACAATTTATAGTTCAGCTAATGGTTTTGAGAAATGGGTCAGGGAAAGAGACAAAGAGATGCATTCACCACCAACAGACACGTATCTACTATTTTAATGCTGTGACGTGTATGTGCCTGTTTTTGGATCCTTAGAAGCCTTGAGACCAAAAAAGAGAGCAGGCTCCAATGCTCTAGCGACAGCATTATCTATCTGCTTCACTGCTCATGGTTTCTTTACATTCTTTTGTCGGCCATGTTGAGAGAGGGCCCCTGGAAAGGTGTGAGGGAAGAGCCCAAGAGGCTGACCTTTGACCCCTCAGGGTAATCTCAAGTTCACATGCATCAGCCGACAGCATGGAAGCCTATTAAACTGTCTTCCCGATACCATTGTCTTCTAGATACATATTGAAACAAACTGAACTTGGATAAACCCCTCCTCACGCACACACACACACACACACACACACACACACACACACACACACACACACACACACACACACACACACACACACACACCCACCCACCCATGAAAAGCTACACAAGTAACCTAAAAAAACGGAAAAAAGGTTTGCAGTGTCCTAGTGCACGGATTTCTCTTGGATTACAGCTGTGGTTCTCTGGCCAACAACATCTGGTGGAACTGTTAATGGCTAGACATTAAAAAATAAAGATGTCCCAGAAATAAAATTAGAGCAAATGTATCAGGTTCAAGCTTTAATGCTTTGGATGTTTATTTATTTCTTTAATATATACTGTATTTTCATATAATCCACAGATTTCCTTTGATTGTTACTAAGAACATTAGTTAGTCCAAGAAAATATAACACATACATTCTAATACTATTGAAAGTAGCTGAAAGATTGGGATGGAATTGACAGCTATCTTTGTTCAATTATCAGGTTTGTTCAGGTCTAAATCCTGTTAAATATTACAATTAAAAATGTAATTCTAATCTGCTCATTTGTATTTTCCTAAGTTCTCCCGTGATGACAAACAGGCCGCCCCCACTGGGAAAGAGGAGAATGGAGGGGGTATAAACACATCCTGTGCCCAGAGTGGATCAGGTCACCCAGATGCCCAGAGCTCATCTGAGACCGCGGAGGCCCAGGTGTCAGAGGAGACTCGGCTGCTGCAGGAGAGGGTCCTTCAGGAGATCCCTACCCAACAGAAAGTGATCCTCCGTGGGTCATCCAGGTTTCTCACTCCGCCAAGCTCCAAAGGCGAGGATAAGATGAGCCTGACTATGTCAACACACACCACCCACTCTACCACTGTTATCAAGGCGTGATGCTTGGGCCATCATCAACTCCCTCTAAGCTCAGTGTTGTTACTGGCAATTGCAAACAAAATAATTAACACTAGTTTTGGCAAAAGTAAGCTTTTTTGAAACACTGCTAAACTAATACTTGTAACTGTTTCATTGTTCCAAAGCCTCTCCCAACAAACCCAAGTATGAGTACCACCTTGGCATTGATCTGATTGGCTATATATTTGAATATCTGGCCATTGGAATCTAAATTGTTTTTATTCAGAGTCTGGGGCAATAACAGAGCGCAGACTTTTCCCCTAGAGCATATGACTTAACGATTGGTGTGGTAAATTGTAGAGAAGAGTTACAGTGCTCTGAATTAATATCTCAAACCCCACCTTTGAAAATTAAATCTAAACCATTCTTTGGCATCTGATATTGAGCTAAAGCTTGAACATATGAACAAATTGGCTTTGCAAATATTGTTACGGTAGTTCAGGCTTTAGAAATGGCAGAAGAGCAAACTGTTGTTCAAGCAACAATGAATGACATGTCTTTGAAGTGTGTAACCTCATCATCAGGTAACGCTTAAGGCCTTAACAAGTTTACTCCACTCAAATCTCTGACTAAATATTCTATGAAGGCTTGCTTGCTGCGCCATTTCTCATATCATCCTACAGCCGTGACAACAAGAAAGTACCACTAATGTACTGTAAACTTAACAATAATCCATCTATAACTAATGGCAGTGTCATGAGCACTGAATAATCATGTATACAATAACACTGAGCCATCTTGCTAATCCACTTCTAGTATTGCCTTGAAATGTTCCTGGACAATTTTAACTGAATTCTCACATACAATATTCAGGCTTCATTCTACAGGCAAGGTTCCAAATAGATTATATGAGCACCATATCATTACTCTTTCTTAACTTCCCTTGATGCAGTCTACAGTCCAACTGAAAACTGGTGTGAAGGTGTAGGATGAAAACAGACTGAGGCTACCATGCCTAAGGTTCCATAAAGGAACCCTGTGTGTTGTGGCTCCTCAAGGCTTTATGGTGCATTAAAACCTTGACACAGTTTGACTCTGAAATGTATCAGTTGTAAAGGAAAAGGGCTGTGAGTGCCAGAGTGACAGTTCTGTTGTGATGTTACTATGGGAGTATCTAAGAAATTTAGATGTGCCAAGCATGTTAAAAAATGAACAATTTTCTTCTCCCTTGGTAAAATGTGGTCATATAGACTCTTTCAATGACATATATTCAGTGATTCAGAAGGATCTGCATATGCAATAGTCAATGATTTTTGCCCATGCAATTTGCAGATGTAAACATTTCATTACTCAATACTGGCTACACGGATGGTGACTGAGTGGTGACTGAGGGACCCTAACAAAATATTTTCCCAATAAAAGAAAGTATTTCATTTTGTCTTGTGTTTCCTTTGTGATATCTCTAAATATGTTTAGTAATCCCTTGTCTGCACTAATTAGTTATGGGTGAAACAGGGCAGTAGTGGTGTGTGCAGAGCAAATGAGTCAGCTTCAGCCTTGACACGGCAGCCATTCAATCATTTCTGTACAAAGGCAGAGCCACTTTATTAAACATTTAATTTCAAACTTCACAACAGGAACATTATGTGCACACCTTTACAGTTTTTAATATATTTACAGGCTAATCATTTATTAATCTCCTATTATATGTGTACACTGGCCAATACATATAATTGACTTACATTTTCAGTTGACCATCTCCTCAAAGCCAGCTAAAATAGAAAAGTGCTTACCTGAATTAAAAATCAATGCATGGAAGGTAATATTACAGAATAAAAATGCTACCACCAGCCAAGCACCAAAAAAGCTTAGAGTGCTGTTTCTGATGATAACTTACTGGAATAGATTGAATTCTTCACACAACCTTGGAAAGCTGATACGTTTTCTTTTTTCCATACTTGTATCAGAATCACGGGACCACACTGTCTCTGAACTATTTGAGAACCTCAGAAGAGAAAGCTTAGAGGCTGTGATAAATGTTCAATTCAAACATCTTTGCCTACATAATATCATTTTGGGGTTCAACTTTTAATATAGAATTTCAACATGCCACAAAGGCAACTTTTTGCCTCAATGAACAATGGAAATAAGGACACTAAGTTAGACAGTACATGGAATTCTCGCCTCTTCTCAAGCAGTGAGTTTCAATGTGGCTACCCCAGTTTCACCTCGATCCCAATGGCTTACACCCTCATTCCCGCAGCTTCATCTGTGACTGACAGCATGGGAGCAATGCTCATCCTCTTATGCTAGGCTACCCTACAGCCATCCTCCACTAAACAGCTTAAGCACTGAAAACATGGCCTGGGATCACGGCCTGGTACTCCCCAGCACATCAGAGACCCCTCTGGTATCCCTCTGGTATCCCTCTGGGCTTGTAAAACAGTTGAGTGTATCAAACACTCCCTCCTAAATGATCCTTTTTCCCCCACTGAGTCCCCCCGGCTAATCTCACAGCGAGTCGGTGCGCCTCCTGGCAAACACGGCCGACATGCTCTTCACGATGCCCTTGATGCCGGCGGGCTTCTTGATGACGGAACGCGACTCTCTGATGCGGTCCACTAGGCCGTGGAACACCATGATCACGCTGTGGTAGTTTTCAGCGGCCGACACTTCGTAGAACTGGCAGTCGGAGGCCAGGGCCAACAGCCGGCCCTCTTCACTGAGGACCGTGCGGCGGTGGTGAAGGTCCCGCTTGTTCCCCACAATGGCAATGGGTACCTTCTCCAGCCCCAGGTAGTCCTTGGTGACCTTGATGCTCTGGATGAGGCGAGTCACCATGTTGAAACTGGCCCTGTCGCAGATGCTGTACACCAGCACGAAGCCATCCGCCCACTGCAGCCTCTTCTCACACAAAGAGGAACCGCTGGAAATGTCCTGCTGAGGTGAGAGAGGGAAATACAGTTATGTTTACATTTAACTAATATTCTTTTAAATTGCTTTGGACACATATGTCTGCTAAATACCTTAACTATTACTATATCTATGAAAGGGAGGTAGAGCCCTCTTCATTCCTTTAACTCCTTGATCTTTAAGACTGAGGAAGTCAGGGGATTTTCCTCGTACTCTCCAAGATTATGGTTATGGACGACAATGGGTTTGACTTCATGAAAGGTCTCTCAAGATATAACATGAATGTGTTGACAGAGATAATAATTCATAAGGATGAAAGCAGGCATAACTCTATGAAACAGCTCTGAAAATAAAATACAAATGTGTCGAGGAAGATTACATGAGAATGACAATAAGTTTGACTATAATGAGGTCAATCATCACACAACATAAAATAACAAGACATAACATCCATGTGTTGGGGAAGAAAAGACCAATTTGATGTAATTTCCATGACTATATTATGTCGATTATATACTGTAGAAGTTCTCACTTTATACCCCAACTATCAATTATATACTTTGACTTGAAATAATTATATTTTACAAACATAAGTTATGGATAATATCACAGTCTGCATATTCTTTTAAGAAAAATTTGGAAACATTTTTTCAGACTCATAATCACCATTCACTAGTTTTGAATACGGCACAGTTGTTTACCTGAGAATAAGGTGAATCCCAGATACTGAGGGTCAATTCTCTTCCATCTACGCTGAAACCATGACTGTAAATAGTTTCTAAAATAAGAAAAGATTGCAGCGTGAGATTGCACCAGTGAGGAGAAGACAAATCCAGCCAATTAAAGACACAATCGACTTAGATTGGACAATCAACCCACCAATGTCCCCGTATTCTCCTATGAATCTCCGTGTTAGGAAACGTACTGTCAGTGCTGTAATGAAATTGACAGAACCAACGTAAGTGGCAAATACATTTCGAGATTTTCATAACAGTTCAATTTTTAAAAGCGTACTTTTTAACTTTACTGTCACTGGCTTACCAGATTTTCCAACATTATCGGTCCCCAACACAACAATGTTTGCATCCATCTTCAAAGCGTTAGGTCCAGTCATGTCTGAGGCTTTGACAACAAGTGAGGTTTACAGGAGAGTGGAGGCGGGACTTCAAAAGAATCCTATATACACAAGAAGTCGCAAGTACGATTGACTCTGAGGGGTGTGTATACATACCGCTAAAAGTTGGGCTGTACCACTTTACAGTAAAACAATACATAACACACCAACAGAAAATACAGTAAGCTCATCGGTTAAATAGTGTATATGGTGTGTTGTACACTCACATATTATGGAAGTCGTAGTTCAGTGTCCGTGACTTTAATGGTGTGCTGCTTGTGTCTGAATATTCACAATTTTCAATCCAAGTATTCACATGGATAGCCATGCTTCGCAACAGCATGACAGTAACCAACAGCATTCAAAATAAATTCAATAGTCTTTCCTATAATTTACTTATTTCACAGATTACAACTGAGAACACGTTTAAGTTTTAATACATTTATATTTTATTTAGATAGTATGGGTTAATATATTATTCATAAACATAAACACTGTTACAATTTGTCAGCATGAACAGCTATTCTATGCATCACTGCCTCAAATTATGCATGTCTGCTTTCAGTATGATATATCTTTTGTAATATCTAACTCACATGGGGGCAGATTAAGATGGTACAAATGTTAGCATGGTCTCTTAGGCACTCTTGCTGCTGAGCATGAAAAGGAACATTTGGAGTTATTGTCCTGCAATTTGCGCCTTCATCATTGGGGCTATATAGAAACTGTGGAGCCAATCTCCAGTTTATCTGCCTCTCCTGTTCTTCCCATCACTTATCTGTCCAGCTTTTCACCTCACCCACCTATTCTTTCACTGTCACTCCTTTAGATTATTGTATGACATCATCACTGCAAGTCATTATGTAAAGCAGGTAGATGCAGGGAAATGGGAATAGTTATGACAGTCTCGACGGTGTGACATCCAATGCTCTCACAAACACATAACTGCCTTTCTCCTGACTTGGGCATAACTCACAGTGACATTGCAGTGATGACTGGAGTCATATTTGAACTGAAAGTCAACCGAAAGGTAGGCTTTAATATTGCTCCTCACGGGTAGGGTGTGTAATGTCTAAGGTGTGACATTTCTGATGCCTATCACAGGTGGGCAATGCTCTCTGTCCGGAGTCCTTTCACAGAAATAAATCACTTCATTGATGAAATCTTACTAGTCCTTGTTCATTCTGCTGCTCGTTCATGCTCGTATGTTCTTGTCGAAGCATGATTCTGACAACACTAAGGTCATAGGTTTGATGGCCATGAAGCACACAAACTTGTATCTGCACTGTGCTGTAAGTCACTTTGGATAAAAGGGTCTGCTAATACAATTCCGGTGGTTCCAGTACACCAAAATAGCACCACGTACATGCAAATATATTTTTATATTTATTGTAGACATTATATTGTATGATTTCTGTGCTTGTCATGGCGAATAAAATAGGCTCTCAGATTAGAAACCTCTATTTGAAATTGAGAAATGCTACCCTCTAGTGTTGAAAAAACTAACCATTTATCAGAGGAGGAGAGGAAGGGGAGAGAAAGGGTCAGAGGAAGAGACTTCCTACATATTGAGAAAATTAAGGAACTGCAATGATACTTAAAAGTTTGTAGAGCATCTTGTTCGACATTTGTCTCAGTGGTTGTATGTCCTGGTGTGACCTGTGTCTCAGTGGTTGTGTGTCCTGGTGTGACCTGTGTCTCAGTGGTTGTGTGTCCTTGTGTGACTTGTGCTGTGAGGCACACAGAACCCCGCTGGGGTTGTCCTTGCAGCCTTTGCCATGGGAAGCAAACTTGTTGCTAAGGAGGCTTAAACCCATGGGTGCTGGCACATGTGACAAGCACTGGGGATTAAGGTTTGTACACCTTTGGTCTCCGCTCCATTTACCCATGACAGGTCAGAGGTCATTGCCTCAAAGAGACCATGTCCACACTGAGCAGCTTGCAATCCCTTTGAACGAGTCATCTGATAATTATTAAATTGGTTTAATTCACAGAATCAAACCATGGTTTTGTTGACAAGTGTTGAAGAGAAATTGGTAAGTTATAGTTTTCTGGCATTTTCAAAAGGCTGCTGAGGGGGGTATTTCAGAATATTACTATAAACCAGATATGCCCCCAATAACCGCAATCTAACCATTGTGGATATTAGCTTGAAAGACAGATCAACTAAATGAATCCTTATGTTCATATTGTTAGTCCCTTGAAGCCAGAAATATCATTGGTTCTGAATAATACTGTATTGTATTTAGTTTGCTGTTCATTATGTTCACTTAAGAAGATTCAATGGACTTGAAACACAGTGACTGTGACTAAGGGTCTGTCTAAAATGCATTTACTGAGCTGCTGAGAGAGAAGTAAAATACAGGAAATACATCAGTCTGATGAGAGGAAAGTCAAATGCTGGCACTATATCAGTATGATGAGAGGAAAGGTATACTAAAATGAGAGCTGTCTTGATCCCACATGTTCTGTATGTTTCATATCTCAGCACCTTTGAGAATAGGTTTTTGAAAAGTTTGTAGTTTGAAACAAAATGAGTCATGCCATTCACTCTGATCTCAGAATATTGTTGCTGACTTTCTACTAAATTCAAGTATACTGTATGCAGCTCTTTTTTTACGTAGGTGAAATAGAAATGTTAGATCATGCCAGATCACTGCAAAGGTCCCTGACAGGCCTTGGACAGAAGCAGGCTGAATTGCCATTTGCTGTGCTCAAATATCAGACGATTTTCAGAGTAAAAATTGTGGGGGAAAAAAGAAAAAAACAGGCTTTGCATCTTAATTTTACAGGAAAAAACCGGCGCACTTCTCCCTGCCTAGCGGCGTGAATGAATAAGTTCTTCGAACAAAGTCCATGACACTAGGTCAAGTCCCGTTTATTATATCGCAGTTTCTGCGATAAGGAACCATTAATATCTGATTTCCAGAAAAAAAGTCCACCAGCAGACCTATACTGTCTTTCATTTAACATGGCTACTATCACCCCACCACTCAAGCTTGCTTATAAAATAACATAGGTTTCCTGTGCTGGTCTCCAACAATAGAAGTGATAAGGGATAATAGTACAATGGGTCGTCATAAACTTTTTACTAACTATTGAACAACTGAAACAATTGCAATGAATTTATTAACAATTAGCATTGTCTCAACAAAGCTTAAACAGAGCGTGAGAACATTGCCTCTGTGTGATTGCAGTGTCTGGATGGTTGTATGTGTGGTTACAAAACAAGCAAGTTAAAGCTTACAAGTAGACTCTCTTTAATATTTAAGAGGTTGTTCTCTCAGCACGCCTGCAGTGCTCATCATTATAACTTGGCTTATTTACAAACAAACATGAGCACACACATCTCCTACTCTGCTCCTGTGATATAATAAATGCAGACGGCAGCCCTGAGGGAATCTATTGTGTAGTGGCAGTGGGGAGCTCTTGGCGTTTCTGTTCTCCCTTTATCCTAATTAGGAAGTCATGTAGTCTATATCCTCTGGGACGCGCCAAGTCTCTCACTCAAATAGAATAATGATGAAAGACTACAGTCTGATCCTATCTGTGACAATGACATGGGAGGCTAATCAGTTCTGTTTCAACGTCATCCTGTCCCAGCTTTCCTTATTTCCTTATTATCAGGCTTGTTTATGTACTCCTGCTCACACACGGGACATAACCCAGCTGAGACACTCTGAGCTGAATCAAATACATCCAGCAGAGGATGCTAACGTCACAGTAATGTGTTACAAACAGCACTGTTCATGCCTTTGACTTTGTCCTTCCCAGGTTCCTTGTGGAATAGATTGTGCCTACAGAAACAGACCAATGTCATCCAATTTAAACTAGGAGATTTGTCAGGCTTGACAACACTCCCAAACACCCTAGATGACCGCATTTCTTTTTTTAATTTAGTGTTTATTGAATCGGGACAGATTATGCATAGAGACTGCACAGCAATTATCTAATGCAATGCATCACAGCATTTATAGCTACTGCTAATTTCTAATGTCCGTCCCTCGAAGGCCCTTAAAAACAACAAACATAAAACATGTTCACAAACAGCAGAATAAAAGGTAGTACATTTTGTTGATGTTATAAAACAGCAGTACGACTTCCTGGAATAGACACATATCCCGTTTATACATACATACAGAAATATATACACAGTAGACACTTGCATATGCATATACTGTAGGCATATATACATACATACACACCTACACTCCCCACCACCCCAACAGATGCAATTCAATGTCATTTTTATTTAAGTCAATTCATTTTGATTCATATAGAACCAAACAATAAAATCGTCTCAAGGTGTTTTACAGAGCCCAGATTCATAAGCTTTTAAAAACTCTTTCAGTTTGTTTCAGTTCTGTTGTAAGTTCAGTCGGCAGCCCATTCCATGTGTTAGATCCCTTTCTCCTCTCAACAATGATGATTCAGGCAGTGCTGACACCAGGTTGCTATGAATATGCATGGCCCTCGTCAGTTCCTCACCAGAAGTGACAGTCCCTAATTTACACAAGAATCTCAAGACACCTTCAGTTTTACTTGTGGGCAGCTCACAACATACAACTTAAATCAAAGGTCGTATTGTGCGTGGCAAATATGACTTCATGAGTATATTTTGAGGCCAAGCAATCTGTAGTGCACTTTCATCTGAAATGGTTATGTCCTCCCTCAACCTTCTCCCCAGTTGGATTGAAGATTACCCAGGATGTTGGTTTGGCATTCAGAGATGCTTCTCTTTGTTAGAATCAAACATTAACAATAGCATGTCATCAATAACAAGTCATCCACACCACATTGCAGATGCACAATTGCAGTTCTCAGGTCAGTAAGAAGAGAGAATAAGACATAAGAGTCTGGTTGACTTGATTTGTTACTGACATCCTCCTTTCCCTTGTCCTTGTGAACCATACGTGTACTATATGATCATTTGTGGTACCTCATTTCATGTATTGTATTTTGAAGAGTGTGTGTGTGTGTGTGTGTGTGTGTGTGTGTGTGTGTGTGTGTGTGTGTGTGTGTGTGTGTGTGTGTGTGTTTGTGCGTTGTGTGTGTTCACGCGCGTGTGAGTGTGGGCATGTGTGTATGAGTGCGTGCGTGCATCCAAGTCTACCCACTGACAGAGGACTAGAAGGATATTACTTAAAGTTACACATAACAGATGGAGTGATCCCACTTTGTGCGGCTTCATGTTGTTTTAAGTGGAAGTTTTGTGCACATGCAACAAATTAAACATTTCCATGACGTGTGACAACGTCTGGGAGGCTGCTTTAACAAGCAGTATAACTTTTATTTGAATCATTCAGACCAAGAAATGCCTGTGCAACAATCAACCACAAGAGGTCATCTCTCACTCAAAAACGGAACTGCGAATTGATAATATAATAATAAATTAATCATTGTTTGGATTTACCTTACATGTCATTGATATGTATATTTAAGACACTGGCATACATTTAGGTATTAGATAAGAAATGCCTTGTGGAAAGGAGAAACAATAGCCCCTTATACATGCGTCAATGATTTGATGTTGTACACCTGAATCTGAATGGACACTCATTGAGAGCACCATATTGGCTGGGAATAATGTGATTTAACCACCCAGTTGGAACACTGGCATTGAAACATTAACACAATGAATGTGGGAGCACACTAGAAGAGCCTGATGCAATTATCACTCTTTCTGGGGCACAGCTAGCTTGGACTCGCTTACTGCATATCATTTCCATTATCATAGAGGAGAGCCGTAGGCTGGGAGATGGAGATAAGGTCATTCTTATTGCATGGCAAATACGTCCCACTGCTGAAGTCAAGTCATTCGCCAATTTTGTTATTTGTCTTCGATTTGTTTCAAAGCAGGTCTACCACCTTTCAACAATCATTTTGGTGAGATGTGTCACTCTCACACAGTTTTGCTCACACACAGTTGAACAACAGTTCACATCCTGAAAGTATATGTGATGTGTGTATGTGTGCGTGTATGTAAGGGTGTGTGTGTGTTTGTAGGTCTGTGTATGTTTACGTGTATGTGTTTGTGTGTGTCTGTGTGTGTGTATGGTTATTATTTTTGTTATTCCTTTAAAAAACAAAACATATTTGACATCAGCCAACCCTGCATTTATCAGGAGGAAAATCATTGCCTAGCCTGAGTAGAGGCATCTTGATGTTTCTACCTTATTTTACCTATTATTGAGTCTGTCATTATTAAAGACACTGAGCTTTAGCCATTGTCACGCAGAAAAGTAGGCCAACAGATGGCGTCAATCAAAACATAGCATGCAATTTGTGAATAATTCATTAAGGTAATTAGAAATAACATGTGCTGCTTTAGCATCAATGTGTAGTCTTCTGAGGGAAACAGAATGACGCTTCAATAACAGTCTGTCTGCAGACAGAATGCATATCTACTAGTGCATGACAACATGGATCAAGGGACGCATTTTTAAATCATTGATAATTCATTAGCACGCTTACATAATGAAGGAATCTAGAAGATTCACGACAATTTTTTTTATTGGATACTTCGCCTGAGGACTTGTTGATCCGAGCAAAATAGGTACCAGTGTTTTTAAAAGTCTTCTGCCATCTGATGTCTATTTGAATGGCCTTTGGTACCTTATGTGCTAGTAAATTACCACAATCATGACCATTTACAAAATTAACTCTGTGGTTACACAGGCTCCCTCCACAGTGGATGTGAAAGCTCGTTTCTCAGTTCCTGATCTGGTGATAAGCTGCAGTTACTAGCGCAATATCTCTTCCCCTGCTATGGAACCAACTGAACATGTAAGCTCGACACTGACATGAGTTTCCAGGACATTTGGGTATAATATAATAACCTGTATTTGGTTATTGGTCAAATAAATTATTTCTAATTGCACATAATGTGCATATAATGTTTGTAACGTTTCAGTATGCATTGTAAAGTCCTCAGTTCCTTCACTTAAACTTGGTGAAGTGCAAGTGAAAGTGTGTGAAGAAGAAACCAGATCAAAACCAAAATGCTTAAGCCGGTTCTTCCACAACTTCCTCCATACCTTACCACAGTTGTAGCAAACCATGTCTCCGTAACATGCTCAGTTGTAGCAAACCATGTCTCCGTAACGTGCTGCTCAGATGCAAAACATTTGGCAAGCAGGTTCATCTATCTCTTTGAAGGTTTATTGATGTTAAAATGTGCACTTACTCAGTAGAGGTTGAGTCAAGTCACATAAATTGTTCTCTCTTTCCATATTTTTGTTTATGGAATCTACAAGTTAAATCCAGTTTGGGTTTCAGAAGTACTTTTTTGAGGACCTTTGTATAAGAGAAGGCTCTGATGTCTGTGTGGTGGTGGCACCCTGTGTTTTCTTACTTTATGGTGTTTCAGGAAAACAATAAAGACAGTCATCTTTCCATCTCTCATTGTTTCCAAAGTACCCTTTGCCCCAGGGAAGAGTTCATAAAACAGGTAATTGTTTCCTTATTGGTGTCTTATCCCTCTTTAAATCTAGACCGGTCCTGGTAGCTGAATTTGGTTAACTGATTACATATGGAGCCACTACTGCTAATTCCCTGTCTTGATGCTAACCAAATATTAACAAAACGTAAAACCATGAACATGAACAAACTGTTAATATAGTCTACATTGCTTGCATTTAAGACCCAATGCTTCTTCTTCATACAATGTTGATAGTGTCAATATGAAATTAAAGCATGTTACAACCAGCTGTATTTTGCATAAACTGGAGATATGAAGCCACATGGGCCAAATCCCGCAGAGCATGCCCACTTCCAGCGGAGCCAATTCTCATTGAGCATCCCTGCCTTGCATGAGCTCATGCAAATAAATCTTCTTACAGCATTAGCTTGCTGTCACTTCATACGTTTGGTAATTCTGCCTCAGTCCTGATGAGGGCTGGGTGCAGGGGTGGCACTAATAGCTGCTGACTTGGCCATGATCCGCTCCAGATTTGTGGAACGTTACTCGATCAGCACCAAATTCGTTCCAGAGTCAGCCCCTATATTTGAGGTAGAGGAGAAGAAGGAGAAGAGAAAAAACTAAAACGTTTCAGGATTAAGGATTCACTCTGTCAGGCCTTTCTGAAATTACCATTGGATTTGCTTCTCCCCTTAAAGTCTCAGCTCAGCATACCTTTATTATAAAGCATAGAAAGGACATAGCTGCTCTGCTGCCTTACTTTACTCATATCCCTCAGTGCTGCACAGTTAGCTTACAAGCTTACAAACATGCTTCTGTTTCAATTTAGATCAACAAAGCTCATGCTGTTTTGCCAACGTATCACGTGGGTACTGATTGTGCCAGGGCTTCAGGCTTTACATACACAGATGCATATGGTGAATTCACACACTGTCTAGACAATTTTTTGGGGGTGGGGGAATGGATTGGCTAAGAGAGCATCCGGGAAAGTGTAGTGGAGGATGAGCTTGACTAGAGCATAGATGTGGAGGATGTTCCAAGCCCTCTGGCTTAGACTGACATGGATTTTCAGACAGACAGTGTTGGCTTCACCCCTCTCCTGCTTGTGGAAGCCGGCTTGGACACTGGTTTGGGATTGGGGGAGGGGCAGGCTGTTATTCTTCCTTTAATTGATGCCTGGAGAAGAACTGCTCCCTGCCTAAACACTTTGAGTCTGTTTGAAGCACACTTATACATCAAGCTTAACACACCCTGATGAAATGTGCCTCAGGACACAGAGGTTAAGAGGTGTTCACCAATACTGAGCTTTGCCTAAGGGAGGAAAACACATGTGTCATTTTTAATGACCTGTTCTGATTCAAAAGCTACATATACTTTGAGGGAGACCAGTGGTGCCAAACCTGATTTTTTGGTTTTGAAGAATGCCCGTTACACAATGTGAACCAACAAAAAAGCCTTAGAAATGTAGAAAATGTCCCCTCTTAGCCTTGTTTTTCTGAATGCACAAAGCAGCTTAACGAGCAAGGAGCTGAACCTGGTCTGGCAAAGATTTGGTAGGTTATATATTTCGGCTGAATAAGAGTTTAACTGTGAAGGCAGAGAGGACATTGTTCTTAAAGTTCTAAAATTACCCCCTGCTTAGCCTTTTTAAGTTTTAATTTTTTGGAAACAGTAATGTGTACACCTGCTGTTGCTGTCAGTAAAACAAACTGTTTTCATATTAATCTAATACAATCCTTCTTTGTAAACATCAAAAAGACATTTAGGTCTCTAGGCAACAGGATGCATTGTTCTGACTGACAGAGATATACACCGGACAAATTGAATAGGTCGGCCTGTAAAGTAGCGATGGAGAAGCTAATCTTGAATGGAGCACATGCCAGCAGTTATTCAGATTCTGCAACAGTACCAGCCTGGATTTAAAATGGAGCAAACTAATTCACACCAGATAACAGCCAAATCTGATCCAGAATCAGCTGTCATCTCACTGCCAGTCATTGCTGACAGATGAAGTTCGAATGGGGGTCAGCCTGTCAATCAGAGCATTTGAGTGTACATAAGGGCTTTGCCCCAGCAGGGGGTGAGGGATTTCCCCAAAGGACATACGGAATTAGTCCGAGGTTATGAGCACTGTGTATAATTTACTGGTAAATGCAAATGAATGTCAATACCAGAAATGGAAATCATGTTGACCCTCAGCAAAAAGTCTAAGCCATAAATCATGACATGCATGTTGGTATACACCATTTGGTTTAGTGCAGTTAACAAAATATATTCCCTGCATGGTAATGATTAGAGTTGGCATTTTATTGAAAATTGAAAATGTGGTCAGTTGTGGTTAGACCTCCCATAGATATCCCTGTACACTGTGGGGGGTTCTGAAGGTTTCTGTGCCTTTAAGCTAAAATTGTCAGCAATGGGAAGGACACTCATCTGCACACCATGATTTAAAGGCTGCCATTTTGAGTGGGGCGTTTTGCTCAATGATTGGTCATGCACTCTTTTTCATCCTGCCAGCCTGACTGAGTTTGCAGAGTGCTAGATCACCGAGATCCACGTCAGGGCCGGATGAACTGGACACAACCCGGACCCATAAACCAGACAGAGCTCTCATCACTGACGCTCCACTCACCTCTGCCAGGACAAGAGGTGTCAGAGACAGAGAGCCGATCGTCATCTGCACACACCATCCACACGTATGATCTCAGGCTGCCACATCTCTGCAGAGAGCTGTTGCATGGGCCGTGTGCAAAGCATTCTAACTTCACAGCTCTTGATCTTCATGCTCCCACTTATTTTTGGTAGTTGATGTGCAGATGTTATCGTGATTTATTACGTTAGAGTAAAAGTTTGTGTCATAACTATCACTGACCAATGACCATAAAGCGTGACCTGTGACTGACTAAAATGTACCTTTAAATATACAACAATTTACTATGTGCATATTGCTGTATCTCATTACAAGGAGACATGTGGCACATTAGGTTTGAAGTATCTCTCCTTTCACGCAGACACATATACACAGACACGCAGACACATATACACAGACACGCGCATGTCAAATAGAGTGCAGATACACACTTCTCACTGACATAGAGATGACACATCATGATGTCATCTCATCATGTAGCACTCTACTCCATTCCATGAGGGGCAGAACATGTCCATATTTGGGGACTTGCTTAAAGGGGTCTTGGAGTTTGGGCATGGTGTTATTTTGGATATGGCAATGCCATTTCAATGATTATGCTCCATATAAGGGACTACTGTAGAGGCCGCCGCTGGGCCCAGTAAACATCGGGTAGAGTGGCCTCTTCCTGTTTGATGGTATTTCTTACTAGATATCTGCCTGATTCTATTCTTGTATAATTGAACTGTTGACATTTGTTCATTTACATGCCATAATGAGTTTTGAACTGAAACCTGTCATAGAATTTATTAGCAAGCAGCGACTGTTAATACTAGGCCAGTATGTGAACAGCTGTTTCAAAGTAAACAAGAAGTTGACATGCAATATCGGTGACATCTGGGTTTTTGTTTTCAGTGTTTTGTGGTCAAAATTAGACAGATGTAAGTTCATTCTTAAATCTCCATGTTACATTAAAGCAGATATTAAAACTGCATGGTAACCGAAACCTGTGGCTAGCAGTAGGTGCACCAATTCACCGTGGTCTTTTAGAACTATTCCCCCGTGCAAAAGAAGATGAAAAACAAAGCATGTTCTGTCTTGTAGTCAGAAAAGGTTAACAATATCCATTCTTTGCATTCTTTTCCTCCCCAACACCTGTAACACCCTAAACACTCATAGCACTGTCACACCTACTGTATGTGTGACACTGTATTCTCTCTTCTCTCTATGGCAGTTTGGTTTAATTGATCAGAATTAGAACTTTGTGTGTTAACTCTCAACAGGTCTCCTAATTAACTGTGACTTCACTGACTTTCTCAAGTGTAAGTTGCTGTGGATCAAAGTGTCTGCCAAAAAGAATAAATGTGTTCTTGTATTGGATTCAAGTATAATTACTTGATGTTGTTTTTCTTGTACTTAGAAAACACATTGTCACTGTTTATCAGTGATATCGGGGCCTGGTGGGTTGAAACCCCCAGCTTTCTATTGGCTCATGAGGCAGCGAGTAGAAACACACAACCCAGCACAGCTGCGTCACAGAAAGGCCCCACAGTTTCCCTGGCACCGCATGTGTGTGTGCACAAACAATGGCCTTATCTGAAGCGAGCTTGATAACTGAGGAAGTCGTCCCCGGCTTTTCTAATGAGAGGCTGATGCGTTAGGCTACTCATGCAGCAGCTGCCACAGAGGGGGCCATAAAAAGGCAGAAAGAGAGATAGAGGACAGATAAAGAGAGAAAGAGAGAGAGAGAGAGATAGGAGAACATTTCTTGTCATTTTCATCTCAGGAAGGAAGCTCTTGAAACGGCAGCTTTGGGATGACACGCTGAGGAGATACAGAGCTCAAACTCCTCCCCATGCCTTCTTCGGAACCTTCCGGCACACAGCTGCAGGCCTACCCTAGCCATGGCCCTCCGTGGGGGAAGGCTGTGAGAATCAGCTTGCCCGCAAATTAGAAGCTTTTTCAGCCACAATCTACACTCCTTTCATGTCCGTCTCCTTAAAATCAGGGGCTTTGTCGTGATCAATTTAAGGGGAAGCATTCATTTTTGAGAAGTTAACCCAGGGTGAAAAGGGCTTAACCCGATGCTGAGAAATCAGTACTATCTGCTCTGAATCTCAGTGAGTCATATTCAATATATTATGTAAACATTCAATGTGCTATTTTACACAAATGTACAACACATACAAAGTTGTGTAAACTTTCATGAAAGAGTAAAACTATGTAAAACTGCTGAAAAAGTTCACTGTGTTATCATTGCGATCGAAGACGTGCACTGACCATACACTGTAGCATAAATGTTGCCAAGGTACTCCTAACTTTAATTAAATTAGATTTTACAACTGGCAGTGGATTCCTTTGGCAGCAATAGTCACTGTTCTTGTGTAGCCTGAAGACATTTACTTGTAGTGTGAAATGTTGGATGAGATGAGTACCTACTACGTGTGATTGCTTCCTTTAAATCTGGGGACTACAATTATTTTGTATCTTGGACCTCTAATTCCTGTAACAGATATATGTCTTCCAAAAATATAATGGAAGGACGCTTCATTCTATTCAAACCTGAAACTTCTGTATCAATCCAAGCCTGTCTACAAGTAAAGATGCAAATGCACAGGTTGAATATACATTTGGTGTGTTTTCAGGACAGGCACAGGGTTTTCATTAAGAGCGTCCAGAATGAAGAAACCTATTTCTGTTGGACTTTATTTATATGAGTAAATGCTTTTATGTGTCATAGCTAAGAACATCCACAAGGATCTAATTTGGATTTTATACCAAGAGAACAGATCATTAATGTTTTTTTTTTTTAAACAGTAATTAAAAAAAAAGTAACAACACACACTGTCTGACCACAGCAGCCTACCTAGAAACTGCCTCAGGGTTGGCTAAAGGAAGACAGGGCCCACTGTGCAAATTGCTGCGAAATTCCAGACCATAATGTCCTAAGTCAGCATTGTGTTGCTCACGATAGATTGCACTCAATCTTTTTGCCTGCTGTTTTTGTGCACAGTCTGAAAAGGAAAGCAATGTATATAGCAAGAGATTAATAATTCATAAATATAATAAGTGCTGTATAGTGAACCCTCCCTAAACCCTCCCTAGATGTCCCATTATCCCCTTACCCTTGTCTCCAGTATTTGCTCGGGGTAGGGAGAGTGTGATTGACTCACTTCAACAAAAACACAGTGTTGCTGTGTCATTAATCACAGAAAACTAGATGACTTAGGCTTGACCTGAGAGGCACATGCACCTAATGTAATCTGCATTATGTACCAGACTCAAACCCACATGGGAGGCAAGGGGGGGTGGGGGGGTGGGGGGGTGGCGCGTCACCTGTGTCCCCCACCAGATTCAAAACTGCACCCTTGGACATGGGAGGTGGGCATGCTGGGGATAATGTCTGATGCTGACACATCTCTTGAGACATTGGGGAGTAATGTCACAGTTCACAACTCGCTGGACAGCTCCTGACCAGCAGGCCACTGTTTCATGTCCGAACACTGCTTAATAGCATAGGACTACATAGCATGCTAACAAGTGTATATTTACTAGGAGGAAAGGTCTCATTAGTGGCAATTTCAGATGCTCAGATGTGTTCTCACGTTTCAAAACAGGCAAGATGTGCAAGTCCACACTTGAACGCACATTCACGCACCTTAGTGACTGGACTTACTTGACATTTTCATATGCCTTTTTTAGTGTATGTTTTAAACAGACATGCAAAGAATGTCCTCTGTTGCCTCATCATCTCTGCTCACTGTCGCTCCGAGAGTAGACACTAACTAGTTCAGTGGAAGAGCGTCTGTGTCCTCTGTGACTAGGGTATTTCCCTGATATCTGCCTGCTTTTCAAACAGATCTAGCCGTTACTCGCACAGATCTCGATGAATCTCCCCAGAGTCAGATGGCGCCTTGGAAATACCCTGTTTACCGAGCACAAACGTCACATTCTCCTACACACACATGCAATCCATGAATGGCCCTAAAGAGAAGTTTACACATGGAGAGTGTAATAGGTGCATGATGGGTGATAATGGTTATGGTGTGTGTGTGTGTGGTGGGGGGGGGGGGGATGGTAATGTTTCAGCTACATTATCGGAAGATGCCAGATCAGGGACAGGTCCCTTGTGCAGTCAGCTGCTTCCTGAGCTATTTTCATTCCCATCCCCAAAGACAAAGCAGATTATTGCACTTAGCTATGTGAGGATATACAAATACATTAAAAACTGAAAAGCGTTATCACAAACCCACATTTTATTTCTAAATACAGTATATAACATAATGTTACCTTCTAAAGGATTGTTGAGATTTATGTCTGATTTTCTGAACTATTTTTGACCAAGAGTCTCAAACAAAGAGAGGGTATGCGGGATCTGAGGTTGGTAGCTCTCCAGATGGGGAATAACGAGTCTCTGAGCCACACTGTAATTTATTCTCCTCATTTCATTCAAATGGGTTCAGAATGGATTGAGTGTGCCTGTGTATGTGTGTGTGTGTGTGTGTGTGTGTGTGTGTGTGTGTGTGTGTGTGTGTGTGGGTGTGTGTGAGTGTGTTTGTGTTTGTGTGTGTTTGTGTTTGTGTGTGCATGTGTGCGTGTGCCTGTGTGTTTGTGCGTGTGTGCAGGCGTGGACAGGCCCATGGGAATTTTGGGAATTTTCCCCGTGGGCTATTCTTGCAAGGGCCAGTCTTTTGTTTTTTGGCATTATATGTTATATAGCCCAAAGGGTTACAGACTAGGGCTAAAATACAGCTTATGTGTGATATTCATATACCAGTTCTGTGCAAAAGTTTTAAGCAGGTGTGAAAAAATGCTGTAAACTAAGAATGCTTTCAAAAATGGAAGTGTTTATTTTCATCCAATTAACAAAATGCAGTGAATGAACAGAAGAGAAATCTAAATCAAATCAATATTTGGTGTGACCACCCTTTGCTTTCAAACCAGCATCAATTCTTCTAGGTACACTTGCTCACAGGTTTTGAAGGAACTCTGCTGGTAGGTTGTTCCAAACATCTTGGAGAACTAACCACAGATGTTCTGTGGATGTAGGCTTCCTCAAATCCGTCTGTTCATGTAATCCCAGACAGACTCGATGATGTTGAGATCAGGGCAGAATACATTTGGTGCCAATCATACGCCTGCCTGATGGTATTGCATGATGGATAAGTATCTGCCTGTATTTCTCAGCATTGAGGACACAATTAATCCTGACCAAATCTACAACTCCATTTGCATAAATGCAGCCCCAAACTTGCAAGGGACCGCCACCATGCTTTACTGTTGCCTGCAGACACTCATAATTGTACTGCTCTCTAGCTCTTCGGCAAACAAACTGCCTTCATCTAAAGCCAAATATTTCAAATTTTGACTCATCAGTCCAGAGCACCTGCTGCCATTTTTCTGCACCTCAGTTCCTATGTTTTCCTGCATAGTTGAGTCGCTTGGCCTTGTTTCCATGTCGGAGGTATGGCTTTTTGGCTGCAACTCTTCCTTGAAGACTACTTCTGGCCAGATTTCTATGGACAGCCGTTTCTTTGTGCTTCTTCAAAGGAGCTTGAACAGCACATCTGAAAACACCAGTCTGCTTTGAAATCTTTGTCTGGGAGAGACCTTGCTGATGTAGTATAACTACCTAGTGTCTTGTTGCTGTGTTCAGTCTTGCCATGGTGTGTGACCTGTGTCCACAACCTCACCTTGGTAGCAGAGTTTGGCTGTTCCTCATCCAGTTTTAAGCCTCCTACACAGCTGTTTCTGTTTCAGTTACTGACAGTGTTTCAACCTACATGTGAAATTGATGATCATAAGCACCTGTTTGGTATAATTGGTTGACCTGACTATAATCCTACAAAATCCCTGACTTTGTGCAAGTGTACCTATAAGAGTTGATGCTGGTTTGTAAGGGTTGTAACATCAAAATATTGATTTGATTCAGATTTTTCTTTTGTTCTCTCACTTTGCATTTTTAAATTGGGTCTACTTGACAGCAAATTCTTGGGCTGCTTTTTGTTGCCAGTCCGCCCCTGTGTGTGTGTGTGTGTGTGTGTGTGTGTGTGTGTGTGTGTGTGTGTGTGTGTGTGTGTGTGTGTGTGTGTGTGTGAAGAGGGTGTCTCTCTGGCTTCTTCTGTTGTAGTCATGGAGAAAGAGAGTGAAAGCACAGTCAGCATGTCTAAGCAGGCAAATTTATGGACGATCTTCTGGAGTGAAAAGTATGTTGTTTTCCTTCTGGCCCAGCTATGAAAAGAGAACTGTCTAAAGCATTTGCATCGAGCCTGAAACTTCAAACTTGATCCTTTCTTTTCTCTCAGTGGGAAATCGATGCTAACCGATCAGGTTGGGAATAGGGAAAGATGTGGAAAGAAAAGGTAGGTATGTGTTGTATCTGTCTAATTCCTACAGTATGAGGTACTAAAGTAACAATAAGGCCCTTGGGTCTGTCAATGTAACTATCTTTTTATTGTCTTTTTTTGTTGCAGTTCTCCATTGATGATCATCATTTCTACTGAAATGTCCATAAAAAAAAAAATTATATTCCTATCCTAGCTACTTCCGTGGTTCCAGGATAAACCTGAGTGCTTTTGTGAGTGATCATAGTGATGAGAAAATATCTCACAATCTCAGCCATGAAAGCACCGCAGGAGTTTCTGCAGCTGACAAACCCTAGAAATTCAATTTGAATTGATATTTTATTAGTGGGAATCTGCATATGCAGCAGATAACATTCCCAGTGCTGGTAATTCCTGTATTTATACTGTTAATGTTCTTGTTTGTTTAAGATTATTGATAGCTTAATATAATTTGCTTTAAACCTGTTTAAGGTTGATATTGATGGTATACATTTCTAATTCTACTATCCTAGTATAGTCTTGTTGAATTAAACCTCATGTTTCACATACTCTGGGGCTGATTTACTAACAGGATTGCGCCCATTTCAGGCGTAAAAAAGCGGTCGTAAACATAAAACGGTATTTACTAAGGGGTCGCAGCGCATATTAACGCCTGTGGGTATGAACAGGGGAGGGCACGGAAACGTGGGTGGAAACCTGGGTGGAACGTGGGCATGGAGTGCAATTTAATGGGAGGAATGAAGGTAAGTGCGCCTAATGATGTATTGCGTGGTATTTACTAAAGCTGCCTGTCGAGCGCACGTCTCAATTTGCGGGATAATTCTCTGCCTCCTAAAAGCACGTCTTAACCAGGAAGCCCAATTTCCATTGAGTCTGAAAACGTTGATATTGCACCAGTTATAAGAACAAGGCGAAGATATACAGCGCACAGAAATATTTTTTCAACTCGTATAACACATTTTTACAGTTAAGCATCCACAAATCATTAGACGGTACAGGTTAACCAGCCACGCAATACGTCTGAACCAGATCAGAGACATCGAAGCCTCCAACCGGAGATCACATTCCATTCCATCAGTTGTTAAACTCAGGACAACATTACAAATATTGGCATCGGATCATTTCAAACAGTTATATCATCAGCAGTTGGTATATCTCAGCCTTCACTCAGCCAAATATTCACCCAGGTACTCGACGCATTGCTACGGTGCGCTGGTCAATACATTTTCCCACTGCCATAGCTGAAATTTGAGACATCAAACAGGACTTTTTTTGAAATCGCAAACTTTCCGAACGTAATTGGAACCATTGCTTGCACCCACATGCAAACAGTCCCACCTTCAATCCACGAACACGTTTACCGAAACAGAAAGCACACATATTCAATGAATGTCCAGGTCATATGTGATGCCAACATGACCATTACTTACGTGGTAGTGGTCTGTCCATGACAGTTTTATCTTCCGGAATAGTGCCATCTATTCATGATTGAGCAACGGTGATTTTGGAGAGGCCTGGCTACTTGGTAAATGTATTTGTTTCAGTGGGGATGTATTGTAGTGAACCCATGTCCCAGAACGTATTAATCTCGCCATGTACACACCTATATTGTTATAATAGACAGTTTATGCATTAATGCCACCAATAGCATATTATTTATAATCGTGTTCTTTTAAACATCTCGCTGTAGGTGATGCTGGGCAAAACAACAATATAACCCATTGAATCAGGTTCAATGATTGAGAGAACGTGAACCAATATATCTATCTCCTCCCCGCTGAACCTTAGTTTTTTCTTCCTCGAATCTCCATGGTGGGCAGTAACTTGCAATTTCTCCCGTCTTTTAACGGTGCGCTAAATAATGATTGCCCAGCACAGATCTGGCTTGATAAATATCACGAAAAATGCGGGGAAACACCGTGAGTTAATGTGCGCCTGGCAAAGTCGCAGATTAAGCTGCGTTCGCAAATCAATGTTAGTATATCAGGCCCTTCAAAGGGCGGAGTAAGCACACAGTGCCCAGCGCAGATGTGGTTTGATAAATACCATGGAAAATGCGCAAAAACACCGTGCGTTAATTTGCGAACGCAGATTAAGCAGCGCTCGCATATTAGTAAATCAGGCCCAGAGCTGTGTCTAAATCTATTCTTTTCTCTAAATTCCTAGAGGAAATGTCATATGTTTGCTTTAATCTATGTGAGTGGCTGTCTGAGCTGCTCTGAAATTAAGCCTGTAAAGTTAGTGAAATGGGCTGCACTTCACCGATCAACAGCTCTTACAATGGATAATATTGGCCAGAATGAACTCTAGTCATTACATTATCCAAAAATTGCATATTTTATGGTTCTGGTGTTCTTGATCTGATTTGCAATATGATTACAGGTTAACATTTCGTCACGTTCAGCCTCATAATTAGTTGGAACTCCCAGGTGTTTTTATAGGACAAAAAAGTTCCATTGTTTATCTTGTTTGTATCAACACAGTGGGCCGTGATCATGGAAATCAATGTAGTGCCACCAAGGCTATGCTTACTGGAAAATATGCTCTTGTGGGATGCTTTTCACCCTACCCAACCAAGACACCCTACCCGACTTCTGCATGTCCCTGGATTTTAACCAAAAAGTTTTAATGGCCCTTCAAGCACCATTCTCAGAAAGCACACTCAGTGTACATTTCAAATGGCTGTAAGAGTTAGCCCTGGAAAAGCTCCCACCGACATTTAGTTCACATGATTGCCTTGAGATGTACATGTTAACATGCCGGCATTCATTACATCTTGACATGTGTAACCTACTCCAGGGGACCTGGGACCCTTCAATTCTGATTTAAGCTTATGTTTTGACTCAGTAGCAGTATCCAGGAATAGATGGAAAGTTATAGTAGACGCAGATACATTTACAGATCCCTAAATGTATCAGTGCGGTGCAAAATTAGGAAATGAGTAAATTCTATCTCTTAAAGTGCATAGCTTCATGAAGCATTAAGCAATGCCTTGGCTGGCGAGTGGCATTATATGTCTCCTGTGACAGTGTTTTTTAGATTGAGTGCCCTCTTAAACCGTCATTTAACATCAATCACCTCAGCTTGTGTCACATGCCAAAAGGAGCTCAACGCCCCTCAAACAGCAGAACACTCTGGGAAATGACCCAGTAGGTCTATATATTGTGTACATCTGACAGATCCTGATCTTATAGGATCCAGTAGATCTAAACCAGGTAAAGGCCCAGACTAAGCTGATATTTCACTCACCAACTGCTGTGGGTATAAAGGCCGCACATAAAACTTCAACCTCAACTTAAAACATCTCCTGTTGTAATTTTGTTGGGAATAATCAATGACACACATAAGTCTGTAAAACATTATTTGATTCTTTAAGATTTAAGTCTGTGGTGAACATGCAATATAAGTAGCTGGTGGTGCTTGTGAAAACCCATCCCCCTGTGAAGTAATTCCATCAGCCCTACAGAAATCCACAAAGAGTTCTAACTTGTAGTTTCCTTTCAAGATGGCTGAGGAGACGTTTCATGATTAAGACCGTGGCTCGACGGCTGCCAGCTCCTAAACAGACGGGGTGTGGAGTGTTTAATTAAAGGGATTATTGCTCTGTTGAAATTTAAAACAGGGAATTTGTCCAAGATCCATTTTGTAGGAGTGCCGTTGGCGCAATAAAAGTCTGACACTCCTAATCATATTTTATCTGCCACTATTCGTGGCATACATTACTACCGATTTCTTTCATCAATCTCAGAATGAAACAACCCCATATTCAAAGTGTGTGTGTGTGTGTGTGTGTGTGTGTGTGTGTGTGTGTGTGTGACTATGACTGTGTGTGTGTGTGTGTATGTGTGTGTATGTGTGTGATTCCTAGTGGTCCCCCCTTGATCACAGCTCTTTGAAGGGAATGAAGATTAGGCCTGTTGCCTCTAAGTGCCCAATCATATTTGGTGCCAAACGCCCCTAAGGATTGCTCGGTTGACTGTTGACAGTCTGAAAATAACACTGCTAGAATATTGCCCAAAGTAATTAAAAGACACTCTATTAGGCTCAGGACAGTGAGATCAGCTAAGCATCCAGCGGCACAAATCTGTGATGAGCGTGTCACTTCTCGATTACATCAGAAAGGATTTCTGATTGTGAGAACATGGTAGAACTGCAGGAAAACTTGATACAATTTAATAGTTGAACGTCAGTTTTAATGTGAGGTGTGGTACAGACATTTAGGAGACGATTTTGTGAGGTATTTTTACTGTGTCAGACAAAAACTGGGGTCTGAATCAGACAGTGACCTCTGGCTCTTGTCATCTGCTATACTGTAGTGCAGTTTTTTTGTGAAGCCCATGACACAACCCACTCTGTTAACTTGTGAGTTCCTTTTGCATCTCACTTGAAAAAGTCCAGAAGCCAACGCAATGAAACAAAACCAGATCCTGCCACCACCTAAAAACAAGTGAAACACCACACTCCTCTACTCCCCTAGGGAGCTACTATGAGCCTTGTACTAGCCTTGTTCATACATCACTATGGGCTCTTTCAAATGGCTAGATAGTTGTGTTTTGCATGATCCTTAGATAGTATTCACTAACCATCACAGAGACATTGTCAGCTTTTGCAGCTTTTGTTATTTGCATTTATAATGCAGGGTGGTATGTTACCATTCAAAGCAGTAGAACTGCAAACAAACTATTTTTGCGGCTGATATGTATGCCTTTGCTCTCCTTTGACAAACACATGGTGGTCACATATTTCTCCAGCAAAGGATTAAATTAACAATCAGCCACACCCACACCCACACCCACACCCACCCTACACACACTCACACACACACACACACACACACACACATACACACACACACACACACACACACACACACACACACACACACACACACACACACACACAGGTGTTTGCTTTCAGGCTCATCTTCTTCGCTGTGTGTTCTGTCCACCTGCAGAGTGTGTGTGTGTGTGTGTGTGTGTACAGCTCAACTTGTTTGTCCTGCCCGGTGAATTTGCACAGTAGTTTTCCTGCACGCTCAATTGTATCAGCATCATTTCCCCACCTTTGTCGTTCACTTTTAACTGCTTGCCATCAGACCATGACAGGTGGGTCCAAAACACCGGGGCCATGATCCAAAACAAATAAGCTGTCTCATCAGTGACCGTTTCGGCACTGGCGATGGCAAAACCCAAAGCCCCCTACAAAGGTAATTACCAGAGAGGCCGCGCACAAGCAGCTGTCCCATGGCTTAAGCTAGCCACAGCGAGGGCCTGACCGGTGACACAGCGGGCCTCGTGCCCCTGCGTGCATTAGGAGCTGCCCCATGGCATCTGGAAAAAAACACGCCACGAGGCTTGTGACTTCGCTATTCCCCCAGGAAGGATATCAGAGTACATGAGTCTGCATTCAGAGCTCACACTATGTTTGAAATGCTCCTTTTGCTGTGCCCCCTGATAGAGGCTCAAAGGCACGTGTTGGGCTCACACAACGGCCCTCTCCATTGATACAGTGTTATAAATAGACGGCGGAGGCTGAGAGCATGCCTGTTTGAACACAGAACAGACACAAGTGCATTATTTATAGCAGGGCTACTTCATGCTTTACAGGAAAAGACAGAGCCCCTGATATTTTTCCCATTTCACGTCTGTGGAAACTACAAATGAAAAGAGCACCACCCATGGTAATCACCTCTTTGCTGTTAATATACATGGAATGCTGTATTTGGTAAAAAAAATAACAAAAAAAAACAAATGGGTTGTGGTTAGGGTTAGTGAACAGGCGAGAGGCTGCCCTTTAGATGTTAATTCAGTCTGTGCTAGAAGTTTCTACCTCTGAAAAGCAAAACCTTGCCCTTTCCTCAGTCTTTTGTTCTCTCAGGAAAACGGGCGTGAAGTGAAATAAGAGCCGCTTTTCCACTTTCCCTTGTTCCCCCCTTTAAGTCCGTCACCACCCTTTCCATTCAGCACAACCCACAGCAAGTTGTTTTTTTTGTGTCTTAGTTTGCATGCATGATGCAGTGCCAGCCCGACACGCAAAAAGCCTGTGTGTGTGTGAATTTGTGTGTGTGTGGGAATCGCTGCCGCATTCTCCAGGGGGTTTTGAATACGGATGACGGGCATTTCCGGTGAAGGCGCGGACGCCCGGAGACGTGCCGCTAAACGGTTCACGCTTGTCCAACTGGCACTGCGCCTCGGGCAGAATGCGAAATGCAATTTAACATAACACGTTTTACTCCTTCACAGGCTCTTTAGTGCGTACGCAGCTGCGAGGCTGGTTAAATGCACTGAGTGGCTCTGTGCTGGCCGGTGTTGGGGGGTGGGTGGGTGAGTTGGGGGTTTAGATGTGGAGGCGAGGTGGGAGGAAGTCTCCTGCAGCATATTGCACTGTCAGAAAGGCCCTGCCTGTCAGCGTGCGATTGTCCCGCTGGGGGTCGACCTTGGTACGACTCCTGGCATATTGCGATCTCCCACTCGCAACCGCAACATTGCCACCCACCAGTCTCATTACCGGCAACATTTCTGGCTGGGCTTGTAATGCCTGATTACAGAGTGCCTGGAGCCAGATTGACCGTGCACCTGTCAGTAGGAGACAGCTTAGGGGCCTGGGGAACGAGCCCGAGCACTTTGACAGCCCTCTGTGGTTTTTATGATGTCAAGGCCTGCTCCTGCTCTCATCAGTGCAGCCTCCACACACGCGGCGGCTCACGCCAAACGCCTGTGCTGTGGGGTAGAGATGCATTCACACGTGAAGCTGCCATAACCCACACCTCGGATACAACTCAGCTCTGTTGTTCAGGGATTTGACGTTTGGTGGTTTGGAGTGCTTGTGCTTGTGCTGGAGTCTCCCATGCTTCCCAGCGACGCTGTGCTTGCGGGTTTGTATGTCTGCTAGAGTTCATTGCCTTGAGGTTTGGCCCCCTGCCTAATTTACCACATAATCCCTCCATATATGCAGCTCACATTAGCACTGCAAATTTGTTATGCTGCTAATTTCCTCATGTCTTTGTTCCTGGTCCATGTCTCATCAAATCCGAGACCAATGACCTTTTATGCGATCGAGAGTCCAGAAAAAACAGCTATATGCACGTCCGCTTGCTTACTAGACTTTCACTTACATCAAGGCGCATATTCACACAGGCATCTGATGAATTGCTTGATTAAATGTGTATTGATTTTTGGCCATGACATCCGAATGTCGTTCCATTTGGGTGGAAGCATTATTTGCCACTGCTAATGCCATCATAATATCATTCTGTTTGTGCACCCCAAGCACATCAGTGTAATGTGCAAGATTGTGTTGTGCTGTGAGCAGCCATTAGTGTAGAGTGAGGTGTGCTGACTCCCCATATCTTCTGTAATGCTCCTCGCTTGATGTCAGAAGGCTTGATGGCCAGAGATTTACACTAATGTTGTTGAGGACCCTGTAGGATACATTCACTCTTTGCACTGATACACAGCTAGATCGTAGCTTTTAAAGCAGCACAACGGATCAATAGCTATTCGCTAACGGTATGCTAGCAGCTAAAACTAACGAAATCTCTTGAAATGTGCTGACTTTGACATTATGACAAACAAGTTACTCAACGACTGTCCTTACACAGTCATCAAGCAAGTGCAACACAAGACAAAGCAAGACGGCAAATAAGCTACTTACTAGCTCGGCAGACAGTAAACAAGTCGGGCTGCGGCAGGCAAAACTACGAAGTTATATGCCTATGGACCCTGGTAAGGCAATGGCACGGAGGCGATTCTCCATATTAAAAGTCATTGTAGCGCCCCACTTTTTTTCAAGCTGTTTTTTTTAAGGTAAAACTGCGTATCCTAACCCTAATCCTGAAGTATAATTGTTGCATAGTGTTACTTTAGGGACTGGTAGTTGTCAATTAATTCTGTTTGAAATTAATTACAAACTTCCCTTTTATAGGTTTTAGGCCAGGTAAGGTGGAGGCAAGGTGAAGGGCTCCACCCAAAACTATTAGAATAAGAACTCAAAAAATTACAAATATAAATAAAAGAATATTTGTGTTTTTGTGAAATGTGTGTGGACAGGGCAGGACAGGGTCCCCGCCAAGTGTATTAATTCTCTGTGTACACAAACCATACTTTCCCAACCATGTCCTCCACTGCTCATAGACTATGAAGAAGACTTTGTTTTCTGCCATGTTGGATATCGATTTACATCACTAAACAGGGCTTACACTTTAAACAAACAGGGATCAGTATATGTACACAAGCGCTGAAATGCTCACTGAGTTTGTCTGTGCCATGACCTCATGCATAGCCTAGGACTGTTAGGATGCAGATGTGAATGGCATAGGTGAAGCCTCCAACCTGAATGTGTGGGGACCCAAGTCACTCTCAGACTCAGACTGAAACTGGTACCAATAATTTGGTGGAGTACCATCCCAACGCTGTCCGTTTCCAAAGAATGCTTGGATGGAGATCTGTTGTGAGGAAGGGATTATGCGCAGTGATGTGATTGATATGGAGAGTTCCAGGAACCTCGTTGAGGGGAACCTGTGCTTTGAGCCCAGCATGAACCACTGCCCCGGCTAAGGACACGGATCCGCTTTTGCCCACTTTGTCCATTTGTTTGTACGGCGCCAGGGACCTGGGTGATGGCCTTGTGTTGAGAGCCTTGCAGGATGATCAAATTATCTCCTCTTTTCCTTCTCCTCCTCTTCCTTTATTCTTCATCTCCCCACCCTGTCTGTGTTTGCACTCCACACTCCCAAACTGCAGCCTGCCTCCTGTGCCACCATGGAAACTGGGCGCAAAACAAAAACATAACAAGGTTTTTTGTGTGTGTGTGTGTGTGTGTGTGTGAGTGTGTGTGTGTGTGGCATGCACCTGGCTGGCAGGGAGTATGACCGCCAGCTTTCTCACATGAGATGAACACAGTAATTGGGAACATCCAGAGTTGGAAACTAATGTGAGAGTGCTGAATGACCACCATTTACAAATAACTTGTGTTGTATTTTTGATAGCAATGGAAAATCTTATGACTAACATGAGAGTGGAAATACAGTGGGGACTATTGAGAAGCAACTGGCATGGCAGCTCACCCTGAGCAAACAGCGGTGGCTAGATTGCACAGATGAAGGCAAAAGAAGTCCTATTGATCTCATATACAATCAACACAGCCTCTTTTGTGAGAAGCATGTGCTGTCAGAAGTGCATTATAAAGTCCCAGAGAATACATGTGTCTGTCATTATGACTAAATGTTCACGACTCCTCAACTCGACTGTATCCCAGACTAAGTTATTTTTGTGAGAAGTAAATGGAATGTTGTTAAATTTGTGTCTGTGCACGTTCATTGACAGGGGATCTGCTGTATGTCGATGGCCGACTGACAGAGAGGCTTCATCTTTTCCACAGGTTCATTGGTTTGGCTTTTCCTTTTGCTTTTAAAAAGAGCTATGTCTGCCTGAAGGGAGGGCGATAGCACAGCAGTAAGACAAGCGAAAAGATAGATGCAATTAACTTGTACTTGTATGTACTTGCTTGCACACATTTGGATGCAAATACTCTTGGTTTCCTACAGTAAACACACAATTACTTGTCTTCACCCCATGCAAAAGGAACACCATTTATTATAAAGTGCAGTAATTAACAATTAATTTAATATGGGTGCCTACACATGGTGCTTGGAATTTACTGCTTGTGAATAACTTCTATTAATGATAATTAGTTTGTGTAGTGGTCATGATGTTTGTGAGATTTCCTCCTTTCTCAAAATTCTTGGACTTGGAAAGACTTGGATACTATGATTAAGTCATATAGTAACTCATGCACTGACCGAAGTAGCAAATATTTTGCTCCTGAAAATCTCTTTTGTAGGCTACCCTTGCACGGATGTCATAGGGGTCTCTACGCATCCTGGTGACAGTAATACATATAAATGCGACATGCAGCAAATCCGCCTCTCATCTGTCACGGGGTCCAAGCATCCAGGAGCAAGTCTTCAGCTCTTTTCTAATGCCATGGCAGTTGCTATGGAGACTGTTCCAGAAGGGGCACGGATGGGCAGCGGAGTAGCACTCTCCTGTACTCTGGCCGATGTACACTTCAAGCTGGACGCAATGCCAGTTAGTTGGTTAATATTGTTCTTTTGCATGGGTATTTCTGTGTGTGTGTGTGTGTGTTTGTGTGTTTGTGTGTCTGTTCTGTGTGTGTGTGTGTGTGTGTGTGTGTGTGTGTGTGTTTCTGTGTGTGTGTGTGTGTGTGTGTGTGTGTGTATGGTGGGGGAAGCCCATGTAGTGTCAATCAATGACATTTTCTGTTTACTCAGAAAAGAAAATGTACCTACACTCATTTGTTATTTTAATGTCCATTAAAATATTGGTTTTCTATCTCACCCTCAATAACAGAGAATGGCAACTCTTCCGTACCTAACTAGCTTCAACTAACTTCTTCATTCCTGGGCCATTCTACCGAATTGGTGCAAAGTCAGGTCGGAAATATTTTGAATTTTTTTTTGTTTTATTCCCAAAACTTTGTCTGTATGTATATTGTACCATATCTAAAGTACACATATCTAGTAAAAGAACAGTCAATTTTGATATTGTATTTTCAGAATGTGTTGGAATGTTTTTCCTCCTCCAAAAATTGTCACTACCGAAACATCACATTTACTATAGTAAAAAAGTATTATCATTGACCTGTTCAGATTGTGTTTCCTTCCCTTCTCTGAAGAGTATTTTTACAAATATTTCTTGAAGGTTTTCATAATGAAATTCATAAAAATGAAATTTTAACCAAATTTTCAAGTTCAATTTATACAATTCATCAAAATCTAAGTGCAATATTTCTTTGTAAAATGCAAAATACTGATCATATTGATTCCAGAATTGTTGATTGATGAAATTGAACATACATTAATCCAATCAGTATCATAACATTTTAGTTGATTACTTAATATACTTAATTTTTTACAAAACATCCAGTGTTTCGGTAGTGCTGCACTGTTTCGGTAGTGACATCCAGTGTTTCGGTAGTGACTGCACTGTTGGATGGATGTTCATTTCTCTCCCAAAATCATCCAAAAGGTGCTCTGGGCCGCCCTTTAGTCAACACAACACATTTATTTAAAAATTATGGGATCAAACTACTTACCATTTCATTTTGTCACTACCGAAATCATCTGGTCACTACCATATGTTTCGGTAGTGACTGTTTCGGTAGTGACAATTCTAGCTAACTTTAAGCATAAATAAAGAATTCTAGCAAGCACACGGCTTGCAAACACATCTTTGAAGAGGTGAACACACATACAAACATAAGATTTTCCATGAAACCCCAAAAGGTTTACTTAATTGAAGAAAACATGCGTTTCGGTAGTGACCATTCTTAAGGTTACACGTCGATTTTCAGACTTTGGAACACATTTATATAAAAACTATGGGATTTAGCTACTTACCATTCAACCATGAGGGACAGAGATGCAGTGTCAATGCATGGTCAAAAATGCAGAGTCGTGGCTAAAACACAGGCTCAGCTAATGGACTAAAACTGTTGTGTTTCGGTAGTGACATGAAAACTAGGGACATGATTTTTTGAGTATAGAAAATTGATTTAAAAATTAAACCCACAATAAATCTAAATATTCCAAGTTCTGTTTCAACCCAATCATAAAGATCTTTGAAATTAAATCATTGAAAAAATCTAAAAAAAATTGAAAAGTGTTATTTAAAGGCATTGAAATTTAGATGTCAGGGTTGGGGACAGCTACTTCCCAATAGAAAGTACCCTATAAATGATGATTTTGTATATATTTAGCTTATCACTATCTCATGTAATGCATTGGGTTTATATAGACCATAACATGTTCTAATTAAATATCTATGCCTAAATACCTAAATGTTTTGTAAATAGTTTTTATTGTTGAGGGACTGCATATTACACGAATTCGGTAGAATGGCCCTCCTATTAAACCTACTACTATTAAACATGTCCACATGAAACAGACAGTTTTATAGGTCATTCATAATTCTTTTTTTTAAACTCTCGGATACACAATGTCTGATTCCTAAAAGCAGAGCGAATGAGAAGACATGAGAGTGGAATACCGGAGGCCGCAGAGAACTAAAGCAATTAGACATCTCTTTGACAACTGTTTGTCACATGCCTATCCAGCCCCCATGACAAATGCATGGACCATATGGAGGGCCATCAAAAGGTTGCCGCTGTTTTGTGAAAACATTTCTTTTTATGTCCCTTGTAAACACTTGCATTTCATGCTGGGCAATTGGCTCCTTTTCTGTGATTAAAGAGGTAATTAAAGGTACTTAGAGACTCAGGGGCTCAAACACGTTTTGTGCCTGACCAATGCAACAAGGGCCAGATCATGTGGCGTCACTGCCAACGACTGTGTTGGACATTTCCAGTCCAGTATACAGGCCTCTACGAGTCTAAAGATGAGCGAAAATGAGAAAAAAATGACAAAAAGTGTGAACTTTTTTACCCCATGCCATGAGGTTGTGCTGCCCTGGAGTGAATAAGTAAACGTTTCACACTCTATGGAAGCAGACCTGTTATACAGTAAAGACAGTAATCATTGCATGATGAGAATGAACTCTGTCATGACACAGAGGTACATCAGAGTTCACCGTGACCTAAAACCTCTGTATCTGCTGCAAAATATGATTATGTGACAGATCCCTTGCCCAGCAAATAACAGATTGTACAGCCCTATCACATGAGCACATAGCATGCAGTAGGCTTTATGATTTATGATGATTATGATTCAAAAAGTTTACTGTTGTCAAGCTACATAACTTCAAGGCAAACATTTGTGACCATTTGTTAAATTCATTTTAAGTGTAAAGAATAATTTAATCTGTGTTCAGAAGTGTACAACTGGCAGAGCCAGTGATGTCACAACAGGCAAACGTTCCACCATTCATTTCAACGGGAAAAAAGAGGGATGACAGGGCCATTTTTTACAAGGTCACTACACAGGATCAGGATGAATGTGTCAGAGTTGGAGTGGTGTTGATACCTTTTAAAAAAACTTTAGTAGCAACAGTGGCACCAAAGAAACAGGTGCAATAAAGAATAAATATATATAAATGATAATACAAAAATAAATACAACTTAAAAAGAGCAATAGTGTGTTTGCTTCACAATGCTGCGTGATTGAGCAATCACACTAACAAAATGGGTACTCGATTACAACCCGATTTCAAAGTTCCAGTCTGACTCTCTTTAGAGATGAAGAATTAGCCTTGTGGGTCTCATATTCTCTGTGTCCTACAGTTTGTTCTGTAAGTACTATAATGCTTCTACTTAAGGAATCAATACCAAGAACTCCTCCTGCTCTGTCAAATGCATCATGGGACAGAGGATATCACCAAGGCTTGTTGTTGTCCGATTGGTTAGTCAAAGACGAATGTGTGTGTATTGTTGATTTAGTTTAATAAACATTGCATTTCCTTATTGGTTTACTCCAGTGTGTGCCTGGAGTGCTGTGTCGACGTCACCACTGGGTGACTGGGTGGACATGTTTATTCTGCCCCATTGTTCTACGTTTCCCTTTTCCCATTTCATGATAAGTCCTGGCAGGAGCGCTCAACTTCTCGTTGGCAGTCCACCCTTTCCCAAAACCCTATAAATAACAACGATTCCAGGGAGTTACACAAATCCTCAGATGTCTCCCTATTCATTCAGACATTCCTGGCAGCAGACTTCTCCACCCACATACTTCTGTAGTGCTCTCTCTGACTCATGGTCACAGAGAGACTGAAACACATTACATCCACACAACACACCAACACATACACCCAAGTCATATTAGGCCAATTGTTGATTTATAATTATCAATATTATTATTCAAATAAACATATCATGAAATCATAAATAAAACATATCGTGAAATTATATATAAATCTTTACTAAATGTTTATAAATATTTAATAATCAATCATGTTTAGCCACATGACACTGCATGTCAAACATACATATAAACATACGTGCAAACATACATTTATTAATTCATATTTTATTAATTCAAATTCAATTTACCTCAAACTCCACACTAACCCAATATCAAATGCTCTGTAATGAAAATTTACTATAAATTATACTGCATTCTCATTTTTCAGATAGCTCCTCACCTGTAATAGTATCTGTAAATGATACTGTGCAGAGACATGGCCTTTGCTGTGCCTTGTGTAAACATACGCTTGGGTGCAGGGTTAACTGTGCCCTTTCAGTGAGTCAGTTTAAGATAATACCAATAAAGTATTCAGTAAAACAGTAATGTACAATTTCAGAGCTTGATAGATCTACAACCGTGCGGTGCAGCCTTCCATATTACCATTCCATCAACAATAGGCCTACAAGCTTGCATAACACAATTACACCACCACAGAAAAGGGCACATTCAGGAGCTAATATCTCTCAATCATTTGTCATGGCAACCACTGTGTGTGTGTGTGTGTAGGTCTCTTTGTGTGTGTGTGTGTGTGTGTGTGTGTGTGTGTGTGTGTGTGTGTGTGTGTGTGTGTGTGTGTGTGTGTGTGTGTGTGCGTGTGAGTGAGTGTGCACTCATCCCAGCCATTCTCACCGTACACAGTGGGTAGATTTCTCAGCAACTGAGCTATAGAGACTTGGAGCTTTTATGGAGGTTTTGTAAAAATATGAATTTTATTTTGGTGAACATGGCTGGTGACCCTAACCCCACAGCCGCCAAGTTAGGTGTTGCAGCCAAGTGGTGTAACAGCTCCTGTGCCTGCACTATTAATACAAACTGTTACTGGCACAGTGCTGTAGCTGTACCACTGCTAAAATATTAACTCTCACCTCTTCCGATGTAGGCTGCTTTAAGAAAACCACAACTACCAGGAAAATGTTGTGTTTGATGGGACCTATTCTTATGGCATGCAATGCTGCAAGACAAGAATGACAACAAGGCACATTAACAGCATGAAGCTGTACAGTGCTTTGGATTGATGCTGTATTGCGTTTTGAGCTTTTTCTAGTGCAGATTATTGAGATCAAAAAATAGAGTACATTTGAATTCAGAAATGTCAGAAAGAAAATGGCATCCCATTTCGCTGACAGCGCTCCCCTTGGAAGCAAGAGGACCTCCCATGTTTTCCATGCAGATTGGCGCACAGCAGTAGCCCCATAACTCATATTTGCCCTGGTGATCTGCTCATCTGTGGGCTCATTAAATTTCACCACCAGCAAATGGGCTAATCAAAGAACAATGTGAGACACAGTTGTGCAGCTGACCTTCAAGATGGATGTACACACACACACACACACACACACACACACACACACGCACACGCACACGCACACGCACATGCACACTAACACATACATGAACACTCCCACACATACATACACGTGTGACACTGCCATCAATAGACGCTATGTCCACTGTGCTGTAAGGCCCCACTGTGCTGTGCTGATGGGTTGATTGATAGCAAACTCCCTGCCCTTGTGTTTTCAAACTGAGACACTTCTCATTTGGTTATACAGTATAATTACAAAGGTGACCTCTCATTCACTGACCAAAGCTCATTCTGATAAAAAGTGATATGACAAATGCCTTATCAAACAGCTTTCATCATTTCCAGCTAGAGAAAGAGCATTTTAAATGTTCATTTGAGCAGAATTCTCTCCGGCACAAAGTGAAATCAGCATGGACCAGCAGGTGATGCGGTCTGACCACTTAACTGCTTTCTACAAGAACCCATGCACACAACAAATTCCTTAAAGTTTCTTAAAATATGACTCTTTTCATATATCAAAACATGGAACACCCCTTAGCAGTCCTTGATTTGCCCCTTAATGGGTTGAAATAATGTAGCCAATCAATGGATTGTTCCAGAAATATGTTCTGTCTGTTCTGAAGTTTGTATAAAACTTGGTTGAGGGTTTATGCTGTCCCACTCTTACCCACTGTGTTTAGCTCTTGGGTTATTTATTCATGGGTGAATTCGCTTGTTCTGCCCTACAAGCCTGTCCAATGTGGATGTAAACCTCAATGGTACTTTGTCAAAAATTAATGAACAAATTAATGAATACATGGATGAATGAATGAATGAATAAATGGATGAATGAATGAATGATTAAATAACCCACTCCACAGTTAGAGCAGTGGCCTCCAGATCACTGATATGGGTGCTGAAGATGTATGTAAGGTCAGCTTAATAGAGTTTTTTTTAAAGATGGAACTGTATTCATGTGAAGTGTTGCCAAAAGGTCATCAGCTCATTAGTCTGACCAGAGATGGGCAGTATTTCAATTACTTGTATTTGAAATACTAGTTAATTTGCTTTTGAGTATTTTGTAATTTGTATTTGATAGGGCTAATAAAAAAATCGAATGTAGTTTGTATCAAAATACTTTAGAGTGGAGTAATTTTGTATTTAAAATACTCAAATTACTTTGCAGTGTTTAGGCAGAAGGAGATTTTTTTTCTGTCAGATTCTACCACGAGACCATCTGATCTGCCTCTGAATGTCATTGTCGAATCAGTCAATTTGCCAAAAGTGTTGCTTCTTATGGCCCGCCTCTTTTTGGGGCGAAAAGGAAATCACCCTAGATCTCTCTCATTGACTCAATTTTTTTCACAAAACAGGGTTGTGGTCGTAAACTTAGAAAGCTGTCTTGATCCTTGTCAATTTATCTTCATTAGTACACCGACTTAAAGGAGGTTCTTTCAAAGAGCAAATCCAGTTGTTGCACAGGACGTGATCTGGCACTCCGCGCCTGGGCGAGACTCTCCATTTTGTGAATGAGACGCACCTCACCTAGGACGCGATCTGGCACTCCGCGCCGCATTGCATAGAGGCAGGCATTAAAGATCTTAGCCTACTACAAACGTTGTTGAGACTCTTACTAAAGATCTTACTCATTCTCACAGAGACAAAACAAATAGCTACACGGTCATTTATCTGTGTGATGTCACATGTGTATGCCAGTGTTGTCAATCACATGCGGGCGCCAATGTTTTCCAAGATAATCTGTAACTTGTGGAAGTTGAATTGTTAAACGGTGAGTACTTTGGTAGATTAAAGTGTAAACTTTGAATACAAATGCTAGTACAACTTCTATGCGTTATTGTTACCGACTTTCAACCTAATAAAAATCTCAACAACGTTTATAGTAGGCTAAGATCTTTAAAAAGAGTCTCATCTGCGCGGAGTGCCAGATCGCGTCCTAGGTGAGGCGCTCCTCATTCACAAAGTGGAGCGTCTCGCCCAGGCGCGGAGTGCCAGACCCGCGTCCTAGGTGAGGCGCGCCTCATTCACAAAGTGGAGAGTCTCGCCCAGGCGCGGAGTGCCAGATCACGTTCTAGTCCTTACCTGGCAATTACGTATGACGAAAGCACGGTGGGGATAGCCCTCCCGGAAGCCATAGATATTGCAATGAGAGCCCTGTGGCGGTGGTTACAAACATGAAAAAAAGGATACGGAACCACTGACATGGGCCCGTCAAGTCATAATAGCCTGCACCTGGCCCTGTGGTTACTACGTTACACCACTGATTAGCCCAAACCTGAATGTTCTGTTATACCAAATTGTGAGAAAACTGAAAAATCTGAAAAAGTATTTCCTGTATTTTAAAAATAGAAAATACATGTATTGTATTTTGTTACATTTTCTGGCAACAGTATTTTGTATTTTATTTTGATACATTTATTTGAGGGGTATTTTGTAATTTGTATCAAAATACATTTTGATGTATTTTTGCCCATCTCTGAGTCTGACTTAGTCACTCTCAACAAAGAAAAGTAGAAAAGTTATAGCATCCAAAGAGGCTCATAAATAAATGCACACATCCAATTACAAGAGCAGTTTTCTGCTGAGTGAGGTTCTACCACAGAGACAAAAGACATACACCTATGAGATGTGTGTCAGTGTGTTAAAGATGCACTGTGGTAGATGTGCCTTAGACAACAGAAAGGGTAAACTTGATTGGCGTGTTCCTGAAATGCGTATTGTAATGGTGACAGAAGTATATCACAAGCCTTCATTTTATTCTTATTTATTGGACATTAACAATATACTGTACAGTTCCTGTGAACACAATAGATTTACACGACCCCTACACACTTGTGTTTTATTTATGTACAGGCAGACATTTTTCTCAGCAGCTTGACTGAGACATGACCCAATCTTTATGGGGGTCACTCATAAAATGTCAACTATCTAACTGACAGCATTCACTCTCCATGTGATCAATTGCTGAGAGGTTTGACAGACACGATTCTATGAGAGGCAGGGCAAAGAAAGGCAAGGCACATTTCTTTATAGAGCACATTTAAAAGATACTAGTGTTGACCAAAGTGCTATCCAGGGTTTAATCTTTAATGTAAATAAATGCCATATACATAGGACTGATTTATGTGGACATACCAAATGATAATAATACAAAGATAACACACAAAGAGAGGGCTAAGATACACTTTGGGCCATGCAAGTTCTTACAACACGAAAGGGTCACCAGACCCAGTAAGATTCAGATCCTTAAGTGATGTGCGCCTGTAGAATCAAACGTTTCTTTCTAAGCAACCATAATGGCAAGGAATATCAATGACTGCAAAAGTTAGTAACCAAAAATGTAGCCTACTAGTTATATTTATTGTATTGATATAATGCTTAAGCATAGTAGAAGACTGGGTTTGTTTCCTCTCTCTATAGAGGATGATTAGTTTCTTACTCTAAGGGAAAAGAGATCACGATTGCAGACCTTTGTTTGCTTCCTCCTCCTACTGAAACTCCCCCTCAAGCTAATGCTCACTGATACCCCTTTGTGGAAAACTACCACCCACTCTTCATTATTGAGTAAATATTTTGGAAATTGCTTGGAGTGTGTGTGTGTATGTGTGTGTGTGACACTACAATAAGAGCAAAGCAAACAATGTAACTACACCTTGTACCTAGTCTAGACTTGCACTTGTGTTTTCAAGGGTGGTAGTTCTTAATCTGTTGGATTAACAATATTTGGCCTTTTCTGTGAGGTTTGCATATGGGTGAAATCAGTCCCTCAAGGATCCTGCAAGGATGGGTTGTGATTATTAATTATTATTATAAAAGTGACTGTTGCTGAAAATTGCGACTGAAACTGTGGTGATTTTGAGTTTGCATTTTTTGGGGGGAAAATGTTGACGAAATAAAAGAAAATGACATACTGCGATTGCGGAAAATCATTGAATTTTCGAAAACAAATGAGGTACACAAATGAATAGGAAACGGTCACTAAGGAAGGAGGGAGAGAGGAAGAGAGAGAGAGAAAGAGAGAGAGAGAGAGAGAGAGAGAGAGAGAGAACGAGAGAGGAGGTGTGTCTGTGTGTGTATGTGCGTGTGTTTGCTGCATGCTACACAGCGCCACACAAGGCGGGTTGTGTCTGGGTAACAGGAGACCACACCGAAGTGTAATACGCTACAGATTCACTCACAGTGCCGCTGGACATGGAACAGTGACACTGCGTCAGCCGCACACTAGAGTGATCGAATCTTGCCGGTACTGTTACGTACAAGAAGAACGTTCGGAAAGGCACTTCTTACCAGTAAAGAAAACCAGTAAACATGACATTTGAAAGTAACAGTGACGACGATCTCTCCTGTGTTTCCGTGACTAAATCGTTGGGAATTTTCGGAGTCTTTGCGTGCCTGTGCTTTATGTCTAAGTGGCAATGAGGAGGGACTATCATAAGGCAGCGTGCTGGAGTCTGACTGTACATTTACAGTCTTAGTTTCAAGTTGCATTTAGAGAAACAGAGGCGAGAAAGGCAGCCCCGGGTAACGCGGACAAACACGAGGCATAAGAAGACACGGCAACGGGCTTCTAATGTTTATCACCGGGCTGCTTTTGCTCTCGTGCTGTCGCCTCTGGTAACGATTTAAGGTACTGGGGGCATCTATATTCTCCTATAATGCAAGTAAAAAAACAAAGCTGCTCAGACAGGAGCCCCGAAGACATACAACGAGATGACAAGGAAAAAAAGGCTTCATGTTTCTCAAATATCAAGATATTCCTCGTGTCGGAATGTGCATTGATGTTGGCGCAGGGCACGGTTGGAGCGTACCTGGTGAGTAAGACGTTTCCAGTCACTCCCTCACTTTGCAGCCAGTTTTTGTATGTATTGCTAATATTGTATAAACTGCAGTTCAAACATCAGCTCTAGTAGCATCAGGTCGTTGCTCTGATTCGGAAGTACTCTGTAGGTTCGAATGTTTATGGTAGTTGCTAGCTTAGTGGCTGCTGCACGGTGGCTGACTTGACTAGCAAAAATAGTCCTTTACTCTGTTTAAAAATAGCCATGCAATTATCTGCGAACAAACGTTACATCGTGTCCTAGTTAAGATAAGTGGGAGAAGTAGTCTTTCACACCAGGTATCCTACCCTGTTTAACCTTGTCTCCTGTCCGCTCCAATCAGCGAAATGCGCTAATGTTCCCTCCTGTCAATCACTCCTTGGTTGGAATTAAAAAGGCTGTGTTTGCACATGTATGGGTCTGCACATCAAAATTGTTGTCAATTGACAGTGTTTTCTGATTCAGAATTGAGGGGGGACCGTGGGTCTATTGATAATGTGCATGACATATGTCATGCATGTTTCGAACTCCTAAAAGCACAACACTGTAGTGAAACAATGGCCTACCACTTTCAGACGAAGGCTGTATTCTGTTCAACTGAGTTACAGGTGCAGTGAGTTAGACTTAAATAGAAAAAAAACATTTTCGGTGGTTTGGAACCTTACATGGTCTATAATATCACTACATAGTGCTTTTGCTTAAAAAAAAAAATTAAAAAAAACAATGCATAGGAAAATATATCCTTGTAGTAATTGCATGCTTTACAGTAGGTAGTTATGTAGATGAAATGCAGTTCTTCATTGGTACCTACCTACTACTTACAGCATGCCAGCAACATTTGACCAGAGGTTATGTACAGGGGATGTCTGTTTAAAACATAGCTTTAAACTCAGAAGGTGTTTCCATTGGCAAATGTTATTGGTGTTTACAGGCATTGAGCAGTTACAAAACCCCATGAGATGGCAAAAGTTACTGAAGTTGCTGAGTCTTGTAGCCATATTTAGAGTTTGTATTTTATGTAATTTATTTGTTGTGTGCCCCTTAACCACTTTGGCCATGGGAATGGTGACAGAGGGGCATGGTAACTAAAAATGTGGCCTTTCCCAGACTAAGAGGAATTTTAGAACAGACTCTGTTGTTGGCCTTCTGCCCCTCCATGCCCTGACTTTGAAGGTTACTGTTTGGAATCAAAACATATGAAAAATCAAGCTTTATGTCAACAATGACTGTGAATTTAGTCTTCAAGCCATGCAATCATAGTAGTTGTTAGTTTTCAAGCTTTTACGCAAGCAGAACCTATGTTTAGCTACTTAGCAAATGTTATGATATCTTAGATGACAGAATATTGACCTTTTCTGTCTTCTTCCAATCAAGCAGTACCTCATGCACAGATTTAAGTCAGCTCTCTACCAAACAGTTCATTAGAAGCACACTTTTAAGCCACAGCTATTTAATCTCTTTAAGCAGTATCTTCTCGGTAGGTGGGAAGAGCTGTCATGGAGTTGTTGTCATGGTTCTGCTAGAAGGGTATTAGCAAAACGTTTAACGAATCCCCTTCGCTTTGAGCAATGCTAAGCTCTTGGCCTGAGCCAGAGGAAGATCTAGCCAAAGTACAGCTCTAGACTCCACCTTCACACACACTCTCTCTCTCTCTCTCTCTCTCTCTGACTGACTCAGTGTGTGTAGGGCTGGGCCCAGTTCTCATGCGGCTGGGGTGTGTCGCTTTGCTATGTTTAGGTCCTGATGCCACGATGGAAAGAATTGGGCATCTGGATCTGTGTATGCTGGAAATTCCCTAGATGTCATTTATTTGGGATTTCTCTCCTTATTTGGTGCGTCACTAGTTTGGCCCTTTCCTTCACTGTGGGGTGCTATTGAAATGGCTGGCTGACCGACAGCCAAGTTGTCAGTGTTACCGAGAACACCTTTGTTTTTATAGAGAACAACGGGTGGTATTTTTCGAGGGTGTGTGTATGGGTGTGGGAGTAGGCATGCAGCGCAGAGTGTTGATTGCGGGCAGGACTCTTCTTAGCCATCAGCTGCACACACCCACACACACACACACACACACACACGTGCACACAATACAAACTCACACGTACATATCCCAGCCAGTATTTGTAAACTTGCAAATGTCTGACCTGGGGGACAAGTCACATGACATTTCTCAGTCACATCTCACCTGCTCACTTTGCACACCCATGAAACCAGGCACCACCCCTGGGGGAGAGCCTCCTGACACTGGCCTGACCCCGCCTGGAGTCTGTCATCTGTATGCTCCCATTGTCTCCTCTTATTTGAATAAGAGGTGTGGAAGGGGATGGGTACGAGCAGTCGGAAATCACAGCTGACAATCTAAGGATGTGGATCTTCAATCTGTATAGTTCTGATTGTACTGAAGTTTCGTTGTGTAGGCAATATGTGTCTGCGATTGATTGACTACTAAATCATACATTAGCTCCATTTACAATGATTCACCATTTAGAGTTACTGTGAAGGACTTGGGTAAAGGTCTGTAAAAAACAACAACAACAACAACAACAACAGCTGTGCAGTTTTAGAGAAATGATCTGCATGCTGTTTTTAACCCCTGGGAACATGGTGTTTGGTGACACTTTTGTAGGTATCTGTGCAAGTGGTTTTGGCTGTTAGATTTCATATCTTTTTCAGAGGTGTGATGGTAGGATGTGCCATGACAGCTCTTCATACTTCTGACTCAAACTGTGCTTGATCATTTGTCAGTCACAGTCATTCTTTAAGTGGGAGGAAAGAAACCAACATGATAACTGTGCTTAAAAATTATATTTTAACACACAATATACAGCTACAGTCCTTAAAGTCAAGACCCAGCATTGGTGGTGCTCTGTGCTTTCAAGGCCTTAATACGGTTTCCCATGATTCACTTGCCTGATGTTCTTGAACAGGGAGTGAGCAGCTTTGATTCTCAGCTTCAGGTAAACAACTCAGACTGTAGCACAACCTAAGGAGCACTAGGGTGGAATAGAATTAGCATACAACCCCTTTACCTGATCCCTTAAACAGGAGACTCAGGGTTTTACAACAACACTGTCCCATTGAAACATGATATTTAAACAGTAAGGCCTGTTTAGCCTAGCCTGGTATAACCAGACCCAAATTCACTTTGTGAAAACAGAGCTGGGAGCAATAAGCAAGTGGAGCCAGGCTAGGTTTAGCCTTTCAGCATTCTTAACAGGTGAGGTAATGGGGTAGCTTGGAGTGGCTCACATAAACTGTTTGATGTCATGTAAAAGTTTGATGTGCAGCAAGGAACTAAATAAAGCACTGTCTCCAGGCTGGTGCTGTTTCAATTTGATGGGTTCAGGATGCCAGCTCTGTCGAAAACACACCAGACAGGTTTTTTCCATACTCTGGAATGTTCACTGTCTGTTGGAATAACATTTACTTATAAACTGTACCTGATCTTTTCAGTTCTCTCTCTCTCTCTCTCTCTCTCTCTCTCTCTCTCTCTCTCGCTTTTTGTAAATAATTGCATTCCTAACCATGGCGCTTGAAAAGGGCATGTGGATGGCTGACAGATAGGGATGTACACCCAACTCATGGGCTTGGTGAAGGTGGTTGTCACTGCTGGTGACTTAGGCTGAGCCGTCCGTCACCTGAACGTGACCTGAAAGGGGAAAAGGCATATCTCTCCTGACCAGCTGGCACCATTGTGGTGTGATGAGGTGACAGACCCTGAGCTTAAACCAATCTATGCCAGGAGCTCATGCCACGCTGTTAACAGGTTGCTGGGGGCTTGGGCACCGGCTCGGAAAGCAGGAGCAGATGGCGATGTTTCCAGTCCCCTTCCTCACGCTTCCAGAACTGTTGGGCAGCCCCACACACACACACACACACACACACACACAGCGCTGGCCTGCCCTGGTCTGTCCTGCCTTGGCAAACAAGGCACTGAGTCAGGACAGTGTGCTTGATGAACACACACACACACACACACACAGACACACACAGACACACAGACACACACACACACACACACACACACACAGACACACAGACACAGACACATTCTCTTACACATTCACACACATTAACCACTTCCTCCCTAAGTACACACACACACATACACATATACACATTATCATACATATTCTCATACACATACGCACACACACACACAAACATTAACAACCACTTCCTCCCCATGAACATGCGCACACACACACACACACACACACATCACAACGCCCCACCCACAAAGATCACATCTTTGTTGTAGATCGTTAGACCCTGTCTGTAAATGAATAAATCGGTGTGTAAGACAGATGTAAGGGGACATGTCACTTGTCTTCTTCTAGGCATGTCAAAATTCAAAAATTCCCAAAATGGCAGCTGAGCTCATATTAACTGCAAGCTTAATGCTAAAGTGTCTGGAAGCATAGCTTATCTACCTAAATATTGCCCTAATTTCTAATTACTGGAATTCCCATGGTCCATTATTTGATTATTTCAAGTATTTTTCTATTCTGGTGTCTGCCCTGCTGAACATACAGTACCAGGGAGCCTACCCTAAGTTAATGTTGTACAGCGCTTTGGGATTTGGACACGAACATTACCATTCAAGGACATTTAGAACAAATCTCAAAATAGTCACATATTGTTCTGTGTGAACATGTGGTACAATACCCTATGTGGAGCCTGCATTTTTGCCAGGCTCAAACACATCAATGTAGATCGTTTTTTTTTTAGCAAAATATTTATGCCTACATGATAATATGCAAGAAACCTGTTTATCAGCAGGAGAGTTCAGTTGCGTACTTCTTATTATATTGACATATCAAGACTCTTTTCTTTAATGGGTCTGCATGAATGAGTCCATATAGAGTAGACTTATAACAACCTTTTGCTCCATCCATACAATTATGCTGGTTTCCCCTACTTTCTAACAGTTATATACCATTTATGCTGATAGTCAATGGCTGTAAGGGAATAGTTTGTGCAATACACCTTTCCAAATATTTACAGAAATTGTTTATCAGTGTATGTGAGTGGAATAGTGTAAACGATGAGTCTGAGCGCAGACACGGAGGAATGAATGTCCACTGATGAGCCATGAGTCATGGGAAACTGTTGTTTGTGTATCTCTTTCATTGAAATATACCATGACCTTTCAGGGCCTGACTAACAGACTGGAAATTGTTTGGGTAATATCGAATAAGCTGTATATATCTTACACTAACACCACAAGTTCTGCCAGAGCAGTGACATTCGCCAGACTTGCAGGAAAGAACAGTTTATTTTTTTTCCCTTTTTTGACTGTGCCACGTTCCTGTTCTTTTCTACTGGCATTTAAAACCTGGACTATTTATGTGGAGAGATTACATGTCGTCAAGTGACCAAGCAGAGCATTGTCCACTTTCAAACAGACGGGGAAAATTCAGCATTGCAGTGACCGGTTTATCAAAACCATCTGAGCCGGGGACTGAATCTTTGGCAGAGTGGCGCGATTTCGCTCCAACCACAATGAATAGCATCCTAGAGAGAGGTCTTTAAGTCAGTGTGCTCCAAAGGAAACGGATTATAGTGAAGGGCACGGCCTCAATAGCATGGCATTTTTCTCATAGTTAGTGCCCTATTTCTCTGAGATAAGTATGAAGAAAATAAAATGGATTTGCTGACTATCAAGATATGCCTCAGGCAATATCTATATTTTATTTTGATATTTGTAATTTGCAATAGTCTCAAAAATGTTAAATGAAGACCATTTTTCTTTTGTTTTAAGCAGTGGCCTAAAATTAATCTAATTACCAGGTTACAACAAATCTTTAATGCAATTTTTTACTTTTTTAATATAACTTTCATTTGTCATGTTTATTGCACAATGCCACATTACCTGTCTGCGTAGGTAATTTCCAGCAACATAAATGACAGTTGATTATTTTGTCCTCTCTTCAGTATTTTCCGGTTTCCTGATGACCACATGCTGGTATCTGAGATTCTGAGCTCTCGTTTCTCCCTCTCATGGTGTTGGTTTGCCTTAGCTGGTACTTCTGAATGCTACTTTGGATTTACAGAGGCGGGTCCTCGCTCTGCCTGTACTGTAGAGATAACCTTGATTTGAAAAAGTTAATAGATTTGAACTGGTCTGCTTTCTACAGGCAGATAGAGCTGACTTTGACAGATTCTAGCACAATCACCCCATTAAAGATGTGCTGTGCCATAGAGTTACATTCTATATTGTTGTATATAGTTTTATATGTTCATATTGTTGTATATTTATGCAATATATAATTGCAATACCATCTAAAATGTGTTGTTATCCTTTTTTCTGTAACAGCATAACATTTTGACATATGAATTTGTATTGTTAGTAAGTATATGCTATGTATAAATATAGGTATGTTTAAATATTTTATTATATTATATTATTGACTTGTACTTGTTGTCTCCCAGGTGAGTGTGCTTACCACGCTTGAGCGTCGGTTCAACCTGCAGAGTGCTGACGTTGGCGTGATCGCCAGTAGCTTCGAGATCGGCAACCTGGTACTCATCCTGTTCGTCAGCTACTTCGGCGCGCGTGCCCATCGGCCCCGCCTCATCGGCTGCGGGGGCATCGTCATGGCGTTGGGCGCGCTGCTTTCGGCCCTCCCTGAGTTCCTGGCCAACCAGTACGAGTACAAGCCGGGCGACCCGTGGAGTGGGAGCGCGCTGGGCCGCGACGTCTGCTCCAACGCCTCCAGGAATGACCGGCTCGAGCAGGAGCTCTGCGGCAACCGGGCCAACACCAACATGATGTACCTGCTGCTCATCGGGGCCCAGGTGCTGCTGGGGATCGGGGCCACGCCTGTCCAGCCTCTGGGGGTGTCCTACATCGACGACCATGTCAAAAAGAAGGACTCTTCCCTCTACATAGGTGAGCCCACGAGTGTATGTGTGTGTTTTCTAACGTAGGATTGTGGCGTTTGTGGTGTGTGTTATGGTGCTTTGAGTTTCTCCGTAACCACTCTTGAAAACTGGGCCAGGGGTGTATTAATCTACTACCTAGCATACCCAAACGATGCGCAGCATTCAATTTTGTTATCCCTTGAAGGCCCAATATACCGTAAAAGCAGATGGTTATCAAGGTGATTTGTTCTGCGGGAATAGGCTCCAAGGCAACCAAAAAGTGGCCCACATTGAAAGCAGAAAGCCAGTGTTTACCTGTTAGCATTTAGTTGGAAGAGCTTGCGTGCCTAGCTTCCGTGTCATTCTAGTCTGAACGTGGGCTTTCTCTGATCATTTGTTGTTTGCCTTTGAGTGTAACCTTGACCACGCAATGATAAGAGGTCTGTTTGCAGTTGCTTTTACGTTTATGAATTGGATGAGATGAGGCTTAAAGGGCGTTACGCACATGCTGCACAACAGGCAAATGAAGAAAGCAGTACAGTGCAGGTTTGCCAGCCAGTGCTCTTTCTAGCTTTCTCCTCCTTTTCCCCTCTCCCCACACTCTCTCTCTCTCACACTCTAACTCTCTAGTTCTCTAACACACCATGTCTTTCTAACTCTCCCTCTGCACCCCCCCCCCTCTCTCTTGCTCTCTCGCTCTTCCTCTCTCACTGCTCTTGACCATCTGCTGACTTGGCAGTGTTAGGTATGAGAGTGCATTGCCCAGAAAGCACTTTCTAAGCAAACCTAAAGGTGCGGATTATTGTTTATGAATATGCCCTGAGGTAAAAATCTTTTCCCTCAGTTACGGTATAATTTATGGGTGCATGCGTGTCTCTTTGCAGGCCTCCAAGTGTGGTTCAGGTTTTCTGAAAGCCTTTAACAGCTGTTCCGCCTAGCAGCATTTCAGTGTTTCAAATAGTTTGCTGTCTATAATCATAGAAGCATCTCGGTAATGAAAGAGACGTGTTGCTTTCAATAGGTCATTTCATTCCAAGACAAAAGACAAGTACGTACTAAAAAAAAAAACATGACTTTTGAAGAACAGAAAAGATTTGCAGAAAATGTCTGAAGTAAAATAGTAAACAGTAAATGCTCTCAAAAGCTTCTGTAATTTCCAGACTGCAGGTGTGATTCAGAACCTTCATTTGTACAGATGGAATAAAAAGATCTAGCTCTGTAATGTGAAGGAAACATGTTATCGACAAAGCTCTTTACTGATGTCTTTGACTTTGTACAGTTGTCAAGGTGATAGATGCAAGGCGTTGAGAGATAATTCAGCCCATCCACACCACCCCTAGGGTTGCTTGCATGTTTTCACAGATAATGAGGGCTGTTATCTTTGTAGATACAGGCATCCGTCCTTAACAAGGCTTGCATGTTTTCCTAATTTCACACCAAAGTCCTGACTTTGATTTGTGGTCCATGCATTTTGGCCTTTGATGACTCTAAACAGGCGTGTTTAAAAGGTTTCTGTCTTGGCTGTCCTTGTTCAGGGACATTGATGGGGCCAGCAAACTGGGAGACAAGATCCTAGTGGCCGTTAGTTTCAGGTCAGAAGAAGTAACAGGAGGGGCATTTGGCATTACAGAGAGGCATTTATATGCAGAGGGGCAATTATATACAGAGGGGCAATTGTAAATGATCTGCCTTTCATGAGAAACAGCCTTTTATTCCTACCTGTCTGTGGATACGGGTAGTGGATGTCATTATTTAGCGCAACAGGGCTATGCAATATTTCAATTCCATTACAGCGAATAGGAGAAGGAAATGTGGTCACTGTCATGCTCAATGTGTTCTCACACGTTCTCATCCTCAGACACTTGTCAAAGTGACACTCGGTTGAGCGTCATTGTCAGGGACAAAGTCACGGAACAAAGGCTGCTTCTCTGTCTGACTGCGATTTTGGCCCGTGTCTAAATCTTCGTCTCTCCTTTTCGTTGTTGTTGGTTTTGTTCTTTTCATGTTGATCCGCAGCCATTTGTCACAGCTCCTTTGTTTGAGGCCGGCCACTGGCGACAAAACACAAACGGGGGCACGGTGACGGCTTTGGCGATGGGGGCAACTGTGGCACTTGTTGACAGTGTTCGGTGGTAGGAAATCTACTCACATTGATTAAAGTTTGGCAGGCTCAGGAGGAGATTTGGAGCTGTTCTCCACCGATAAGCTGCATGGCGGGAGACGGGGGAAGTGCGCGGTGAGGGTCGGAGAACAATGTCGCATTGAACTGCGAGGGCCGCGGCCTCAGCTGATGCTCCTAATCCATCGGCCGCAGGCGCGTCATGTGCTGGTAGCTGCAATGAATGGACCAGATTGTTTGAAAATCACCAAGATTTTGTTTCACTTAACCGATAATGTATTCTAACTTGGCGGCCATTCAGTACACAGTAGTGTGTTTATGCTGGTGTTTGTGGTTTTTGTTTACCTTTTCATTTATGTGTCACTACACAGGCCTTTAAGATGGCCTTGGAGAGAGTTGGGTTCTCACATCACTTAGGATTTGGAGAGAAGGTGTACGACCAGTCTGTATTGAAATTCAATTCAATTATTTGTCATCATGCTGTATTATATTCCTTAAAGTCCATTCATACTTGACAAGGAGCTAAGATGGTAGTTGAAATTGTGTTTAATACCCCAAGGCTGATAGTCATCAAGGTTAATGGATGGACTACAACTCTCTCTCTCTCTCTCTCGCTCCCTCTCTGTCTCTCTTTCTCTTAAACAGGCGTTGTCTGTGTCGTAATTACCCCCCAGCTGCATTGTCTCTCTTGTTGTGGCGCTCCCTGTCAAGACTGTCCTCACTTTGCAAAGTCTTCTTATCTTGCCGCCCAGGACCTCACACGTCAGCCTCTGCTCATGCTTATCTAATCTCTGGGCCGGCAGCACTCTCAGTACACAAGTCACTGCTGCCCTTTTTAAACATTTCACTGTTGATGTCGGTGCGTAGGCAGAATAGGCTGCGTACAATTTTAATCTGTGGAAAAACGTAGTATCCACCAACCCCATCTCTGTGGGGGGGGGAAAGATGAATGAATGCGGTGCATATTCTCTTGTCGGCCGTGTAATCAATCTCTCCTGGTTTGTCAGCTGTTATTTTTCCTAAAAATGCCGTGCTCATGAATGACTCCCAATGACTCCCGCTTTCGTCATCGTTTTGAATTTGAAATGCCTCATTGCTGGTGTTTTCATTCAGCCAAGAGCTGAAAGATGCTAATGTGAAATGAGATGCTCACCACCTGCTAGCCATGGCAACTGCTGGAGTATTCGGTCTTCTCACAACAGAGCAAGGAAGAGCTTTGCTTTAACTCTCTCAGCAATGACACCATATGACTCTACACACAGTGCAAGTTGTGAAGGCATCGTTTTTTAGGTGTGCTTGCATAGGTGCGTTCCTGAGAAAACGACAAGGAGTCAGTAGAATCAGAATGAGTTAGCTATAAAGATTCGCACTGAGGAGCAGCTAGCATAAACATTCGTTCTTTGTTGCTTCAGCCAAATGCACTGTGTTTTAGCATGTACGTGGCAGAAAAGGTGCTTGGATGATTTACGGCTGTGTTTACTCCCTGACACCACGAGGTTACCCCCATAGATCCACGTGTCAGATGGCAGCAGGAAGTTGATTCAGTCGGCGCGGCAGGCTGCCTTATAGCGAGGCGGAGGTAGCGCAGCGTGGCACAGTGGGCTCTGAAAGTGTTGGCAGCATTCATATTTTATCTGCTAGCGCCGACCGAGCCGAGAGGGAAAGCTCCTGGAGTGAGGAAACTTCCAGTCTGTTTGGGCCCAATAAGGCGTCATTATCCACTAATGAGCTTTTGCTATCAAATGCAGCTGTACGCACAGTCTGAACCGCTGGAAAGTCAAGCTGGAGACTGTGGTCTATAATGCCTCGAGCTGCATGCCCCTTTCAGGGCTTCTGCTGGGTTATTTCTACTGTCTGCACCACTGCTACCAGCAAGGACTTTCATTGGTGGAATGAATGAATAAGAATGACAGGACAACTGTGTTAACTAGGCACTTTGCTGAAGAGAGGGGGGGGGGGGGGCTTTTTAGTCAGTCAGTTGCTATGCCGGGAAGCGCTTAACGCTTGCCCCGTGCCATATGAGAGCATTACATCACTGGCAGCCAAGCTCTGTTAAAAATGCACTCACAGGACTGGAAACACTGAGAGAGAGAGAGAGAGAGAGAGAGAGAGAGAGAGAGAGAGAGAGAGAGAGAGAGAGAGAGAGAGAGAGAGAGAGAGAGAGAGAGAGAGAGAGAGAGAGAGAGAGAGAGAGAGAGAGAGAGAGAGATGAGAGAGAGGAGAGAGAGAGAGAGAGAGAGAGAGAGAGAGAGAGAGAGAGAGAGAGAGAGAGAGAGAGAGAGAGAGAGAGAGAGAGAGAGAGAGAGAGAGAGAAGAGAGTGAGAGAGAGAGAGAGAGAGAGAGAGAGAGAGGAGAGAGAGAGAGAGAGAGAGAGAGAGAGAGAGGAGAGAGAGAGAGAGAGAGAGAGAGAGAGAGAGAGAGAGAGAGAGAGAGAGAGAGAGAGAGAGAAGAGAGAGAGAGAGAGAGAGAGAGAGAGAGATGTAGGAGTGGAGCGGTAATTACAGAGTGAGCCTGGAATGCCAACCAGCCAGCAATGAGGTGGGTCTGGACGGCCCCAGCCGTGCATGCATACCGCGGCCCCTCCGATAAAAGAACTCCCACCACCAGGCTCCTGCTGCTTTCCTCGCCTCAGAGGAGCTACTGTACTGTACCAAATATAAAAACATTCATGAAGGTTCAAGTGCTCACCTCGCTCCTGTTTCAAAGTAGAACAGTGGGTTAGCTGCCACTCCCTGCAGACCTCTTTCATTCTCCTATTTTTGTTATGTTTTGTTTCAGGGTTTTTTGTTCGCCTAACATTGCTAGAGAGTATTGTTACAACTCAACAAAAAACTGTACAATACAGGACACAGTAAGCGTTGTGAATTTGCTGAGGTGGGATGGCGAGCTGGAAACCCCACAGACTAAAATTAGCCTGGTGACTAGCTTGGATTACTTCACACACTGCCACCGATAAACAAGGCATTTAGAAGATTAGCTTGTTTTCCCTGTCTAGACGCTGGTATATATATATATTTTTTTTTCTTGTTTTGTTTCGTTCCTGTCCAAAGCAAACAAATCCAAACAGAGGGCCTTGAGTCAACAGGCACTCTGTTCCCAGCACTCTCTGACCTTTTACAGCCTACTTCTAATTCTGGCATGTCCCAACAGACTGCCGCTTGCATAAATGTACAGATATACATGAAGCGGGGTGGAATTGGGCGGGGGGGGGGGGGATGGGGGCAACTATGGCACTCAGTAAGTGAGATACACCCGAAGGACAGCATTCTGCTTTGCTTCACAGGCCTTTTAGCACCGGCACTCGTTGCCGAAACATGATGCTTGTGTTGACTCAGAGGTCTGTGTTCGTTTAGGAGGTGTCTGTGAGGGAGTTTGTTCTGTGAGGAACCTAATTAAGAGCGTTTGATTAATGTTTTAAGAGAAGGAGGGTTATCATCGCTCTGGATCTCGTTAACTCATTTACACATTTGATGGTCTCTGACGCTCTAATGTAAGATAACTGCCTTTGTAACTTATTCAAAAATGTTTTTCTTCAAAAGACTTGCTTTAGTTGATATGCAGGGTGATGAAAGATCTAAAATGCATAGGGTTACTTACACGTGATGAACTTGTCTGTGGTAGGATGGGCGAGTGTGTGTGTGCTTCATGTGTTGTGTATTTTGCTGAGGATTCGGGGCAATACACAAACACACACACACACACACGCAGTGAAGAATGCTTGGCCTGTTCCTGTATCTCCTGGCCTGTGAACATGTCATGCTGTGCTGCACTGTTGTCCAGTCCAGCATCCCCCCCACACACACCCACACACACACACCGCCCGCTCTGTGAACCACGAAACGACACGCAGACATTGATGACGGGGATGAGGTAGAGAGAGAGAGAGAGACAAAGCTCCCCTCTTTTCTCCCCTGCCTGGGCTTAAGAGGGGCCAAGAGAGAGCCTACAGCTGATGCACAGAAATCACAATTGTCTTATTCAGTCCTGAATACTCTTCTTTTTTTCCCCTCCCTCAGTCATGGCAGTATGCCTAGCGTCAGTGTTTACTCAGTACAGCGCTACCCTTGTTACTGTACCTAGGGCTTTCATCCCAAGTCAACAGCAGACCTGATCAGTTATTTCGTGGTGTCTTAGTGGAAAACTTAGCAAAGCATTTGAGCCCTGGTCCTTGTGATGCCTATGTTTGCATCCATCTCCATGAGAATTTGCTTTGTTTAGCTAGTTCTCACCAGTTCTGTTGTCTTGATTGGAATAGTGTCTTTTAAAAATGCTGTTTAAAAAACAGGCATAACATTTCAACAAGTGTGGTACATTTGTACTATCTATCTATCTGTCTTTCTATGTATCAACGTCTATTTATCTATCTATCTCTGTCTTTCTGTCTGTCTGTCTGTCTGTCTGTCTCTGTCTGTCTGTCTGTCTGTCTGTCTGTCTGTCTGTGGATGTGAGTGCAGTGGCAGCAGGGCCTCTGAGGGGTCCTTCAGAGGCATGTCAACATCCCTGCTTTAAACGTTCTGACTTCAAATAGTAGCCTTGGTCGGCTGCGTTTATATAAGCTACTTAAACTCTGCGCCTATGTCATCTTCGAGGATTAGATCCTAAACGGCTTTTTCCACTGCTCTGCCCAGACACCGCCTAACAACTGCTGTGTTTCCTCTCAGGACAACAAAAGTGTCCATCCATCCCTCCCACCCACTTTCACCACCCAGTCTAACACTAACCAACAAGCAAACAAACTAGCCATCCTTCTCCGTAGCAAGCGTCCTGTTTACCAGGATCATCTGGACATCAGCTTGTCAGTGGCTTCATCATAAGCCTGTAGATAGAATAAGCGCACCTATTGGCCTTTCCTGGAGCTTTCCTGGAAGAAGTTGAGCGCATTCAGAAAGTATTCAGACCCCTTCACTTATCGCACACTATGTGGCAGCCTTGTGCTAAAATCGTTAAAACCTTTTTTTATCTCAAAAGTTTACATATATTACCCCATAATGACATTTGTGAAGATAGCATGTTTAGACATTTTTGCAAACATATTAAAAATGAAACACGGAAACACGAAAGACCATTTACTGAAGCGGCTTTGGCAGCTTCCTCCTCTACAGTAATCATCATGGTAGCATATTCATTTTTTCCACTTTCCGAAACTCCCAATAGTTTCCACCATGGGAAGGATACCACAGCAACCAGGACTTTAGGAAAACCCTGTGCAATCCCACAATGCCTCAATGCCTTTATTGGTGCACCAAATCAGCGGTTCCTATGCTTTCACAAATCGGTCCCACAGAAATGTGACATTGGTCATGAGGAGAGAAACTGGATGGTGCTCCTGGGAGGCAGCTGGCCTTCGCCGAACTTAACTGCTGCAGACCCAGTCTGGCAGCTTGGAAACAGGCTCTTAGTCAAATGTCAGATGGTGCCACTAAGTCTCAGTGTATCTTGTTTGAGTGTCTTTGGATCTGCTGCCTCTGCCCAGCTGGCCCTCTATCCTCAAACAGAGTGGAGAGACAGAAAGAAGGGAGAAAGAGAGAGAGAGAGACAGGCATAAAGACAGAAAGAGAATAACTGAGAATTGAGAGGAAAGAGAGAGGAAAAGAGATGCATGTCCCACTATGACATCAGTCTCAAGGGTATGTCTTTGACAATATGAACTGCCATGAATAAATGACGAATGGCCCAATGAATTTGTCACCCTGACTGTGGACGCCAGTTGAGCAGTGTAACCACAAGGGGATAATTTCTCTTTAGCTCTCTGGCCTAGAGTCACAGTCGCATCCCTTAATATATTTTCCCAGTGTCACTGTATACTGAACAGATCATTGCCTATATGAACCAAAATACAAGGTGAAGTCTACGTGATAATGATGGGGGATTCATATTACAAGGTGATAATCATTGTTCCCTTGGGTTCTGCCCCATCCCAGACATCCCTTTAGGGAATATAAATCTGGCTGTGGAATATTGTTTGTAATTATTAACCTCTAATTGGTTCATGCTCTTACTGTACTCTGAAACATGTATCTTCCTGTAATTTGTCTGAGTCAGTGTTACAGTGAAGTGATTTTCAGCCTGATTAGTCAGTCTGATGCTTGGCGTCTTAATGCAGAGCTCTTGCAAGGCAGCAGAAAGCAAAGCAGTTCAGTCACACATCTCCCTGTAGACCCGACCTGAGGCCCAAGTACCAAACTCTCCTCATTCCTTTTCTCATCCCCGCCCCGTCTCCCCCCATCCCAGGCAGATCCTGATCCTGAGCCTCTCCCCCATGCTCTGCCTGTATGCTGTGGTAGGCTAGGCTAACTCCAGATGAGTACCACTGTAGCAGCTGCGTTTGCCGTAGAGAGGAGTGCGGGAAGGGAGATGTAGAGGTAGAGAGAGAGAGGTGGGTGCATGGAGGTGGCAGATGTTTGGTTTTGTGAAGAAGCTCTTAAAATAGGTCACCCCTCTTGATCTGTGAAATGGGTCAGGGCTGGAGCCCAGAACAAGGGGCTGCAGAGAGAGAGAGAGAGAGGGAGAGACCCCAAGGGCCGGACACTTCACTGGCGGGAGCAGCCGGACTGTAGACCCAGGCCCGTAGGCTGTTCCACCTCAGGAACAACTCAGCAGAGGAGAGAAACAGAGACAGACAGAAAGAAAAAACAACAGAGAGAGAGAGGACAAGAGAGAGAAAGAAAAAAGAGAGGAGGTGGTCAAAAACAAAGACAAAATTAGACAAAAAGACATGAAATGTTAAAACCAGGGCTGCAGCATTGCTCCTCTGCCTGTGTTTTAACTGTCTGTCCTGCCAGATCACTGAGTTATTCAGTGTGCTCTAGCATTTTTGTCTGAGCCTTTGTCTTCTATACAAGGTACAGTATCACCTCAACTTCCTCAGATGGACAGAGGAGAGAGGCAGTCACCGTCACTGCAACCTCATCGTTCCCCTCAGCCTGTCTGCCAACCTCAGGGCGCTAGTAAACCCGCCACCAAGCGGCCTCTCACTGCTAATCTGGGTCATGTCCCGTCTCCGCTGATTAAAAAAAAGGGATTTTTTTTTTAGTGAAGTGGGTGTGGGGGAAGGGTGGGCAGCAGCATCATAAAACCTAACAACATCAGTTGGCCATTTCCATGGAGACACATTTGTTAGGATCTTTTTTTTTTTTTTTTCTCCGCTGCATTGGATTGTGATGCTCAGGCATTCAGTCAGTCAGTCAGTCAGTCAGTCAGTCAGTCAGTGAGTTTCCTCTCCTCTCAGGCCGCGTCGGTTCTCCAGCTTTGGCCCACTGCCTGCTGGGAAAAAAGTCCAGCTGCCACAGAGCTCAGGGAGCTCACAGAACCCCCCCCCCAGCCCTTTACACATACAGTAGAGCCATGGCCTTAAACGAAGGAGGAACGAAAAGAAAAGGAATAAACCACATTTTCCCATTTTGTCTTGGAAAACTCTGAAAAAGTCCCACGGTGTGATTGCATCACGTTGTTGCCTGATGCCGATGCTTTGGCCATTGCTCACTTTAGGATTGCGGAGTGGCGGTTGTCTGAAAAGCCTGCAGATCCACTTTACCTCTCCTGGCATTAGGGCAAATCCCTGGCCGCATTGATTGAGTGGTCTGTAAGCAGTGGCTCTGCGGGCTCCCAGGATTACCCAGTAGCATGTTCAGCACTTTATCCAGGCATCCGCAGCCACCGCAGAGAGAGACAGGCAAGATTGCTTAATTAAATGGACACGGATCGATAGGGCAGGCTGTAATTATTACAAACAATCAGTTTGTTGATCAATTGAGTCAACTTTTATGAGGTGAAGCAGGAGTCTCTCCTCTATCCCCTGGGGCTTTTGTGTTCACTGAGCTGAGAGGGCAGGAGCTGACCAGATAGAAAACTGACAAATGTATGTTTTGGTCATTTGTAGCAGCGTATCATGTTTCCAAATGCATCTGAAAAGAAGCAAAGCTCAGGTTACAGACAACAGTCCACTGCTCTCTGCTCACAGTAAATGACAAGCGTGCATCTGTGGTACTTAAAGACTCAATCAATATTGTGTCAGGCAGTATATCTGCCCAAAGCCATCACAGCAGGTATGCAATACATCACCCATGCATTGCACTCTTAGCTCCCTGCCCCGATGTTTCCTGTGTGTGTAGCCTCTGATTAAAAAAGATGATGGCACACAATGGATCGAATCAACTTCCTGTATCTCTATCACAGCTCTCCCATTTGGCAGACCACAACAGTTTCTTCATTCCTCAGGATATGGCACTATTAGTGGCTAATTGCGAGTGTATGGAGGACACGCTCCATGCTAACCAGCTTTGTGATGCCGCTGCCGTGTTCCTCCCCCTGGATGAATCCCGGAAGGGTCTTGAAGCGTGCTTCTGGCACGCCTGCACGCCCTGGCAATTAGGCCAGGCCACCTGCTGAAGGAGAAGAAGCCAGTGGCAGCTGCAGCCAGACTGTCGCCTGCTCTCCCCCTTCGATGTGTTCCCATCTCCAGCCCCCGTCTTCTATCCCCTCCTCTCCTCTCCTCTCAGAAGTGCAGCTGGGAGCACTTGAGCTGGAGAGCGTTGCGGTCGTAGGCCTGACTGTCCCAAGCTGTCACAGCTTTGTGGCGGATGCCTGGCTCCACGCTCTGTACAGGCAGGGTCTCTCCAGGAATGGAAAGCCACACTGAGAGCGGAAGGCTGCTGGGGCCAGCGGGAGGTGAACGGATCATAGAGCAGAATAGAGCAGAGCAGAGTAGAGCAGAGCAGAGCAGCAGACTAACCAGACCAAATAGCTTTCTTACGCCACAGATGATGACATCTTCTTGTCTTCCTGCCTTATTGAGTGCCTTTTTTTATATTCATTTTTCTTTGCCTTACCTGTCTCTGTAATTCATTCACCAATTATGTTGTTCACCCCTTCTCGTCTCATTTCTTTATCTCCCGGCTTTACTCTCTTCTCTCTCTCTCTCTCTCTCTCTCTCTCTCTCTCTCTCTCTCTCTCTCTCTCACTCTCTGTCCCTCTATCTCTCTCTCTCTCTCTCTCTCTCTCTCTCTCTCTCTCTCTCTCTCTCTCCCTCTCTGTCAACCATCCTGCCTGAGTACGTTAGAAGGCCACTGACATTGTAGGTCCACATTACTGTGCTGTTTCCAAACACGTTGAATCTGTTTTCGCAGTCTCGCTGCCACTGTCATACACTATCATTACAGTGCATGAAATGCCCTGTATTGTTATTCCTAGGCTTCTTCTTCTTCTTCTTCTTCTTCTTCTTCTTCTTCTTCTTATTCTTGTTACCTTTTTCTGCGATTAATTCAGCCCGAACCGCTTAACGTAGAAACTTCATTCAAACTTTGTCGCGTAGGTCTTGTAAACGACACTTATGCTATGTATTTTTCACTTTTCTAAACTTTATACTTTTTAAGATATTAAAGAAAAACGAATATAAATTTCTCCCATTGACTTACATTGGGCCATTATGACATCATAATAGGGTCTTTAAACTGGCTTGCACCTGTGCTTCACTGACAGCTGCACCAAATCAAAGGAACCTCTACTCTCTCTGTCCCTCTCAATTTAACTGTAACTAGGAACATTAAGACACCATCCATTCTCTACTTTTTTTTCTCTCCATCTCTCCATCTTTCTCTCTCAGTCAACTTTCTCTCACACTCAATCTCTCTTCTTCACTCCATTTTTATCTCCTTTTTTCAATATTTTCACTCTCTCTTTATCTCTTCATCCAGAGCCACTCTTGTTCACTCTTCTTTCCTTCTTCCACTCTTCTTTCCTTTCTTATTTTCTTCTTCCATTTTTCTTTCCTTCTTCCACTCTTCTTGCCTTTCTTTTTTCCTTCATCCACTCTTCTTTCCTTCTTCCACTTTTCTTTCCTTTCTTCACTCTTCTTTCCTTCTTACACTCTTCTTTCCTTTATTCTTTCCTTCTTTCACTCTTCTTTCTTTTCTTATTTCCTTCTTCCACTCTTCTTTCCTTCACTCTTCTTTCCTTTCTTCTTTCATTATTTCACTCTTCTTTCTTTTCTTCTTTCCTTCTTCCACTCTTCTATACTTTCTTCACTCTTCTTTCTTTTCTACTTTCCTTCTTTCACTCTTCTTTCCTTTCTTCTTTCCTTCTTCCACTCTTCTCTCCTTTCTTCACTCTTCTTTCCTTTTGTCTTTCCTTCTTCCACTCTTCTTTCCTTTCTTCTTTCCTTCTTTCACTCTTCTTTCTTTTCTTCTTCCTTTCTTAACCTTTGCATTTCATGCACTGGTATTTCCTTCAGGAAATGCATTTTCTAGTTACCATTGTGAATGCACCATTATTAAAATAACTGTAAATCACCAGCTTAGAGAACATGCACAAAAAAAACCATAATAGCCCATAGTGGCTTTGAAGATAGTCATCACACCATTCCAGCAGCATCGGCCCCTCTAACAACATAACCAGTGACATGTGGCACGGTGGGGTTTCTTCCTCCCATATATTTCAGCTTGTTTTTAAATAGCTGATACCTAATGTATGTTAGCATATTTATGAGCTCATCGGAGGCAGCGTTTCAAATCATCAGTACGTCTTAATTAGGACTTCCATATGAGCTGTGGATTACTTGCCAGGTAGGAATGACAAAGCTGCTCAGCAAGTTTGTTGTTTTGCTTCTCCTTTCCCGTGAATATAATGCATGAGCTGCACAGGTTTCAGGTGTTTGACAACAGCTAAGTCAAAACACACAGTTATGGGTGGGTCTGTCATTTCAGTACTGGCCGTTTCCTTCTTCCTCTTTCTTGGTGCAGTATGGGCCAGGCCTAGTACAAACTGCTTGGTCATGTAATCTTGTCATGACCCTTGACCCTGTGTGCACATCCCGCTTAGATTTGTTTTATTTTTGTAATTATCCTTATTATTTTTGCTGTATCAGGGGAACATATCCCTGAAAGGGCGTGCTTGGCTTGGTTGCTGGGGTCTGTGCTTTTTTTTAGCCATTGCGCACTGGTCCTCTGGATGCAAAAAAGCGCTGCACAGATCCATATCAAAGACTTGTTTAGGAGGGAGGGAGGAAGGGAGGAAGGGGGAGGGGAGGGGAGGGGAGGGGAGATGAGTAGGCTGGCTTGCCTCTCTCCAGAGATTGTTTGTCCTTAAATGGTCCTTGTTGAAGGTTAAGTTGGGGCCATATTTTTAGTGTCAAGCTCCATCTTCGCCAAACAGAAAGTTAAGCCCCACTGAGCTTAAGACCTTTAAATCCACACTACCGCACATTGCATGGGGAAAAGGAGATTGTGGAACTCACACCCAAACTAAATTGCTTTTCTTAAATGTTGATCACTTCTGTAATCACACCTATCATGAACTGTGCCTAAGATTGATTGCACCTCTCAAGCTCTTGGGGGAAGTAGACCTAAGAGGCTAATGTCTGTCAGGCTTGATCTTTCATGTAATTGTACACGGCATGAAACATTCTATTTTGTTTTCGATAGTCGTACCTCTCATTTCGCTGTGGATCATCTATCTTCTCCCCTGTCTCAATAAAGATCGCACTCTGGGAAAATTTGCGGTAATTATCTAGGCCTTTGTATTCGTCTGAGTTTCGGCGGGTTACCACTTCGCTCTGTTGTAAATGTCACATGAAGATTTATTGAGATTCATCGACTGAGGAGGGAAAGGGTCTGTCTACAGATGCAAAGAGTTTGTTTCCGTGCTCACCCCATATCTCTTAACCTCACCAATCTTGCAATGTTAGGCCTACTGTTTTTTTTTTTTCTATCCGTTTCAGCCAGAGATGCAGAAATGACCCAAAACCTTCTCCATGGTATGGTGTGCTGAGGAGAGCAAGGCTGACTGAACAAAAACATAGCGATAATGGGATATTTATGAGTGTTTTGTCCTGTCCCAGCACATTATTCCCTACGAGATGACTGGATAGAGGTGCACCTGAAAGTGTTGTGTGCGTGTGCGTGTGCGTGTGCGTGTGCGTGTGCGTTTGCGTGTGCGTTTGTGTGTGTGTGTGGAGCCAAGTGTCGGGAGTGCAGTGTGGGGATTAAAATAGCTTGGATGCATAGCACGGTAAGTGTGATGTGTCAAGAAGCTTGTGCCCAGCCTGGCACTGAAGCTGTGGTGTGTGTCACTGCCCTGTGGATGCGTAGACTGACCCCGGACATAACTCGGTATGACAGAGGGAAGAGGAGACAGGAGGCAGAGTGGCTCAGATCTTTGTTGTCTGTTGTTTGTTTATTGTATTCCTATTCCCGGTTCTATTCTCATTTTATTTCTATGGTACTGTTCCACAGCAAAATGATGCACTGTCTTTGCTTGAAGTTGATTTGCTCCATATAAGGAGAGTACACAGAGTAGACGTTCACACAACATATTGGCGCTGTGTCAAATGTGGAAGAGGAAGTAGTCAAACAAATATCTTGATAATGCGTTTGGTTATTATGTTACTGTTACATTTATTATTATTATTATTATTATATAATATTAATATTGATATGGCCAACAAACCCTGCTGAAACATTTCCTTTGCCTTTTTTTCCCTGATGGGGACACAGAGATATTGGTGCCATCAGATAAATCAAACCTCTTACACAATTATAAGACAATGTATTACCTGTATTGTATTACTCAGCAATCAATCCGTGGACTGTCTCATAGTGTTAAATCATATGGTACAGTACTTTGAAAGGAATCTAATCTATTTTCATGTCCTCCAGAAAGAGGCATGGTAAAGAGTCCATCTGTAAGTCATTTCCAATTGTCCTCCCTTGCACAACCTAGAGACACTATATTCAGTCTATTTCCTTTATCCAAATAAACAATGTCCTTGAACAAGATGAAGGCATTTGTTGTTCAAATGCAAACCTCACGCCAAGATGAAGGATGTAGCTGATGAGTGAGGAATTTGAGTTTCACAGAATGTTTCGATTGGAAAACAAGTTATTCAGGTAAGCTCCCTTCACAGGTTCCTCTGTGTGTCCAAGTCGGAGTTCGTGCCACGTGTTTGCATGACCTGAAAAGTTAGCGTCGGAGGTAGGTTGAAGAGGGATGATCTTAGCAGTAATGGCAGTTGACAGTTTGAGTTGAGAAGCTACTTTAGCGGTGTGTGGCTTTACACTATTTAGGTCAACATGGAGGCCTGCCATCACCTAGGCTTATGAAAGAGAGTTTATTAACGAGGAGACCCTAATAACCCGACAGCGTTCTCAGAAGATGCCAGCTTAAACACTTCTGACGTGGTTGGCCTGAGCTGTGTGTGTGTGTGTGTGTGTGTCTGTGTCTGTGAGAAAGAGAGAGTGTGTTTGGTGGCCATATCTACTCATGCACGCTTGTGTTTCTGGCCCTTGCATTCAGATTGGACCAGCTACTGTGTCTAATCTGTGTCGCTGAATCACAAACAAACATAATGTTTACAGATGGTCCATTTACCAATTTAGAGTCCAAAATGGATGTGTCTGTTTTGAGCTCTTATGGAGAGTGATTGCACTCCTAGCCCTCGTGAACTAAATGGTCCTCTTATCTAATAGGCCACCTCCTGGTTGATTTCCAGCAGAAACAAATCTGGACTCTAAACAGAAACTGGGCTGAGGCTTTTTCCATTCCTCACTTTTCTATAATTTATAATTTATAAGCATTTTGTAATTTGATTTAAAAATGACTTAATAACTATATGTGTTGGTTCACAGTAACCTGGATTAGCCGGGAACAGAATGACTGTTTTTTTGTTTTGTTAATCCTATTACATCATCTTAGAATCTGGACCATTACACATCAAAGTGTGTGCTTATTGTTTATTGAGAGTCCAAATATTTCCTTTCAGTACCCAGACACAGAAAAAAAAAAAAAAATCCAGTCACTCTGCTACCTGCTGCTTTCCTCAGTATAAAGAGGAAGCGATCAGTATTGTCATATTAATATTTGTCTGTTCCTCTTTCCTGATGTGTCAGAGAATTAGGATCCTACCATATATGTGGCCCAGACTCCGAGACGCCATCTAAAGACAGTTCCTCTGAGACCTGCCCGTGCGGTGACAGATTTCAGTACAGCTTCGTGCTCCCAGTGTAGTTAAAATACCTCCTATAAGTGTTACGCACAGGACCTACCAGAGAGGAGTCAGACAGACAGGCTAAGAGAGGGAGGTAGAGAGGGAGCTGTGTGTGTGTGTGTGTGTGTGTGTGTGTGTGTGTGTGTGTGTGTGTGTGTAGGGGTGGGGGTGTGTGTTGACATTGCGGCGTGCACTGTTACATTCCCCTCGCCCATTAAGGAAACCTTCCTCCCCACATACCTTGTCAAGGACAGCAGGTTGCGTGTTAGGGCATGTCATCTTCATCTCAGTGTACTGTGTATCATTGTTACATGGTGCAGCATTATTTTACACTTTGTTTGTATTTTAAATTCATGCCTCTTTGACATTGCCTAACTCGTCAATGTAAATGAGACATTAAAAAAATGCACCGGTGACTATGGAGGAGGTCTGTGCTCTGTGCTCTTCTGGAGGCTGACTTTATTTGCTCTGTTCTCACCCTCAAATATTTGCTCTGTTCTCACCCTCAAATATTTGCTCAACACTGGAAACTGTGATGTTTGACATCAGCTGAGTGACTTCTCCTGGGGCCCGTCAGGAACAAAGCACTTCTTATAGTTTCTTTTTGTTATAAAGGGCAACTCCCCAGAGAGAGAGAACGAGAGAGAGAGAGAGAGAGAGATATATATATAACCCAGACACAGGCCACATGGCAAACAGCACAGATGAAGCAGTCTTCTTCATTTGCATAGGTTTGATCAGTGGTTAGTGCAGCCATGTTGCTTGTTTGCGTGTACGAGCTTTAGAAGTGAGAGGTAGCCATTGGAAATCGATGCCTGATGAAGTGTGCTGCTCCTGTCAGATGGCTTTGCTCTCCACGGACAGGCCAGAGAGGAAGAAACAGAGGAGGAGGAGGAGGAGGAGGGAGGGGGGATAGAGAGATGAGGGAATCTCTTTTCCCTTCCTGGCAACATCAGATGTTATTTTGCTAATGCAAGCTGAGTTTGTGTGCTTGACCCTAACCTTCCGCTGTGGCGAAGCCTCCTCATTGGATTTGCAATTACGCTGCTAGATTTGCTCTGGTGTTTGGCTCTGGGAGAGGTCTGTTATGCCACGCCAGGTTCCTCCCTGTACCGCTCACCACTCTGCTTTGCTGCTCCTGAACCTATCATCTTCCTGCCTTTCCATACTTTTTTTTATCAATAAATCATCACATTAGAAATAATTGAACGTCCAGAATGGCTCCAGCTGTCCAAAGCAGAAATTCACTTTCTATTAAAAGACACACACACTCACACACATACACACACTTCCATGCACACGCACAGAAGGGTCAGACAGCTGCTTGTGAATTATATAATGTGACTGCACCCCTATAAAATCTCTCCCCCCCACCCACCCCCCCAACACACTCACAAATTCCTCCAAGTGTGTGGGGTGACAGCCTGAGTTGTCAGTTGGCCCGGGCGCTCCTGCTAAGCAGGAAGTCTTGAGGAAGTGGGAGGGCCTGTGTAAGCCACTCGGTCTTAACGTGCATGTACAGAAAGCGAAAGCCTGCCTGACCTCTCTGCATTAACTCTGAGAGGATGTCCGAGGGCCGCACACAAAGCTGCGGGGATAAAACGTGTATTTGTGGAGATGGGCAAAGGCTACGCTCAAATAGCACTTTCGTCCAGACTGAGGCTTATCCTTCTGCTCTTTCTTCTGTGCACTGAATTGGTTGTTTTTTTTTATGAACAAATCAGTAAAGCAAATCAAGTTTTGAAGTTTTGAATGCCAGGTTCCAAGCAGGGTCTTTGACTGTGCAGCTGTACATCTGGTGCATGCTGTCCACTAGCTCAAACTTGTGAAAACCCAGCTTCAAAGTTAGTGATTTAATGTCTTTTGAACTGCATGCAACTCTAGAGAGAGGGATAGGCTGTTTTTAAGTAGTTGACCTGGAGTTTACATAATATCCCTGGAAAGGACTTGTATGTTTGGGAAAACATATTAGATAAAAGCGGCAAGTTCAAAAGCACCGCAGTCTTCAAAAGGGCAGACTTCACTGGCACATTGTCAACTCACTCATCCCCCCTCCCCATTATAAAATTGGTTGCCATTTCGTTTATTTTGCTTGGTCATTTTTAGCAGGAAACCATCAAAGCCAAGCTGTCAAGTCTTTGCCTTCTATTAAAATACCTTGAGAACTTTGGAATAAGTGCACAAATGTTTTTGAAAAAGCACCTCATTCATTTCTGCAAATCCTTCTGGCCACACCATCTATTGTTCTGCCCCCCTTGAGAAACCTCTTGAGTGTATATGGATGTTGGCTGCAGTCTCTATCGCATATATGTACAATACGGGCACTCAAGCAAAAGGAAAGCTTTTCTTGACAGGACAATAGAGTTTGGGCTTTTTTTTGTTTTTGCCTTTTGGAAGATCTGACCTCCACTTGAAACAGCAGGAAAAGCGCTGAGTGCACATTGTTCTAGACATCTATGGGAAGAAAAAAGAAAAAAACAACCAAACAAAAAAAAAGGGCAGCGGCTGCATCACCTCACGCAGCACCAGGGTAGCGACTCTCCGAGTCCATCCACAAACGCCTGGCAGCAGCCCTCCCTGCCCTCCCGCACCATTCCAAACTGTCCCATCCGATCCGTTACCTGTCAGCTCAGAGGATATTTGCTGTCAGTTACCTACGTATCGGAATGCCGAAAACAGTGGGAGCAAAAAACAAGTGGAGGCCTCACACTCTGAGTGCTTTTCCCACTGCATCCGCTCCAGAAAGTCTCTCCTTAGACTTGTAAGGTTGGTCATGAAAATGTTTTATTGCTGCACAGTGTACGGTGAGAAAAGGTATGATTTATCGTCTGCGATTGTGTTGGTGTTGGTTATCGTGTTCCTGCAGCTGGTTACTGTCAGCATTACTGCACTCCCACATTCCTACCCTTGCTCTCATTACTGTTTATAACATGAGGTTGAAGGCTATTTTTTGTGTGTTTTTACCCTGTTAACTTCACCTCAGCAGGAACTGAGAAAAGGGATGTGCGTGTGTGTGTCCATGTTTTCAGAAAGTATGCTACCTGCTGTGGTCTGACAGGTGGCAGGTGGGCAGGTGCCCTAAATACGATGTTTACCGTAGCGATCGCTCTCCTAACACCTGCGGTTTTGGCCGTGGTTAACCCGCCAGTGGAGGAGCAACTCCGAGCAGCTCCAGGTGCCAGGCGGATTTGCGCCAAGGGGATGACAGGGGCCATTTTGTGGGCAGTGGTAATTAAGTGCGTCTTCATGTGCTCAATAAGCTTGGCTGGGATTAGTCACCCTGACGTGCTTTGCAAGATTGCGTGGGATTAATGACGTGGTTACAAGGAATCCCCAGAGCAGGCGAAGGTGTAGAGGCAGCCTGATATTCTCTGTGCCATCTTAAACTTGAGCCTGTTTCAGGTCACTGTGCATTTCTCGCATTACTCTCATTTCTCACATTACTCATTTGAGTATGGTATAATGTTGTTCAAACCATTCATGAAATACCATTCTTCATTCTTCCTGACAAAATAGTTTCATCAAAAGATCATTAAAGTTGAAATATCAGTCCATCACCTGTGTATATTTATATCATCTGTAACTTTGACATACATTCTATCGTGTCACGTTCTCGTATTTTCACATTGGCTTTGTTCATCATGCATCGGAAAAGAAGAACTTGTGTATAACATGAGGCCCCGAGACTGAACGTGATACCCAAACAAAAACAGGACTGAAAATGAACGTTGGGGCTCATTCAGGTTTCATTAGGGAAGCAGGAACTCATGTGCCTATATAGCAGCAGCACAGAGGTGACTTTGCATCAGAATGGTTCCTCTCGAGGTTTCACGCCATATAACAGTGATCTATATTACGCGTAGCGAGCGCCACAAGGTCATTGGTTGCCTTTTATGAGCCCCATTACTGCGCAGTCCCAGGCTGGGATGGAGTCGGAATGGCCTACATCTTCACCTGTGTGCTTCGGAGCTGCTGGAGACGGAGAGAGACATCTATTAAAAGGCAGCTCCCTTTGACAGAGGTCCCTGCGCTGTGCTTTACTGAATACACATTACCTGAGGCAACGTGTAATATCATAACCTTAAACATCCCATTTTCCTCCTAATAGAGGTGTATTAAATCCTTACCGTCTTCCTCCTTCAGCGAGAAAGAGAGAGAGAGAGAGAGAGAGAGAGTGAGTGAGGAAGAGGGGGGACATTAAAGATTGATGTTCTCTGTCCACTGGATCATTGGCATGTAGCTATAGAGACATTATCCACTTGAACCCGGCTGCCACAGAGTGAATGGTATGGGATTTGTTTTTGCCTGGGATGAAATGGCCAGCAGTAACTCACTGCCTGTTGCTGCTCTAGTACTATCACCGTGACACTAAGAGCTGACCATGGCAAAGAGCAGCTGATTTGGGCACGCACGCGTTCCACACAGACATGCACAAGTCAGGTGTTCTGTTGTCGCAGGATCACTCCTGCACCACTGGACGATTTGGGTTTGAATTGGGTTTGAATTGATTTGGGTTTGAATTGTGTGTGTGTGTGTGTGTCCCAAACACACACACACAGCCACACACACACAGTTTTTGACCCTGTAATAGAATAGATCAGAGAGCAGATGTAGGGGTTAATAAACATCACTTGGGGACTAACGCACAGACCACACTGAATGGATCATATTGTGCTCTGTTGTGCCAACCACCCTGTTCCTTAAACACATTACTGTGAAGATCGAGGTAACACAGGAAAGGATTTTATGATTGAATTGTCTTTGCAGTGCTCTGTGGAGAGGAAAGCTCACAAGATGCTTAAAATCTTTTTGGCCTTGAACAAATGAGTTTTGTTTTTGTACCTGCTCTATAATGACGATGAGGAGAGATAGAGGGGGGGAGAGAGAGAGAGAGAGAGAGAGAGAGAGAGAGAGAGAGAGAGAGAGAGAGAGAGAGAGAGAGAGAGAGAGGAGAGAGAGAGAGAGAGAGGAGAGAGAGAGAGAGAGAGAGAGAGAGAGAGAGAGAGAGAGAGAGAGGAGAGAGAGAGAGAGAGAGAGAGAGAGAGAGAGAGAGAGAGAGAGAGAGAGAGAGAGAGAGAGAGAGAGAGAGAGAGAGAGAGAGAGAGAGAGAGAGAGAGAGAGAGAGAGAGAGAGAGAGAGAGAGAGAGAGAGAGAGAGAGAGAGAGAGAGAGAGAGAGAAATATAAAGAGAGAGAGAGAGAGAGAGAGGTGGACTTCATAGGCAATTAGGGAGAATATCGTGGACATTTACCAGCACAGCCGTTTTCTTGCTGCCGCCCTCTTGGCTGTAATGAGGATTCTAGTCATAAAATGAAAAATGCTAGCCATTGCATTTGCTCAGCATAATACAATTTTTATTTAATTACCTGCATCATATTGATTAGATGGAAAAGTACAATACATTTCTGAGCGGCCCGGTTGTAATGCTTTAAGACCTGGTGTCATTTGTTCAAGGAGGCATCGTGCTTTGTCTTTTTTTTTTTTTTTTTTTTTTAAATGGATGGTGTAGCGTCTTACTTTTTTGGGGTTCAGTAAACAGTAGTCTCATTCACATTTAACATTAGCCTAAGTGTGTTACAACTCTGAAAGGCCCCCCATTAGATGTTTTTTTTTTCTTTTTCATGATGATGTTCTCAGGTTGCCCAGCCACATAGAGTGTGGGAATGAAGGCAGCGTTTTAAAGAAAGCTCAGTTTCAGTTAAAGGTTAAAGGCTGCGGTTGAAAGGTTTTGGTTTAACAGCTTCGATGGGGGCTATGATAAACGGTGGTTTTGAGTAGTATGAGTAGTGTTCTCAGCACCACCTACAGACAGATGGCTTCGGGAGAAAATGGTGGTGGTGGTGGTGGTGGTGGGGGGTGTTGACCAATGCAGAGGTTCATCTGTGTAATGGCTCTAGCCAACCCTGAGCACTGGACCCCAGAAGCCCCGAGGGAGATGTCTGAAAATGAGGTGTTTGAAATACACAGACCCTTGAGTTAGGCCTATATTTGTCATCTCAGAGTGGAGAGGAGAGGAGCAAGGCACTCAGGCAGTCTGTGTGTGTGTGGGTGTGTGTGGTTGGGGAGGGGGTAAGCATGTACCTTCAAAAGCCCAGGGCTGGAAAGAGATGTAACGGGACACATTTGTTTTGGAATGAAGAGACGTGTGTCTGTGTGTGTGTGTTGTGTGTGTGTGTGTGTGTGTGCTAGGCGTGGGAGTGGGTGGTGTTAGAGAGCCACATACCACCAGCAGGCATGTATGCTCTACTTCACTCAGGAGGACAGTCAAAATGTCCAAAAAGCACTGCTGCTTCCTGTTTCAGTTGGAGGGGAGCACTGTGCCAGTGTGTCTCCAAGGAAATGAGAGTTCAGGAGAGACAAGAGGAGAAGAGACAGACAAATGTAGAGATAAAGAGAAGAGAGTGATACAGAGAAGAAGAAACAGAATGAGAGAAAACGTCTGTCTTTGTGTCTGTACCTAAGGCCCTTGTAGCAGTATACCTATATAACACAGAGTGCACTGCAAAGCTACACACACACACAGCTTTGCAGTGCACTCTGTGTTATACAGGTGTGTTTGTGTGTGTGCACTTGACAGTGTGCATACCTGGTCATCTTCCTGCTGCATGTTTGACTCTAAAAATACCCTTTCCCTTCCCCTTGACTCGATTGCAGGCCTCTATCTCACTCTCTGAAGCTCAGACACTCACCGACAGTGAGGAGGACAGACGCCCATTCACTGCCAAAGCGGGTCTGGGGGTGAAGGAGCAGAAGGAGGAGGAGGAGGAGAGGGGAGCAGGCTCTAAATGTGTTGGACTGAAAAGCTTTCCTTAAAAGTGTTAACGCTCTGCTAGCATTCTGAGTCACAGAGAGAGCCATTACGGATCTCTGGAATAGCACTCACGCTCTTTTACCCCAGACAGGCGCTCTAGAACCATATGGGGGAACTCCGTAAGGTGGAAAAACTCAGTCGCCCAATGAGAAATCTTGAGAATGTTCTGTGTGTTCGTGTTCCGACCACGTCACGTTACAGCAAAGGGTTTAGTTTGTTAGTTTAGTTTGGAGGACACCCAGCATCTTCGCAACACCGGTTTATTGAGCCCATACTACTTCCTTCATTTAGTCTGCAGGAGAGGAGGAATGTGGCCAGGGCTGTGCAGTGTTTGGACCTGTTGGGTCTGTTTACTCTTGCCTGTCAGCGTTCCGAGCTGTATGGACAGAGATGAGGAAGGATGGCCGCGTCAGTGCCAGACCTGAGGTCCAAAGGCTTTATAAACAAAGAGGCTCTGCTAAAAAAAGAGCGCTTCAAGTTTATTTATATTCAAGCGTTCTACTGAATGTATTGTCAGGCCATGAAGTTGACGACAAAACAGTAACTCAAAAGTGTTCGCTCTGATCTAACAGATGGGTTTGGTAGCGCCGCGCTTATTTTTGATGTTGCATTTCACAGTCGCCCAGTTCCTGCTCAGGAATTGCTCTTTTAAAAGAAGCCAGTGGTGTAAAAAAGTGGTGGTTTGAGTTTGTCCTGACAGTGATGGGGCCCCACAAATGGAACGTTACAAAACCGTTTCCAGTTTGTTGTGAAACGTGAAAAAGAGAACTAGGCCCCTTGATGTCAAAATTCTAAATAAGAAACCAAGCTTATCAGTCTTGTACTTCAGCATTATCCATTCTTCTCGGAGCTACACTCAGTGTCACAACTTCACTGTATGTATATTTGTTGTTGTCAAGGAAACGTGTTGGTGGAATGTTTTCACTGCTGTGTGGTTGTTTCTCCTACCCAGCTGTCATTCCCGGTAAGGTAATTGCGCGATGGTAGTTTCCTTTCTGACGTTTCCTGTGGGGACAGTGGTGGTGGTGTTGTTGCTATGAGCAGTCAACAGGCGCTGTCTCTCAGGAAACTCTCTGAAACACGCCCACCGCTGGCCTGAATGAGTGAGTGAGTGAGTAAGTGTAGTCAACATAGAAACTCCACAGCTAGCTCCCATGAGGCCTTGGCCTGTCATGAGCAGACAAAGACGTTTATTACACCACCCTGTCGGACAACTTTCTTTGAAAAACATCTCTACTTGCTATTTTTGAGCACAGATTTGTTCCATGAAGACCACTCAATCAACTCATTGGCTGGCTGCTCTGGAACGCTCTGTGATATGTGATGTCAGCCTGATGTTCTGCAGCACAGTCCCTCAGCTTCAAATACATAGAAATAGATTGAACGCTAATGAAGGCCCACTATCAAAATGTATTGAGGCAAGCCACTGATTGCGGTATTTTTTTACCAGCATCTAAGAGGTCCTGTGTATCCTCTGCTGATGAGCCAGGGTCATAGGTCATGTTCCAGGGTGGTGCACGTCCACGCCCAGTCACCACATGCATTCGACTACTGCATAATACTTACTTATCTGGCTAAAAGTGTCTGCTAAAAGACTAAATAACAAAATACCCCTGACTGAGTCCACCACAACAAAGACATCAGGTAAATAAGATTATCCCTTCGCTCTGTGCCAGTATAGGTTACAGGGCTATTATTAGTCTAATCCACACACAGGCAGAGAGAAGCAAGGATAAGAAGTCTTTGCGCTGCAGCCTGAGGTCCTCAGACCTGACATTACACTGGCCTTGCCCTGCCCTGCCCTGACTTGCCATGGCCGCACTAATGGTGATTAGTGAGTCATCAGCCGCAGGAAGAGTGAGAGAGAGAAAGAGAGAGCAACGAAAATATGTTTTTACTCATGGCATCAGTGTGCTTTGCAGCAGAGCCCCAACCTCCAATTCCTTCTCTTCTCTTCTCTTCTCTTCTCTTCTCTTCTCTTCTCTTCTCTTCTCTTCTCTTCTCTTCTCTTCTCTTCTCTTCTCTCTCCTTCTGTCTCGCTCTCTCTGTCTTTCTCTCTCTCTGACTCTCAGTCCCTCCCCCCCCCCCCCCCCTCTCCCACCCTGTTTAATCTCACTGTGCACTGAGCAGCCGAGAGCTCAGTGATCTAAGAAGTGTTGATATGCCATTAGCGAAGTGGCGTGAGTCTTCTGTCTGTGGCCCACTGGAGAGGAGAGAGGCAACATTTTGTCGAATCTTTGTGGAATCCAGCAATCCTCTGTGGCAGAATAGTTTCTGAAGGCCACTGCATCAGCAGCATCCCACAGAGATGCCAGATTCCTGTTTCTCTCTTTGTCTCCCAGCTTGTGTGTTTGTGTGTGTGTGTGTGTGTGTGTGTGTGTGTGTGTGTGTGTGCGCGTACATTTTTATGTGTGTTTGCCTGCTTGTGCGTACATGTGTGCTTGTGTGTGGGAATGTGGGTTTTTGTACGTGTGTATGCGCGTGTGCATGCATGCATGTATGTGTGTTGGGGGGGGGGGGGGGGGTGTATGTGTGTGTAACGCCCTGTGCACTCACACTAGGTGGGTGGTGAGGTCAGGAAGCAGACCTCTGCTGTCACCACACACGTCTCTTTTCGCACGTAACTCTCACACTTTAGTTTTGTCTGTCTTTCTCATGTTCTTCCATTCTCTCATTGTCTCTCACTTGCTCTCTTAAAAAAAAAACACACACACACACACACACACACACACACACACACACAAACACAGTGTCTCTCACTCTTTTTCCCTCTATTTCCCTTTCCCTAACACACACAAACACACACGGACACACAAACACAGTGTCTCTCACTCTTTTTCTCTTTATCTACCTTTCTCTAACACACACACACACACACACACACACACACACACACACACACACACATAAGCGAGAGAGAGAGAAGGGGGGGAGAGAGAGAGTCTCTGTGTCTTCCTTTCTCTCACAGTCCCAGCGTGATGTAGAGCAGCTTTGATCAGCGGGCATTGTAATTTAGCAAGGGCTTGAAAACTGACTCATTTTTCCCTGCGCTCTCATTAACTGCCTGCTCCGGGCGTATGAGGAACATCTGCCATGCTGAGCACAGCCCCTCTCCCCCCCTCGTCTGCCCCATCGCCAGCCACGACCCACAGCCTGCAGGGGGGTAATATGGACCTACTGAATCTCACATAGAGACACTCCTCACTCCTCACTCCTCAACCCTCTTCACACACAGACACACAGACACACAGACACACAGACACACAGACACACAGACACACAGACACACAGACACACAGACACACAGACACACAGACACACAGACACACACAGACACTATATATATATATATATATACTGTATATGTTTATATTTACAGAGAGAAAGAGCAAAATTCAATACACATGCACACACATACACACACGTACACACATACACACACACACAAACTCACTCACACTGCGGTGGGGTTAGAGCTGTATGCAGTGTGAAAACAGGGGAAGTGGCAAGGGCGTTTCTTCAGAGGTGCATCGCCCTGAGTCACCACATTGAACATCACCCCACTTCCATACTCCTTTACATAACCACATTTCTTTAAAATAACTTTAAAATGAGTGTGTGTGTGTGTGTGTGTGTGAGTGAGTGTGACTATGAGTGCGTCTGTGTGAGTGTTTGTATTTAAGTGTGTGTAAGCACATGTGTAGATGGGCCACCAGAGTTGGTTTGGAGTAGTAGAAAGCACACAGCTAAAAGAGCAGGTCATGGCTCTTCATAGTGCAGCCTGAGCTCGGAGCTCTGAAGACGGATAGTGTGTCAGTGTGCCAGTTAATGCTTCGCTTTGCTTTCCTGACCCATATCATCGGGTCGCGCATGTTTAGCATGTTGTTATACAAAAGGCCTAAGAGGTCAAGGAAGACGATGAAACCCATTTAACTAGCAGAACCCCTCACACACACACACACACACACACACACACACACACACACACACGCGCGCTATGTGTACTGTACGAAACGATAGCAATATGGTGTATGGTTTAATGAGAGATTTGTTCGAGAGTGGATGATGAAAGGGGAGTGAATGAACGAAGCGCGGCGGTAATCTCTACTGGAAGCCGCGTGCCTCTTTACTGGGTCGCGTCCACACTTTCTGATAGCAGCGCATTAGTAGGGGATTTGAGGCCACAGTTTTCTGCCACAGATGTCCGGCACATTTGATTGGAGGTCAGTCTTCATGGCCCACGGGCTGCCCAGTGTCTCAGAGGGCCGTGTCACTCTGTCGGCAGTCTTCAGTGATTCGTTAGAGGAACTGAGGTACTTCTAGGTAGAGGTGCCTGTGCTGTTATCTGGTCTTGATCTGCCCATCTGCGGTTGGTGGTTTGGCTCTGCCATATTTTAAACTTATCTTAAGGTCATGTTTCGTTTGGCTTTTCATACCGCATTGTGAGACAGAAATAGTTTTCTCTAGTTCCCTCTAAGGTCATGATTGCATTCGGATCTTAGTTGCAGGGCTACTGTAGTCACACTCTAAGGGGTTCTGCGGGCACGGTCTTCGCATAGTGCAGATGATGCAAATTTCAGACATGTACGTATTGACTGCACACATGCGAAACTGAGCGTGCACATATGTCGTGGTGCATGTGGGACACACCAATGCGTACGTCTGTTTCCATAATGGCCAAAGCCGTGTCCGCAGAAGTATACCTCGGCCTTAAGGCTACACTACACACTTTAGAATCAAAATTATTATAATTTCTATTGTTGGATCCTATAGTGGGGGCTTATAACACAAACATTGTGTGTGATACTCTTTATGTTTACAGCAATTTGAACAGCAATTTCAATTTGAACTTGGTTGCCTTTACATTAACCTGTGAAGTTGAGAGAAGGACACCAGAAATTGAAATGTATTTTTCACTGGCAGATAGTGCCTCCATGTGGCCAATCGGGGAACTGGTTAGTATTGATATTGATACTGATGCAGAGTCCAATGCCAAATTGCTCTTGTACTTAAACTGCAAAGGCTTAAAAACTATGCTTATACCACTATTATTTTCACATCAATGCATCGCTCACCTTTACCAGTGGTGTTCAACTCATCATGGTGCTTTTAGTAATGTATTATATCCTTGGTCAAATTATGGGGATGCTGAAAAGGTGTTCAGCACCCTTTCTCTCTCTCCCTCTCTGTCTTTATCTATGTCTTACTCCCCCTCTATCCTCTGATTTAACTAGTCGTTGCTCACAACCTGCCTACATCAATTTTTTACTTTCATACTCTATAATTGTGAACAGCAGGTGGCAGCAGTGTATCAGTTTTTCTTTTACCTTTCTTACCTACTGTCGATAGCTGTTTGATTCATAAACCTTATATGGTTGCTATGTTTCTCTCTCTCTGTCAGAATTGTGCACCCTTTATATCCATGAAAACATGATCACCCCTATGAACAGGGAGTGTATCAGGGACCTTGTGAGCGCCACTCATTCCTATACTCTCCTCTAGTTTTGCTACTGCCCTCTCAAAAGCAAATCACACGTACCGCACACGCACACCCACACACACACACACACACACACACACACACACAGACACAGACACACACATTCAAACACAAACAAACACATACGTACAGTCATTTTGTTCTCCTGTCATTCATGATCAAAACAACAACATTCCTGATGCCATTGCAAACGCACCACTGTTTACTCTCACACTCCCTCTCTGACACATTGAAGGCCTTGGTTATCTTTTGCAGATATTTGATGTTTTTACGGAGAGTGTGTGAAAATGTTCTGCAGACAACTCTCATATTCTCTCTCTCTCTAGCTTAACCGCAGTCAACCATCTTGTTGATTACCATCGTAATAATGCCTGTTTGTTTCTGTCATCTCGCAGGGATCCTGTTTTCCACGTTGGTGTTTGGCCCAGCCTGCGGCTTCATTCTGGGGTCCGTCTGCACAAAGTACTACGTGGACGCCCTCTTTATCGACACCAGTGAGTTAGCCTATCCCTCACCTGCACATTAATTCATGGCACGCTTAAACATCACAGCAGGGCACCGCTAATACACCTTCAATTACCGTCCAATACCTTGACAGGCTCTCTGTTCTGCACACTGCACTCATGATATTATTGTTTTTTTATGTTTCACTTATTTATATAATACTTCCATTATTTATGTGCGATTATCTTTGAAAGGCATTTGGCATAAAGCATGTGTCTATGACTCATTGACTCAAGTTCATCCCTTATTTTGACCACACAGCTTAATATTTCATTAACTGTCCACTATATAGGTTTGTCTAAGTGTTCCTAATCCTATAATTAGTGTACTGTAATGAGTGTTTGATTATGTCTCTGCCAATTAATGCACTCGTTCTTTCAATAGTGGTCCCTCATCCATGTATACGTCCTCTGTAAAAGCCAATGAGAGAATAGAGTGGAAAATGAGCTGGATGAGATCCATGAATCTGGTGTTTGTCTCTGACAATTATGTTGGATAAATGCATGAGGCATTTCAAGTTGTTTGTCTTCCCTCAGTGTGGGGAAGATGAAGTTTAACTTCATGTTCATGTAAAGTCTTATGCAGATTAGCCATTTAGTATGTAAGCATAAAGAGGGATTCTTTGTTCACTATTAATCTTTTTATGTCTATATGTTCTCTCCCTGTCCTGGCTCTCTCTCTCTCACGCACACACATACACTCTCTGTCTGTTTGTGTGTGTGTGTGATTGTTTCCTTGTCTTCTGTCCTCTCCAGGCAAGCTGGACATTACTCCTGATGACCCTCGCTGGATCGGAGCGTGGTGGGGGGGCTTCCTCCTATGTGGTGCCTTACTCTTTTTCTCTTCACTCTTCATGTTCGGCTTCCCCCAGTCCCTCACCACCCATGAGGGAGAGGCCAGGGGGGAGAGCGAGCAGGCCATGCTGCCCCCCAGCCAGGACTACGAGGGGCACAAACCCAGCAATGGGGTAGCAGGTCACCCAGACAACAGCAACAGCCCCTCCTGTTGTCAGCAGCTCAGAGGTGTTTCTTCCACTCTTTTCCCCCTTTGAAAACATGCCCTCTGCTGCACTGTATAAGCATAATTAGTCATTAGTCATTTAATTAGGGTAATTTACCTCTTTTGTAAGTGCATGTTGTTACGAGATGTACATAAGATTAGTAGTAAGCCACTTGTCCTTACATAAGGAGAACATTGTAGTTTAATCAATTATTAAAATAAAACATTACCTCAGTAGTTTGTGCTTACAGTCAACCAAATTAAAACAGGCCCTAGAAAACTTTTAGCACAGTCACTGAAACATTAAACAGGTCTCTCAGGTGTACAGCAGGGACATTGGCATTATTCTTTTATATGCTATGGGTTTCCTTCTCTGTCTGTCCAGTTACGTGTAACAGTATCTACAGTCTCATAGGAAAGTGTTTCATGTGGCTCCTCTGTGTGGAGTCACTGCGCTAGCTCACTGATTTAGCCATCCGTCAGTCACCGTCAGAGTTTACCTGGCCCTTGAAATAGTGCATATTTGGCGGCCTCCCTCCCAGAGGGCCACTGGTCTGGTCTGGATGAGATTCGCGTCTAACGGTGGCCTAGAGTCAGCCAGCTGATGATGAATGGTGCGGGGCCGATGCTTCAGCAGATGTAACAGAGATTCTCCTGATTTATGAATTGAGAGTGTTTATTACCGTAGCTAATTCGGATGATCCTTGAGAAGGAGGTTCAGCTGTTCGGGGAACGATGTCGTGTTACATTTGAGATCAGGAGCAACAGGCTCAGCAACAAGAGGATACGTGGGAAAAGTAGTTTTCCTCTTGCGGGAAAGCTTGAAGCTTTATCTGCCAAAATAGTCACCACACAATTGCAGGAAACCTTCACCCAGCCCTACAGTCTTAACCATGGAGAATACGTAATGAGCGCATATGTCTCCATCCTTTGCTTCACGACCACATCTTTACAGGGGGAAAGAGCTTTTACAAGAATGGAAAGCCGTCACAAACTTTAATGTCGGAAAGCTGTGGACATCACTGACTTGTCACATGTGGCTCTTTAAAAGTTTAAATTGAGTGGGGTGAATGTGGGAGGCCAATAAGATGTGTGCTACCCATGCGGAACAGGATAATTCAATTGCACCCAGACATATTCACTGGAGGAGTCACAGACTGCAGTTAAAGCAAGTGTGATGATGATCGTCCTGGAATATGAAAGTCAATGTCCATGTTAACGGTTAACAACAGAAAAAACAAACAAACAGAAGATTGGTAATGGAGAGTTGTCTTATTATAAAGGATCTCCATACTCTAGCGAGAAAACTAACTTAAACATTCTTTAAAAAACTGAATGACTGAGTGTTATGCAGTCATTCCGGATATTAATGTATTTGCTGTTGTGATGCTGATAAATTGTGAACAGATAGACCCATTCCAAGAACGGCAATGATTCTGTCAGGAACCAAACTGTGTTTGTTTGTCCTTCTGTCGTGGGAGTAACAGCTGGGCTGAAGAAAAAAGTGCCAAACAATTTGTGTGTGGTCCCTATGTATGGGGTCTGCCAGAATGTATACTTCTAGAATCCAGGCAAATGTAGTCATTCTAGTGTCTTTACAACCTGTATGAACCTTCATCAACAAAATAAGCATTAAGTACACATTATTATTATTATTATTATTATTATTTTATTTTAATATGATCCTCAGTTTTTAAAATCTCTCCCTGTCTCTCTCCCTCTCTCTCTCCAGTAATCCCTAAGGTGACCAAACACCTTCTGTCCAACCCTGTGTTCACCTGCATCATCTTGGCTGCATGTATGGAGATAGGAGTGGTGGCTGGCTTTGCTGCCTTCCTGGGGAAGTACCTGGAGCAGCAGTTCAACCTCACCACATCCTCAGCCAATCAGCTGCTGGGTAGGCCACAAAGACACATGGCTGGTCAAAACACTCTTTCAAACCCACAGTTTATTGTATTTCATGTTCTAGCCTTTCCTTAGCCAAACACCTCTGAATCAGTTTGAGGTGGGTTCTGTCATTGATTTAACTTTTAATCACTCTCTGGCCAGCCTCGTTTAGTCGGGTGGGCCCCGCCACTGACTTAGGTTCTGTGTAAAGCCTCTTCGTTTAGAGGGGAGTATGGTATTTCCAGAACTGCTAACTCTAAGTATTTGGGGATATAGCAGATTTCAATGAAATGTCACAATACACCTGTCATAAAATGCGGCTCAAATATCATGAGTTTGAATGGATGTCTGAAATAAGTGTTTTGCTCCGTCTCAGGTATGACTGCCATTCCATGTGCCTGTTTGGGGATCTTCCTGGGAGGGTTGCTGGTGAAGAAGCTGAATCTGTCGGCCCTCGGGGCCATTCGTATGGCCATGCTGGTCAACCTCATCTCCACTGCCTGCTATGTGTCATTCCTCTTCCTGGGCTGTGACACTGTACCTGTCGCCGGGGTGACAGTCCCCTATGGCAACGAGTAAGGGCAGGCAGCATCCTTGTTTGTTTGTTTGTTTGTTTGCCTCTGACTTTGTTGGCCAAAGCTGTCAGTTAACACATTTACACAGTGATGTTGCCAGAACCTGCTGACATGTTATGATGTATAGGCACATGTGGATTTTGCATTTACCCCTGAACAACACATGCTTTCTATGTCTGTTTCATTCATTTCTATCATTCTCTCTCCCTCCCTCCCTCCCTCTGTCTCTAGGACCTTGACCCCGGGTCAGAAGCCCCAGCCTGCCTGCCTCAATAACTGTAACTGCTTCACCTCGTCCATCAGTCCCGTGTGCGGCTCCAACGGCATCACGTACCTATCGTCCTGTTTTGCCGGCTGCACCAAAGCCTCACCGAGCAAAGGGCTTCCTTCCTCTGTGTCTCAGGTCATTACCCTGCCCTTTCCCACACACACTCTTGTCATCTCTCTCTCTCTCTCTCTTTGCACAACTGTGATGGATAGAGATGGAGGTTTGTCTATGGTAGTGCATATGCTTGGGTCATTACAACGAGGCCCCACCATAAAGTATGAATCACGGGGAGAGGACACAGTGTTCTGTCTAATGAGGTTTTAATGGCATGGTGCAATATTGTGTCCTCAGTGAATTTACATGCACACACCACCCCAAACCCCCCCCCCCCCCCCCCCCCACACACACACACACACACAGAGACGCACATACACACTATTGCACAAACTCAAACATACAGCACAAATGCACACTGCATGCACACGGTACAACACTACACGATCACACACTAAAAGGATCTAATAATCTTTCAATCTATTTAATCTCAGCCAGTATAACCACACTCAGTGGCTCTAAAATATCTAATTAGCTTCTGTTAATATCTATACCCTACCATTAATATCTGCTTGGACTTCTCCTTGGGCGGATGCCAGGTGTTTGTTCATAAAGGACAGATGCTTGCTGTGGTAGCGAGGCTCATCACCTTCATATCACAGTCAGCGAGAGCAGCAGGCGTGTTGTACTGGAACCGTCCGCAGGCCTGATCAGCCTGATATTCTAGGGAGGCAGACAAGTGACCTTTTCACAGATGAAATCACAGGGTCTTTTATTAGCTTCCGAAGGCAGACTTGTGTGTGATTCTTTTCTATAGCAGATGCACAAGCTCTACCAACATTCCCCCAGTTGTATACTGTATATATATATATACAGTATGTGTACAGAGACAGAGGATTTTTTTGTGTGTTATTATTTTGTTTGTTTGTTTTGTTGTTGTTATTGTGGCAGATGGAGTGGAGGCTTTCTCCTAATGCTCCTCGTCATGGAACATATGTACACGGTGCCCGTGGTGCATGTGATTATGAATGGGTTTCATTGTAATTCAACAAGCATGTGCAGTGGCACCAAAACATTGTCCAGAATGTCTCTTTTAGGATGAATTCTTAATATATGTTCAAATCTGCATTATGATTCTATATATATATGTTTTAATAACACACCCAGTGGCATAATCAGAACATTATGGTGCTTGAATCTCATACCTACACACAGACCAACACCACTAAGGGCATCCTTTATTATTTGCATTAGAGTGTACCTGACTGTGTGTCTTACTGCAATTTTCTAGAACCTGTCAGGGTGCAGGTGTATCTCCAGCGACCCTGAATTAGCCACGGCGGTCCCAGGCAAATGCCCCAGTCCTGGCTGCAAGGAGGCCTTCCTCACCTTCCTATGTGTGATCTGTGCGTGCAGCATGATTGGTGCTATGGCCCAGACTCCCTCTGTCATCATCCTCATCAGGTAGCCCACACAGCCTTACATTTTCAGAGAAAATGTATATACATTTGTAAATGATGTGTAAACTTTGATAGAAACTCTTAACTAATGACATGACTACTTCTAATGACATTGTTTGATGTGGTCCTCTTTGGTTCTTTGGTTAGTTGGAGCACAGTCTGAAGAAGATTTACAGTGAAGAGTTTTCCCAGTTGTCAGTGTAGCAAGATGCAAAGCCCTATTCTTTGCTTGAATTGTTCCCTATGCTTTTGTCTGCCCAATGTCCTCTGTGAATTCCTCTCTCACGCTCTCTCTCACGCTCTCTCTCTCTCTCTCTCTCTCTCTCTCTCTCTCTCTCTCTCTCTGTTCTTAGTACTGTTGTTTCCTGTCACAGAGAAAAAACATGTCGAGATTAAGCATAGACTTCCACATTGATAGTGTTGTCAGTGACATTGTATATGTCTACCTGTATACTTCTATATTTCTTTGCCTCTGTACTGAAAATATAAGCGGCTGTGGCTGGTTGAGAAGGTAATTTGTTCTAATTTCCACCTCTCTACCTGTGTTCTAGGACGGTGAGCCAAGATCTGAAGTCATATGCCCTTGGAGTTTTATTTCTGTTGCTGCGACTGCTGGGTGAGCTGACCTTTTACTTCTTGTTGAGCTAATACTGGTGCACTTAGCAAGATATCAACTATCATATTTGGATCATACTTATTAAGAATTCCTCTTGTAAAGGGGGAATCGAAACCTAATCTAGAATTCAGCTTGGAGAAAGGGCAATTAAATCAGCAAACTTTGCAGCGAAACACCATTAAAAATCAATGACCTGGAGTTGGGCATTCAACTACACACTCCTACAGACTCCTACGCCTTACCCTAGGGGTGACTAACAATTCTTGTTCTGATCCTCATGTGTCTGTTGCAGGTTTTATCCCTCCTCCTCTGATCTTTGGTGCTGGGATCGATTCAACATGCCTTTTCTGGAGCACTGAGTGCGAAGCCCGTGGTGCCTGCCTACTGTACGATAACGTGGCCTACAGACGCCTGTACGTGGGCATGGCCATCGTCCTCAAGGTGATCGCCTTCCTCTGTTACACCACCACGTGGCAGTGCTTGCGCAACAACAACAAGAATTACATCAAGAGCCTCGAGGGCTACCCAAGCCCCAACGACATGTTCAACAACTCCAATGTCAACATGGACAACCTGGGCAAGGAGGGCTTAGGAAATAGGACAAAGTTTATATACAACCTGGAGGACCACGAGTATTGCGAGAACATGGAGTCCGTTTTATAGTTGGGGTGGGGCGGGGGGGTGGGGGGGCTAACCCGGACACGAGCTACATCGCTAATTCTCTTGAAGAATAATCTTGATTTCTTTATTCTTTTTTTTTTTTTTTTTAAAGGATAGCTGTCTTGGTTTTTGTTCTTTTTTTTTTTTTTCATTGAAAAATATTAACTATTAAAATACTGGTTCAGGACCCCGCAAGAGAAGACTGTTACTGCACTTTTTGCTATGAATCCATGATATCATTCAATAGGGTCCATATTGTTCTGTCGGGGTGATATCAGCGAGAGTGTTGTCCAGTTCCAGTGAATTCTGTCGTGATTATTTGTGGTAGACACCTTCTGTACTGCGTGGCTTTGTCCTCGGCTCATAGCTAGCTGATTGGTCACAAGCCAATTTTTCTTCTTCATTTTGACGATGATAGTCAATACTAGAAGAACAGGTTGTCTGCTTAAAGGTTACAACAAAAGTGTCAAATTACAGATACTGTCTTACTTTTTTTTTCTTAAAAATGGAAACAGTCACATAGGCCTACGCTAGGTTGGTTCTCTGGACACAGAACAGAGGAGTTGTTTCCTGTGTCTTAGTCATGTTGTGTGTTACTGTCTGGCAGTTACGTTATATCACTACACAGAATGCCAGTTTGAGGCCAAGACACAGTGATTTTATGTTCTTCTTTTTCCTTTTTTAAGGAATGATTATGTTATTTACGTCCTACAATTAATTTCTGTCTCCATCTTTGCGTTGTTACAGATCCTGTATCTGCTGATATTCTTTTGAGCATTTTGTAAAAGAGTTATCAAGGATCTCTATTTTGGCTTTCGCCTGCATTTTCCTTATGCTCACATATTTTACATAGTTTGATGAACCTTAGTATGTCTTAATTGTGATGGGTTGTCCAGGAAAAGAAATTATTAATATATTGCCCCTTTTGGCAAAATGAGTGGGAAGACATATTGTATTGTAAAAGCAAAAAAAAACAATATTATTAATTTATGGCTATTGAGATTAACATCTGTTTATTAGAGGCTATTTTGGCAGTGACACTTATTGTCAAGAGAATAATTGGGAGTAGAAGTATGTATATATTTTTTTATCCTTCAGAGAAGAACGGTCAGAGAATATTGTTTTTCCAGCAGATAATGTGTCCAGCAGAATAGAAATGTATTTGAGTATAATTTGAATGAAATGAAACATGTCATTTTAATGACGTCACAGTTCTATGTATACATACAATATGTTTAGCCCTTTTCAGGTAAAAGGAAATTCTGACAATTTTGAAACATAAATTACATACACTCTCTGTGACATAGTGAGAAAGGATCTTTTCTCGTTAAGTCTTTCAAGTACAGTTGAGATACAGATATAGGTCAGTCTGCAGCAGCAGTATTAAAGGTACACAACTGTCTTTGGGATATAAAAGTAGTAATCATGCAGTCACTGTATTCATAATGATTGTTTTGAATACATCTTTAAGGCTTGATAGCGCACTCATTTTGTTTTACAAACTAAAAGTTTCTCTGCAGTAAAATGGTAGACAGTATCCTTTTTCTTATACTTTTTGTATGGCAAATATCTTTTTATTTTATTCTGCAAATAAATTATTTTTCAGAAAATTATACCTCAAGATTGACATTGTGTAGTATCATGCTTCATGTGTGTATGTGCATCCATGAGGGGTCGCGCTTGTGTATTTGTGGGTGAATATGTGTTTGTGTGTGTTTGTGTGTGTGTGTGCATCAATTTGTGTGTGTGCGTGTGTGTTTGTGTGTGTTCGTGTGTGTGTGTGCATCAATTTGTGTGTGTGCGTGTGTGTGTGTGTGTGTGTGTGTGTGTTGAGTGTGTGAGTGTGTGTGTGAGTGAGTGATGGAAAGGGTATGAAGCACTCTTAGACCCTATCTCCGCTTGCCATGAAACCATTGACCATTTCCAGTGGAACCTCAAAAATGTCAGGGCCATTGTTTATTGCAGATGAAAATACCATATGACTTTTCCTTGCAGTGCATCACCACTGTGATCAGTTATTAAATGTGGATAGCGTCATTATCTTTTGCACACAAGATGTTACGCTGTCTGATTTTTATCTTATGTGCACAAGTTGTTACTTCATAGTCGCTAGGAAATAAAGGAATTACCTTTAGGGTGCACCTCGTGAGAGCAAGTTCTAACTGTGTGTTATATTGTTGAATTAACATACAGTATGTTGTATTGCATTGAGCACTCCAGTTAATTATCTTGTGCGCACTTTATATTAGGTTTTGCACAAAGGACTAGTTTTTTATGCACTACAAAAACAAATTGCATGGAGATTTGGTGGCTGTGTATTAAAACGTGGTTGGTTGCTTTAATAAGTAACTGTTCATCACTTGACTTTGCATGTAGGAGAGTTGACTTTGCTTCGTCTCTAGGGTCGACTGTTGGTCTGTGTAAAGACCTGTTTGAAGTGTCAATCTCATTTGTATTTTAATTGCACTCACACAATTTATATCCAGATTATATTCAGATGCATAAAAAGGCATGTCTAAGCCACCGTACCATTGAACAAATTCAATTATTTAAGAGCTTTTCCCTTAACTGGACATGTGGGAATGGTTTCTTCCACATCTGACCCAACTAAAGATAACCTTGGAAATCACTGTTGCCCAGTAATGACACAGGGGACGGTGTTTCATCTATGCCGCAAACATGAACGCATGACTGGAGTGGACATCCATTTATGAAACGCAGGAAACGAGACAGAGATGGGCACTGTGCTGGAATAGGGCTCAGATCACTTTGAGATAAGATTCTAGACGTTGCCCTTTGCAGGAAAGATAATTTTTTTAAAGAATTTAGAGAATTCTTGAACACACAGCAGTTGAACTGATTCTATTAAGACCCAGAATGCCTCTTTCTTGTCTTGATTCCTCATCCTTTCAAAGCACGGCAAGGAATTGTCAAGTCATTGTTATTCAAGACATTTGTCGGTCTCTGAACGAATCAAAGTATGCCTCAGATGGGAGAGTCTAATCCTTTTCTAATACAATTTTTTTTTTTTTTCATTTTTAAGTGACCCACAAAGAGATGGTTCTCATTCTTTAATGACACATTATCCAGCAATCATCCACAATGAATGAGCTTGTATGGGAAGGTACATTCATCTTCAGTTTTAATGACCAATTATAATGCCATTTCTTACAACCTTAAGTATCGGTCTGAGATTGCCATTCAATTTCAGTATAATACACATTCAGTGCTTAAAACAGTGCATGTGATCGAAAATGTCCACAGGAGTGATTAATATGAGCAGTTGATGTGTCAAACAGAAGTGAGGCCCTTTACAGTGCTAGAGTGACAACCACCTCACACATTAATCTAGAATGGTTATAAGTAGATTATGTTCTTCTTTGAGTTCAGTGACGGATAAGCTGAGCTTTTTGGCCCTTTTTAGAGGAGAGACCATAGGCCTTGGGTCTAGAAGGGAAGTCTTTGGGTGATTCAGGTGGGAGAAGCACAGGTTTAAAGGAGAACCAGCAGATGCAACCAAAACACTGGAGGCTTATTCTGACAAGTTCTGACAATGTGAGTTTTTTCAGGAAAACAGTGTGTTGAATCTACCAGGGAAGCAGGTGTTCATTTATTTACAATAGCTATTCTCTCTCCTCCCCAACCTCCTCTTTTCTCTCCTATCCTTTCTGTCCCTCATTGATTCACTTTATTGTAGAGAGTGCACAGCCACCCTGAGCCAGCAGACATCTCAGCACCAAATGTCTTTCATATAAAGTCTGCACACAATGTACAATGTATTGTGATGATACTGAATATCTTGAGGAATCTCAATTGCATAGCAAACAAACAAACAAAAAAACAGTGAAAAATTGGGGACAGTGATAAAAGCAGTGTTATTTGTGTACCACAAATGTGAAAAGTTTTCTCTCCAGACCTTTTATTCTCAGTACAAGCCATATATCAATGCAGCAATTTTCTGGGCACGTGAATCTTGAGTACAAAATCCAAAATTAAAGCCAGCAGCCCTTCGCCATCTATTTACATCTGAAATATCACAAAATATCTGTCAACAACACAAAGAGGCTATTTCCCCACCTCACCACAGACAAAGGAAGCCTTACCCCTCTGCAACAGCAATTTCAAACTTGATTAAAATCAATGACAAATGATTACCATGGGCGGAGCAGCAGGCTCGGCTTCTGAAAGTAATAACTTAGCAGCGTAATGTGCATCTGTGTCCTACTGGCCTGTGGTCTCTATAGTTTCTCTTGTGTTGTGTGTGTTGAGGAGATAAGGGTAGGGAACTGGTTTGAATTAGGAGAGAATCTCTTGCAATCAAGTATGCTCCAGATGTTTGTTGTGTTGACATGGTTGATGTTGTAAGTCTAAGACATTTTGATAATGATTTTAAGAAAAAACATCAAGGTAGAGTTAACTTCAGTATTTACAGTAATATTACTCCATGTTGAAGTTTGTGGTTTGATCTAACTAATTAAACGAGATTCTGGATGGAAAAAGTGTTTTAGTAGTTCACATAAATACATACTTTAGAATGTAATGTTGCTTATAGTTTATTCATATAATAGCTTGTTTATGTTGAATGTATTATCAAATGTTAATGACGGGAGCCCTCTTGTAAAGCCTTAATATGATATTTTAATGCAAACTGTCGCAAGGTTTAGAGCACTAACTTTATGAGAGTCAGACAAGCTTTTGGACACTCTGTGAGCCTGCCCTTCATAACCCTTCAGTTAATGATTATGATAATGTATTCACTATACGCATCCAAGTCATTAACGCCTTTTGTGCTGCTCAGGCCGTCCAGGTGTAACTTCATTCAGCATTACCTGTACCGCTATTGTGTGATGTCAAGACTAAGACTCTATCAATTCAGCAGCCATGTCTTACACTGTCTGCCACTATGATAATGACTAAAAGTGCCAATCCTGACAGTCTAGTGTGATGGAGGGTCCCATGAGAGAATATCCACTTGCTCTCTAAATGCCCTTGAGGGACCGTATACTAAGTTCATCATTTGACATGTGCAGTGTGTGTCATAGTATGCATAAGTGATGTATGATCACGGCCATAATCAAGTCCATCACAGCTCATATTCCAGTGTATTAAGTCATGTAAGTCATTCAAATGACTGCAAAGAAATATGCATGACCACCAAAGAGAAGGCAATCATTCTGCTGGTAATTGTTTACCTAAGACAAAATGCAGGGAAATGAAAACTCACAACCTAAACAATGTAAGATTGAGAAGAATTTAGATGTTGGTGTTCATCTAGTAGATGTTATTTTTTGACTTTGTGTGCATACTTTGTGTGCATACTATGTATCTGTGTGTGTGCATTTGCGCATACTTGTGTGTATATGTGTGTGTGCATGTGTGCATACATGTGTGTTTATGTGTGCATGCTTTTCAGTTGCATCTGTTTTCCTTTGTGTCCCATGGTGATTGCTCTGCCATGAGGCTATTGTATAATACCGAACATAATTAATTTGAGGATTAATTGTGGAGTCTAATCACTTCTGGGAATAGTGACACTGGCTTTAGGACTACTATAGCTTATTTTTATCCAAACAAACCATCGAGGCTGTGGATTTCCATTTCTGGTCCATTGAGACACATTGCCAGATCCTTCATCGTTTAAAACAACCCAGCCAGCATCTTACATGAAGGCACCTGTTTGTTTAAGGATTCTCCGTATTCTCAGAAACATCAACCCAATTATCAAACACATTTCCTTACTGAATATTCAGTGATTTTTGTTTCACTGCATAAGCAATGTCATTTTCTTTCATCCATTTTAATCAGATTGCTAAAGGTCACATTAATTCTGCTTTAAACAACATTGCATAACAATGGTACTTTTATGACTGCTTGCCTTGTAGTGAGTACCTTTGATTTGCATCCAGAAAAGGTTCAGCATGTGTTACTTTAGTTTGGTGCAGAACAAATGTGGTTATAATCCTGTCATTCACACCTCTGTAATGCACACAGATATTGCTGCAAAGGTGTATGCAGAGATGTTTTTCAAGATCTCTAAGATAAGACCTCTCATCCATGTGTTTTGTCTTCAAAGAGCTACTGTGAGGCATCTTTGAGACCTGATGGGAAATACATGTCCTCTGCTGAATCCTTGGCAGCATCTCTGCAGAAGACATGTCAACAAAAGACAGAATTAAACATGGCAATATCACTGGTAACTGTATCAGTGGCACTTCAATTAGAGAGGCGGATTTCTACAAGATGCATGTCTGGGATACTAATCAGATAAACACAATTAGCATTCCACTAAGAAAGACACCCTACGGATGCAGATCAAATGTCATTTCTACAAACTCGACGAGGGAGCTTGAAGCTAAATCAGTCTTAGCTTTACTCTATCTTCATTTTCTTTGTTCATCTAATAAATGTGTCTGTCAGCCTGATGCACAATTCAGATCAAAACTCATTGGGTTTAACTGCTGTCAAACAGACAGAGAAGAACACTGACAAGGTCGCATAGTGGTTGTGTAGTGATTGTCAAAGTCATTTTTGTAAGGTTTCTCAGTCTTCTGATATTGTTTCTTATCTGAAAAACATGTTAGATAGTAGTGGCAGTGCAGTGTTTTGCATTGTATTAGTTGTAGTAGTAGTTTTTCAGTCTGTTTGCTCCTAAGCATACAATTAAGTTAATATCAGATCAGCCCAATTTTTCGGTGGATTTGTGCCTGGTTTGTAAAGAGATGGATGAATCTAAGATAATAACTGTCTGTTTCGTTTCACTTATACTGATCTCAGCAAAATACTTTTTTAATTTGCTGGGCATAATTAAATTGCTTTTGAGGATTGTGTGGTTGAGTTGACATGCAAATTCAAGCAATTAGACTCATGACTGAATGCTCCAGAGCTTCTCATTACATTTCTGGTAAAATTGGTGCAACATGGAGATTTCGACCCTGCATTCTGTAGCCTGCTCTCAGACTCTCTTAACAGCACTATACTGTCACATCGCAGAGTCTCTGATACCCCTCTCAGATGCGCGATTCATGGGAGGTGTGTTTGTACAAGATAGTACAGACAAGCATACAGAGAGGGTGATGTGCTTGCTTTAGAATCACATGAAGCCAGTTGGCTTCTGGGACCTAGCCTTGCTGTTTCCTTTAAAGATGAATATTCAAACACGTTTCTTAGCCAAATGTATAAACCTATGAAACACACTTGACATTAACAAAGAGGCGGGAGAGTGTCATGGGACCTGAAATATATTTGAATCGAAAACAGAATATGTAGATTTTCCTTATCAGATTTTGTACAAGCCGTGATGGAGTCTGAATATCATGAAGTTTAGGGGCAGTTTGCACAAGTGTGATTGCTTACCTCTTGTATATAGTGAGTCTATAGTCAGCAGTGTTACTGCTATGATTGTATGCAAAAAAACAACACTGACTATAGTGACACCGAGAAGATCATTGAAATCAGCATACAAGCACCACAGAATACACAGTATGTGCTGTATATGTATTCTCTGAGAGTATTTCCTCTTTATCCTTTTTGATATCACCTGCTATGTTCTGCTTTAAAAGCTACACTTCATACGAGGTACTTTCTTTTGGAGAGAGGATTGAAAAGCAAGTCAATAACAGGGAAATATCACACATATACACACCTGCTGGTGAATGATAACAAAACATTGCAAATTGACATAAAACAATGCAAATTGGCACTGTGATTCCAGATTTTAGGATTAAACACTGCTTATAAAGCTGTGCTTCAATACAAGATTATTTTGACTCAAAGCATAAAAAAATGTGTTATAGAAGTAAGATACACTTGATTGTTATGCATTGAAAACACTTATCTAGGTCACATTTCTTCACTTATTCAAATTGTTGTATGTGTGAGCTAAATGTCTTTTGCTCGTTTCACACATCAAGAAAAGCTATAGTCTCCTCTTACATTGACATTAATCCACAATCCCCAAGGAAACCAAAAGCCTGTTCTTCCAGCAGACCATAGCCCAGAAGGCTACCGCAGTGCATCTCTGTGGTGCACAGAATCCCAGTAAGAGAAGAGATATAGAGGATTTTAAATGTGGAATGTATTTTTGTTTCAAGCGAAGCGCATCTTCCTCTGTTACACAGTGCAGTAATACATCAACATCAAACTCTATCTATTCATCCATCTATCCATCCATCTATTTTTCCATCTATCTATCCATCTATTTATCTATCTATCTGTCTATCCATTTATCTTTAAACTATCTTTCTACTAAATTCCTATCTTTAAAATGCTTTTCCCGACATCAGACAACCGAATCCTCAGTTATCCTCACCTTCACTCTATAACTTAGCATCAGCGTCAAAAAAAAAAAAACTGAGCAGAATATTTTTGAAAAGTGTGTTCTGGGTGGTATTGAACCTGCCCAAATCTTCCTTTTTCATCACAGTACTTTTTGCCTCCGTATTTCAATCAGTGCAATAGATTAGTGTGAAGGCATTTGTTTGAAAGGGGCCTTTGATGAAAAGCTGTTGACATATTATTTTTCAGACTCATCCTTCCTCTTTTGTCATATTTTGTCTTGTCTGAAACATTATGATTGCTATCGCTTCCTATTGTTTTTCAGCTCCATAGGAATATAAACATGAACAGACTGAGTTCCTGGGTGGTTCTGTGGGTAAACGGGATACAGTAAAGAAAGGCTTTATGGTATGCTGGAGAGTGCCCTCTTCCATCTCAGGAGAGCTGATCACCCTTTTCTTAACAAGCAGACAGAGCAAATGTCAGCATGTTTTGAAAAGCATACCCTTTGCCGCGGCTGTCAGAAGTCCCCCTGTATCATGAGCGATTCACAGTGACCTTGCTTATTTTATGAACTTCTGTAAGATGTGCAAAAGGCTGGAAGGCGTATTTGAAATAACATCCCTATGCACAAACTGGTATGTCCTGTTCTCCTCCCATAATCAATAATGCTGTTTTTTTAGTCAAATCCTTCAAAAAGCATTAAACTCATAAGCTAAGCCCTCTTAACTGTAGGCCTATACTTGTGATTGTGTTCCAGCAAAAATAATGCAAAAATTGCATCCAGAGACCGGTCTTTCAGTGTGGAAAAAAACATTGCTTACAAATTATTTCCATGAATTGTAGCTTTGAACAAGAACAGATTTCAAACCACAGCTGCAAGCTCTCACTAGCTGGACAAACACAGATAATAGCTGACAATGGAACAGATCTTGCCCTGATTCCTGCCACGCAGGATCAGTGCCAACATATGCTGCTACCTGAGAGAAATGGCAGACTCACTCAACGAATGGAACCATGGCTGTAATGAAGTAAAACAATGTTTGACTGACAAAGTGAAGTGTGTTTTCCAATTTAGCAACACACTGAATTAACATCATTAATTAGTGGCACGGATTGACCTATAAAATGCAAACTAAGCTTGAGTGACAGGGATTTGTTACAAAAAACGCAAGAGAAGCCTACAGTATATACATAGCTAATCGGATTCTTATCACTTTATTCATAAAACTGCTTCCAATTAAAGAATACCAGCCTTGTCTGCTGTCCTCAAATAATGCCTAGCTTTTAGTAATTAAGGTGATTAGTCGTATTAAAAAATGTCGGTTGTAATTCTTTTCATTGCCAGGGCAGGTTGTAGCAGTGAATCTGATAATTACCGACCTAACACACGTGATGAGTTTATCAACGTGATTATCACGGAATACATTAGACAAGGCATGTGCCTTTAAGGTGAGGGGACAGTGTCATAGTATCGGTAAACCCTTGTGAGACTGATGTAGTTGTCTCAAAAGTTTAACTAGGGAACAGTGCTGTGGATGAAAGCAGTCCAACCCTGAGAGATAACCAGGCGAGAAGAAGGCAGCCGAAGAGGGGGACAAGAGACTGGCAATTGTTCCATCAGACTGATGCGGTCCGTTGAAGGGAACATTATCAGACATAATAATCTGAATCAACTAACGAACAGACCGCAACCACCCAAACTCAAGTCGATTGATACCAAAAACAATCGGAATGAGATATATGCGACTGACTTGCGCCCTGGAGATGAGAGAACACCGTGCGCTGTTAACGAAACGATAGTTGGTTTCTTTCTTCAAGGGGACTAGGAACCTTTGTTGATCTAACCATGCCTTTTGAATTTCGAGCGCTGCTTTTCGGAATTGTCACTATGTTGGTGATATTTTTAATTATTGCTGACATTTCTGAAGTGGAAGAAGAAATAGCGTAAGTATGTTATAATTAACCTTAAAATAAATCGTTAAACACGTTTAACGCCACGTGCAGACAAAACATTAATGGGATTTTAGTGTTATGTTTCATTGACTGCGTTGATGTGCTTTTAATGAATAAGAAATGTGATTAGCTGATGTATATTGAGTACTACTAAGTAATTAGACTGTTGCTTGTGGTTCCTCTAAGCATTAACAACTTCAGTGTATTATCATAAATGCCCTGCACCGTTAGAATCAACAGTGCAGGCGCCTTATTGCTGTGTGTGTCTGTGTGTGCGTGAGGTCTTGAACAGCTGCTTGAAGTTGACGTCTAACAGGAGCCCTGGGGTTAAACATGAACATGAAATTCACAAAGTATTTCTGTTAAATGAACAAAAAGAGTGAGCCTACATTTTTCAGAGCTTGTCAGCCACAGAATAACAAAACAAAGCATTGCTAGAGTGAAATTATGTATGCTAAGGACCTTGAAGATTCTCTATATCTAAATCAGGTAGGAACAGGTATGACAGGCTACTGCACACCTTGAGCCACCGTGACCTGTTCAAACTGCCTCCAACGCTGAATCAATAGCATCATGCAAGCCACAGTAACAGAGAAACCCTCTGGCACAGTGACAAATGGCAAAGGCAGTGTGTGGTGGTGTGGTTCAACACTTCAGTATTCTGTTTGCTCTTAGCTCCATTCAGTACATGCTGGGTTTGTTAGCTGAGAGCAGAGAGGGGATTACTGTTTGATTTGTTAGCAAGAGGGAGAGCAACAGCCTGAGGACAAAAATAAATAAAACTGTCAGCCTTTCACCAAAAATAATTGAGGCACTTCAGCTGATACACCCTATCTTGTGAAAAACAAGACGTCCTGCTGAATGAGAGATGCAACACAAACACTTGAAAAATCAGACTTCTGAGGTTTAGGAGAACAGTTCTGGAGAGAAAAAAAAGAAGAGTAACCACCTCAGGCTGTTTGCTGAATGCAGATTTAAGCAGCAGCTGGCTGCCAATATGATCCAAGGACAGTTGCTTGTTTATTTATGATAAAATAGTCAGACTCTGCATTGTTGTATTTGATGCCTGTGGTAATTGACCGGTTTTGTCTTATTTTTGCACAGATAATTGAGGAATGGCATGTTCCCGTGGTCTGTCACGAGGGACATCGAACAAAAGGCTTCAGACTGCATGTTTGCTTGCCAGAATGATTTGTAGGGCTAGATGCAATTGTACATTTCCTAATTAGGATTTTTACCCTCCATTGGGAACTGATTGGTGGATAAATTTGGAGCTAGCGTCATTATTCCCAAACAATCTTTTTTTTAATCATGCTGCTCGGTCATTCCAGGGCTTCAGTGTGAAAATATCAGGTGTGTTTGTAACTTTCCCCCTGGCAGTGCACAGCATGTTTTGTCATGAGGAAGTAAACGCATAATTTCCCTAGAAGATTCCATTTCGAAGGGATGCCTTGAACCCTGATTTCAGACAATCAAGACTGTCTTAAGAGAGAACAGACCATCTCAGCTTTGAGAGGGGAATGAATGGATAATCAGTTAGGTGGTAGTAGGTGATGTTATGGAGTTTTTCTGTGGCCATTTGTCTTGATCGCTCCAATCCGTGTGTCCAGTGTATAAATAATAGCCGTTTTGTTGCCCTGTGAGTATCAGACATGTTTAGCTGGGAGAAAATAGCCACCTGTGCCATATATTTCACATATATCAATGTCACTCAAAATATCCAATACCCAACTACCCAGCTTAAGTATAATTGATTGATTTGTCCTGGCTGTTCACCAGCTGCATGACGTGCAAGTGTACCAGGTCCTCCTTTATCTGTAGAAGGGGTACATCATGTGGTCTTTGGTGCTCGACCTGCCACTGGACTTCAACCAACAGACTTGGGCTACTCCTCAACAAGGGGTGCTCAGTGTACTTTTTCATCCAGACATAGTGTCCTCTATCCACATATACAAACCTGAAGAGCTTTCCACTCATCCCCTGAACTGGCCGTACCCACATTTATCCCATTTATTGTAGTCAAAAGCACATGCCAAAGACTAAAGCCAGCGGTCTGTCTATGAGTCATCCCCTCCCCTACTCTAGGTGTTAGTTTCTTAGTTCTTTTGTAGCTTAGCTGGGTACGTCTTCCTGGCTGTATTTGCCATAGATGCTGCTGGTACGGGTTGCCTGCCCAAAGTACAAAATGTTCTGTTCTTCTGTCTTATTCCTGTTTGTAGGTTGGGGTGATCTGCAACTGACTGTAGGTAAATGCAACCATCCACAGGTTAAACCATCTCCACCTCTCAAGGGAAGCCTGCTGCTGATTGCAGAGGCTGCACCTGTCCAGCACGCCTTTCAAATGATAATTCTGTCCTCCATCTTGTTCTGAAGTCTTACATCAATGGTATGGCTGCTCTGTTTTGTGGCGCCATCTCTGTGATGTAAGACAGTCAGTTCATATCTCTCATATCAGTCTTATGAGTGCATTTCTCATTTAAATACATATTGGGGGATACACAAGCCTCCGACAACCTCAGTCACTTTTGACACCTAGAATCAAACTTGGTTGAAAATCGGCCTTCACCCATGCCACTTTCTGTGATTGCTTTCCCAAGGCTCATAGCACAGTGTAGGAATTTTTCATTACCCTGACTGTGTGTATTCATTTTCCACAGGAACATTGGAGAATCTCAGAAGTACTATTTGCACAGTTCTGCTCCAAAACTCAACAGGTCTGTAGAGAATATTTCGTCCATTGTCCCAGCAGACTGGGGCACAAAACAATTGTTCATTTCTAAACGATGTAATTATATTTTGGAGATTTGTTAGGGTTTTTTATATTTAGCAGTAGATGGTCTGGAAGAATTTTCATAAAAGTAACTTTAAGTTTCTAGTTTCCATAGAAACATGTCAAATGTGCTTGCTATTGGGAATGCTTGGAGATTGTCACAATCCATTCAAGTCACCATTTGACCATCACACTGTCTTTATTGTAATCACCTTGATACGGTTAATACGGTTGCATGTAATTGTGATCCATATAATAACCTAAAGTATAATATCGTTCACTTGGTTAACAGTATGATTTGTCTTTTTTGTTGTCAAAATAATGTTTCTAGAACTAGAACAGTTATGTCATTCTGAAAGGACTAAAGCGTGTTTAGTAGCATTTCAAGTACACGTTGTACAGTTGATTACTATGCATTTGGATACATATTTCAAAACAGGAGTAATATGAACAGACAATATCAGGTCAGATTGGCGTACAATGCAATAGGCAAACAAACAGTCTGGAAAGCTAGAAATATTGGTGAAAATGTATGTTTTGTTGTTTTTACAACAAAACAACACATCGCACCATTATTTTACCTGTACATGCTTCAGATGTTCTTCTCCCTTTGTTAGGCGCTACTAAAGCAACACCTCCGCTCCGCAGCTTAGTGCAAGACTTCAAATTCCACACCATTGCTTGGCAGAGACCATAGTGTACTGCTAATGCTCGTTGACTTTTTCTCTCCTGTTATCTTGCCCTCAGAAGTACGGTGTTGGTGCCTAGCTCCGCTCCTGTCGTGAAATCCAAGGGAGACAACAGCTCCTCAGCTCAGCTTGCCAGAAATGCAACCTCTGCATCCCCTCCAGAATGGACGTTCAATAGGACACTCTCCAACATGATCAGGTACTCAAACTCTATCTCACAATTCACTTACAAATAGTAAACAGACTTGAATAAGCTGTAGTATTGTATGGATTCGTCCAGCCTCAAGAGATAAACTCTAAGAGCATATCTTTCTCATTCAGGAAGAATATCCTGAAGTTTTTGGATCCTGAGAGAGACATTTCTATACTGAAGGGAACTCTGAAGCCTGGAGACATCATCCATTATGTTTTCGATCGCCAGAGCACGATGAACGTCTCTGAGAACCTGTACCGTCTCCTGCCCACGGCCTCTCCTATGAAGAATCAGCACCACAAACGCTGTGCCATCGTTGGGAACTCGGGAATACTGCTCAACAGTAGCTGTGGGCCTGAAATTGATGCGCATGACTTTGTCATCCGGTAGGTTTTTAACACAATGCACAGTGATTTCAACCTCCCTACACTGTTAGGACCGTTAACCATCCTCTCTTTGATCACTGAACAGTTTTCGTTTTTTAAATCTGTCCTTTTTTCAAAAATGGTTCTCCAGAGATGTTGAGTGCAGTTTAAATACCTGCTAGGCGTATTTGGCATTTTCTCAAGCTTCTACAATCCTTTGAAAGTGTAATGAGTTGCCGATGGCAGTGGCACTTTTACTGGCACAATCCGTGTCAGTCACACACACTCAGCCTGGACTTGAAGTGTATGAAAAGACAGATGTTAAATGAATGTCGTGCCCATTGACAACCCTCTTCTCGTGTGCATTCTAATTAAAACAACCCTAGAAAAGCAGCCATCTTGGAGGTCATGCTGACTCGATAATTGTCCCTGTCTTTGAACAGCATATGAATGACAAGCCTGGCTGTTTTTCCTTCTTCTTTTGTACTGTAAAGCCTCACTGTCGCCAACCCATTCACATCCACCCTGTCAACCACCCCACCCCACCTCCCTCGCTCCCCCCCTCGCCTCTGCCTCCAGGGCACTGAGGTCGGTTCACCCAGGTCTCTCAGGGGTCTAAATCCAGCCACTGCTGCTTCAGTGTCTATCCCAGTGGAGCCGAGGGCAAGGAGTGGTCTAGTGGGCTGGTCGGAGCTCGAGCACGTGGTTTAGTCTGAGCAGCCAGTGGGGAGAAAGCGCATTGAGCTAATGGGGCTGTGGGGATTTGTAGGGGTACTCAGGCAATGAGATAAGGCCTGTGCCTGCGCGTTCTTCCACAGCAGACCAGCCCCATTCTCATTTTTACCCCCCCTTTTTTCATTTTCTTTTTTTTCTTCTCCACTCCATCCTCACATCGCCCTGCTTTGTTATATGCAGGCGCAGCTGCTGGTTCATCATCTCCTTTCTCAGCAGATGGTCATCTGTGTGAGATGAGAGGTAGGGGTGAGGAAAGGAGGAGGGTGATCGGGCGGTGTTATGGGAATCCTATTAACAGAGCTAGTAAGATACATGCTCAGTATAGTTTGTTGGTTAGTGTGTGTGTCTGTGTGTGTATGTGTATGTGTGTGTGTATGTGTGTGTGTACATGTGTCCTGTGTGTCGGTGTGTGCGTGTATGCGTGCTTGTGTGCGTGCGTGCGTGCGTGCGTGCGTGCGTGCGTGCGTGCGTGCGTGCGTGTGTGCATGCGTGCGGTAGGGGTTAGGGAAAAGAAATCAGGAGGTGTATGTGAATGAGGGTATTATTAGTAGAGTGAGTCTGACTGATTCCATGAAGCTGTCATGGTATGCATGCTCTGCTCAGTGTGACCCCACATGGTGTCAGTGATGGAGAAAGACAACTCATGTGACCAAGAGTGCTTTTGTGAGTTTGGATTCTGGTGTGTTCAATGATAAAGGTCAGCAGGGCCCTGGAGCACCTTGCCCATCCCTATGGCAATGGGTTCCTAGACAACAGCAGTGTCAGATCAAGGACAAAATTGATTCCAGGGTTTTGCATTCCGTCCCAGTGTGTGTGTGCTCAGCCCCACACTACATATGGTGTGTGTAACATGGATGACAGAGGTGATGGGTACAGCTTCAGTAGGAAGGTTGCTGTTGAAGAGTGTGGGGTGATGAGTTGCTGAACGTTTGCTTTGTTGTTGAGAAGCGTTGCAGGATATGCACCTGCTGTGAAACATACACAATACTTTTACCTCTTTGATATTCTTCACCCAACAGCTTTTTCTGTTCTTTTTCTCAGTCTCTCTTATCGCCTCCTCTTTCCTCTCTTCCCCCTTTTTAGTCTTCTCCCTTTCTCCTCACAGTACTCCTCTCCTTCTCTCCTCCTCCAGTTTTCCTCCCTCTGCCCCTTCCACCTCCAGGACTGCCCAAGGATCTTTCATGTTAAAAAGAGGAGTTTTTCCCATAGTGGACCACTGGCTGTTTTTTTGGAACAGATTTTTTTGGAATTGATTTCTAAACACCTCCATCTTGTAAACTCTCATTGTGAAAGGAACAATATGAACAAATTTGAATTGGGAATAAGCATTCAAGTAATTGTTTTGTTGCTTAATCAGTTGTATCTTCTCAGTTTCCCTGGACAAACAGTTTGTGCATGTTCCTCCACTTGATAGTATGATGATTGTATGTTCACATTGTTACCAGTGAGAAAGATTGTAATCACTATTACAGTTGGTAAACAAACAGAGAACAATGCAGTTGTACCAGATATTGAGAGGCTTTAGTTTGATCATTTTCATTGGTGAGGCACTGTAGAATTCTCATAGTTTTAATGAAAAAAAAAAAGAATAGATGAGGATCTCCCTCTGGATGCAATCTTCACATTGAAAAGGGCAAGTGTGACACTGACCTGACAATAAATGGATCTAAGTGATCTGCTTTAATGCCAAATGAAAATAGGACCTTTGATTTACAAATCTGTGTAAACAAACAATGTAAAAAAAAAACAGAGTTTAAAGAGTGAAGAATTTTTTAAGTTTGTCTTTTTTCAGGTTTGTAGCAAAGCAGTGGCTCACATCTGGTCTGGCCTTGTGACGTACAATGTATTCATAACAATATTAGCTACTTTTGTCCCTGCACTCATAGCACATTAGCCTGCGCCTGTGAGAAGGTGAAATCCCCCCCTTATCACCGTGACTCAAAACGAGTGTGACCCTAGTGTGGGGTGGACTCCCACGCCGCAATGGTTGGGTCCGGGCTGCCCCACAATAGTGGTCGGACCCGGTAGAACTAATTGGTTTCAATAAACCCAACCTGCTGCCCTATTTAAAGGGTGCTTCTATTTCAGGGAGAACTTGAGAGAGGCCTGAAGGTTAAGCGCTGACCTGCTGTGAGGTTTAGTGTTTCTGTGTCTAGCTGTGTGGACACTGTTTGCCATGTTTTGTGCCGTTAGTTTATGTACTAAGTTTCATGCTTAGTTTCTGGGCCTAGTTTGGTGCCAAGCAGGTGCCTAGGGTGCCTAATGAGTTACTGTGAGTACTGTCAGTATTGCGAAACATGTTGTTTATTTTGTGTGCACTGGTTTGGGGTTGATGTAGAGAATCCCCCATGTACGTAAATAAATAAGAGATATATTTTTATATGAAGTCACCGTCTCCTGCACTGTGTTCTTTGTGGGGTGGCCTCGGTCCCTCACAGCCTTACATTAGATTTAAAATAGATTTTGAGCTTCATATCATATTCATCAAATTTGCTTGTTATGCAAACATACATATTGACACCTACCTTCAATATAAGAATCCTCATGCGGGGGAGCACAGCCTGAGACACTTCAGCTGTTAAAGAACCCATTTCCAGGCGTTCATGAATGAGGCCCATTGTTCATATATTTTCTACAAAAGTTATCAAGGTTCTGAAGAAACGTAGACACTTTGCGACCCATTCAAAACGACTCTGCTACTCACTTTTGGCATACAACTCACCATTTGAGAAATCAGAATCAGAATCAGATTTTATTGGCCAAGTTAGTTTGAACAAACAAGGAATTTGACCTGGTGAACTGACTCTCATTGTGCTTACACATAATATACATTACAACACAATACAAAAACAAACACAACACAATACAATACAAAAAACTAAAACACAATACAATACAATACAAAAACAAACAGTGCAATGGTCTATGAAAGTTTGAGAAAGTATATACAGGAGCTGGGAATGTACAATAGTGCAAAGAAGAAGTGGAGAGTGCAAGAAGTGCAGGGATAAAAAATATATGCTACATGGATAAATATATATGTTACTATGAGTTGTTCAACAGTGAGACGGCGAGGGGGAAGAAACTGTTTTTGTGTCTGGAGGTTAGAGATCTGAGAGATCTGTAGCGCCTACCAGAGGGGAGGTGTCAAGCTAAAAAGGCACCGGATGCCAAAAAGAGCCCGGGTGACGTAATGTTGACTTTCGAACGCCTCTTGAGTGACAGTTTCTATGCCAACGTTAGCATTACGTAATCCGGTCACCACGTAGGCCGGGCGCTTATTAGCTTTAAGTCTCAGAGTCGTTCGAAAGCCATCAGCTACTTTTTAGTCGCTTAATATTGTGCCTTAACGGACACTACGCACCCGGACACTTTTTAGCTATCAGTCAGAGAGTCTCAAGAGTTGTTCGAAAGCCATCAGGTACTTTTTACACGCTTAATATTGGCTGCCGGTCTTTTGTAAGTAAGCACACATCAACAGGTTTCGCGCGCTAGCATCTATATTGCTAATGGCAATTCCTCCTTTTGTGCGACAATATTAAGCGACTAAAACGTAGCTGATGGCTTTCGAACTACTCTTGAGACTCTCTGACTGATAGCCAAAAAGTGTCGGGGTACATAGTATCCGTTTAGGCACAATATTAAGCGAATAAAAAGTTTTAGCTACACCTGCCTGCTGGTAACCTGTAAGTTAGCAATGTCCGCTAGCATGTCAAAGCTAGCAAGCCCCCGTTGTTCTTTAGTAAAATGTTGTGCAAACAATGCCCTGTTTTGTTCAAATTTAATTGTGGGTGCCGTCAGATATGTCTTAAAATCACAACACATTAAGGACTTAATTTCTTAATTTAAGCACAACAACAGATGAATAGCTTCAAGCTAACAAGATAGCTCGTTACACTAGCACGAGCTAGCTAATGAAATGTGCTTACTTTGATACTATAACCAACTAGCGAATCAACCACTTTCCTACCAAAGTCAAACATCAAGCACATGGTTGTTTTGGTTGGTTTATTGTAGGTCAAATACAAGCAAGCTGGTCTCAGGTAGCAAAGTACAATGCAAGATGCTCTGAGGTAAATCGCGTTAGGGTGACGTATTGGCGTTGGCATAGCAACTGTCACTCAAGAGTCGTTCGAAAGTCAACATTACATCATCCGGGCTCTTTTAGGCATCCGGTGCCTTTTTAGCTTGACAGAGGCGTTTGAAAAGTTTGTTTCCGGGGTGTGAGGGGTCTGCAGTGATTTTTCCTGCCCGTTTCCTGACTCTGGCGGTGTACAGGTCTTGGATGGTGGGCAGGTTGGCACCGATTATCTTTTCGGTAGACCTGACTGTCCGTTGGAGTCTGTTCTTGTCTAGTTTGGTGGCTGAACCAAACCAGACAGTTACTGAAGTGCACATAACAGACTCTATAACTGCAGTGTAGAACATGATCAGAAGCTCCTGAGGCGCAGGAAGTACATCCTCTGCTGGGCCTTCTTGATGATGGTGTTCATGTTGGGTTCCCACTTCAGGTTCCTGGAGATAGTGGATCCTTGAAACTCCCAGAAAAAAGGATTCAACAGCCAACACAGTACTGCTGAGTATGGTGAGGGGGGGAAGTGCTGGGGGGCATGCATGAGAAATGCTGCATTAGAAAACTCAAGCCAGGATCTCGCTCATAAAAGTATGATCTATCCTTGTCAGCAAGAGGTAAAATGGGAGATCACTACCTGGGTTTTTTAGTTTTGCCTGTAGGCCTGTCTTGCCACACGCCCTAGGCAATATGAATCAATTGCTAGGCTGTGCATATATCAGTTTATATTGTCTCTGGAAGTCACACACAGGTAATGCGGTTCTGCAGAGGTGCTGGATGTGACTGGTGTCTGTTCTGTGCTGGGTCTCTCAGGTGTAACCTGGCCCCCGTCAATGAGTTCGCTGCGGATGTGGGCCACCGCACCAACTTGGTGACCATGAACCCGTCAGTGGTGCAGCGCGCCTTCCAGGACCTGTCCAGCGAGGAGTGGCGTCAGCGGTTCGTGCAGCGGCTTCAGGACCTGAGCGGCAGTGTGCTCTGGATCCCTGCCTTCATGGCCAAGGGGGGAGAGGAGAGGGTGGAGTGGGCCATCCGGCTCATTATCATGCACACAGTGAATGTGCGCACGGCCTTCCCCTCGCTCAGGCTGCTGCACGCTGTCAGAGGGTAAGGAGACTCTGTGTCTGTGTCTGTGTGTGTGTGTGTGTGTGTGTGTGTCTCTGGACTCAGCCATCCGTCTCATTCTCATGCATACGCTTAATGTGAGCGCCACCTTCCCCCGTCACTGTGGAAGAAGCATGCTGTTAGAGTGTGAAGATAAAGAGAGTGACACTGTGTGTGTGTGTGTGTGTGTGTGTGTGTGTGTGTGTGTGTGTGTGTGTGTGTGTGTGTGTGTGTGTGTGTGTGTGTGTGAGTGTGAGAGTGTGAGAACCTTGATGATTACACACACCCTGGAGGGACATTTATCCCACAGCTTTAGAAGCTCTCAGCAGGCTATTTTTACCTGAGCTTAATGCTACCAGCCACCTGCATTCACCACAGGTTGCTACTGCCTAGAGTAGACCAACAAGTGAAACTTGCAGCTGCACACGAGTGCCAGACTTCAAAACATCAGAGGAGCCGAAAATAACAAACTGTCTCATAATGTTGGCGGTTCATTTTAATGAGACACATTGAGTTTTAGCTCTCCTAATCATTAAAGTCTGACCTCCCTTTTGGTTTATAAAGAATTAAACATCTCTGTATACCCCATGCTGATTGATATCTCTCTAACACACTTTAAGGCTTTAATGCTGTCCTCACTCACCTTTTGTCTGTGGTCTACACAAGAAGAGGAGGTTATTTGTTGCTGGATATCTTGCCTAATGCACAAGTATGGTTTAACACAGAGACAAAGTGGTATACATTTAACTAACACTTGCTTGATTCTGCCATAAAACCAGAGGAAGCCATTTCAGAGTCCTTTTCTTTCAGACATTTTGTTGCTCCCGTAATGGGGACCTGAGCCCCACTGAGCCGCACAGGGCCAGGACGAGCCTCATTTATATAGAATGACCTACAGTGAAAAATTCATATTTGTTCTCGGTCTGTGGCTATTCTTTGTTCACCTCATTATCTTGGTGTTATCCAGCAGGCAGTGCCCATAGAAGCCATTTATCAGTGATTGGAGGTGAAACGGAGGTCTTTCTTGAAAATGCAGACCTTACGTCTGACTGAAGCGAGTGTGGTAAAGGTCAGGCGTCTTATGCCACACATTACCCCAGGCGGTTCAGGTTTTTTTTTGAGTCGTCTGAATGCAAAGGTGCTCTTTAAATAGCTCAACCTTTGCCCCGTTCGGAGCAGTGAGATACCCCTTGTGCAGTGGTGGCATGGCTGCTGGATTGCTAACAACCACAGCCAGCTCTCCTCAGGGCCAGCCGCTGTTGTCATTATTGTGTGGGGGGCCCTATAGTTCAGGCTGTGAGTGAGAGCACCAGATGGGGGCTGTGGTGATCTATGCCCCTCTCACCAAAGGATTCTATTACCCCCACATGGAAGCTCTTCTCTCACCTCCCCCACCTCACACACTGCAAAAGACACTCTCAAAGACACTCACATTCTGGTGAGTGAAAGGCACCACATGGGGATAGGGACCAGGGTGTATTGTAGGGGTTTATTTAAGGATGAGTGGAACGCCATTGTGAATATAAGGCCAGTGAGGGTTCAGTGCCTTATAATGGATATTGTTGAATGATCATGGGCTTCTCTTTTTAAGTGGTCTGGCCACAGATGTTTAACTATGAGGCTTTGTCTGAATGTGTGTGTAAGCAAATAATTGGCGAAGTTATCAAAACAGGATGTCATCACATTTTGAGGAAAATATGCTTTGTACCCATAGGCTTTATTGTTCTTCTTAATAAGCTGTTGAGGAAGTCTGCCATCAGTTGTAAAGCAGTGTTTAATTTTTGCCGTAAGTGTAAATGTAAATTTGCGTAAAGTTTGAAGAGTTAAATTAGTTAAGTTATAGTGATTGGCTGACCAGTCAGTCTGAGACAGCCTGTGCCGACCCACCTATTCACCAACCTTCTCTCTAAAGCCACCAGTTGGCCAGTCGGGTCTGAGGCAGTCTATAGATTCCCTTACTTAACAACCAATCCCTTTTCTCCACAGCTATTGGCTGACCAATCAGGTGCAGATCAAGCGTCCCACCACTGGCCTCTTGATGTACACCATGGCCACGCGCTTCTGTGACGAGATCCACCTATACGGCTTCTGGCCATTCCACCGCGACCATCAGGGGAACGTGGTGAAGTACCACTACTACGACACGCTTACGTACCAGTTCACGTCTCGCGCCAGCCCCCACACCATGCCGCTGGAGTTCCGGACACTGAGCACACTCCACAAACAGGGGGCGCTCAGGCTTCATACCAGTTCGTGTAGCAGCCCTGCAGCTTGAACCCCCCCACCCCAAAAAAAACATGCATTGCCGTACCCAGAACTGCTGCAAGTTAAAAAAAAACATCACATTGGGGCAGTCGGCGGTGTTTTTTTTTTTATTGGGATGAGAGAGTGTTTTTTAAGGAGGAGCACCTGTTTGTATGCCAGCTCAGACCCACGTTAGTCGGATTTGGGAAGACTGTTTAGAATAGAGTAAATGCCAGCTTATTGTTCTGTCCTGAAATGAGCATTTTGGCTTAATATTGTGAAATGACTTTGGCCCTCATGCCAGGATATTGGTTTACATTTTGAGTGTACCGACTACCAAAAAAGGGATTTGCTTTGTTTTTTGTTTGTTTGTTTGTTTGTTTGCTTGTTTGTTTTTAAGCATTCCATCTTTACTGAACGTTTTAGGATGCCAGTTTGGTGCTGAAATTCTGTACAGGGTACACAAATTATATCAGCAAGGTTATGTTGTCTGACTGAAAATGTAGCCGTGGAAGTAAATGTGTCTGTTTGTAGGTACAACTAGGTTGTATCGGACACCCAGACAGGAGACACTTAACCCATCAGACGCCTGAAGTGTATCTGCTGAATATACACAATGTTTACTATTTCTTCAGTGTCGAACACAAAACAATGACAGAACTTACTTACATGAAGCAACATGAGCACACTTTGAAGGTTTGCTAGCCTCACAAAATGTATTATTTCAATATCAGTCATTTCACTGTTTGTTTTGTAAGCCACTGAGAAAGCTGTGCCTGCAAAGTTTACGTTTTCCCACTAGAGGGAGCTGTGTTAATGAAACACAAACATGTTGATGGTCCATTTGCCAGCAATGCTTTTAAGATGTGAAGAGTCGTTTTACAAGTGCCAGTTTTATTCATCTTTGAGGTCTCTCTTAAATGACACGGCACAGCAATGTATTGACAAAAGAGAATGTAACTGTATGTTCGAGAGCTTATTTCTAAATATGCCACTCCTACAATGCATCCTCATTGCTCACAGTGAACACAAACAGAGGTGCTCACATACCCACACGTACACACACACATTTTAATGCACACACACAAGCACAGAGACACTGACACCAGTCTTTTTTTGGAATGCAGTGTGGCGTGAGATGAAAGTCTGTGTTGCTATGTGACACCACTGAGTTAATTTCCTTCTTCCAGATTCCAGATTAAGATGGAAAAGCTAGACACGTCTGGTTGAACAGGTTAGACAGTTGGCATAAGGAAGTATACCACATCCAAACCAATAAGACCTATTGTAGCTCTGTGACTGGGCACCTTCGGAATATAATATGTGTGCTAACTGTGGGGCCATGCTCTGGAGAGCCCGTTTGTGGCATGCAAAGTCTGGGAGATTCAGGAGTCACTGGGAACACACCCAGCTGTTCACACAATGATATTTACACAGTCCTTCAGCTTTTCTCCAAGCTTCCTGCCACTGTTCTCTTAGGCACTTATTTATCTTTCAAAATATGGGTTAAGTTCAGTTTACTCTTACGCCATCGTCTTTCAAGAGTTTTTTCCCAGCAATTTTATTGTCTGCCACTGTGAAAATCTGTGACTTTTAATTTTTGAGCGTTTGTCATCTTATATTAAAAAAAAAAAAACAGATTGTCCTTAGATTGTCATGTTTATTTGTTATGTATCTGGCTTGGTGTCTGTAATGTCGGCTCTTGGAGACAATTCACTAGGCAAAACTGCATCAACAAGTCCCCACATTAAATGTTTTCAGTGAATTTTATTTCCCCCGGAGGCTGGCAACATGTTGCACATTCTGGAGTTTTCCTATAACTGGTGGTTTGTGTGTTTGCCTCTAAGGAATAAGAAAGGAACTGAGCTTCATAGAAATTACAACCAAATATCTGAAATATTTCAAGTGCTCACCAGGAACCCTAGCAACCTCTCATGTGCCCCCTACCATGCAATCTGTCCACATAAGAGGGAGGGGAAAAAAACTTGTTGTTTGGACATGAAACATCTGAAGCGTTCCATGTTGCTCTTATGATGCCTCCAGTTAAGCTAAAAATAGATAATAGACTTGCCATAGACGTCAGCAGACCATTCGGAGTAATGAACACATTTGTCCATAAAAAGCGCGTTTGTTTTTCTCAAAAATAGAAGCAGCCTGTGACCAATAGTACTAAACTAAATTAGAAGAAGAGCGCCAGCCGTCGAGGTCATAGCTCGGGAGGATGTACTGGAGAGATGTTCACATTTCCTGGTGTCAAAAAATGTTAGTCGTTACTTGAATGTCGTCTTTCAGAGAAAGCCCCCCCTTGTATCTTTGCCTTAAGAAAGTGCTTTGTGTGTTGGAAAGCACACACATAAACCTTTCAGATGGAAAATCAGCCCTAGTGAAGACTCCTTCATGGAGGTCTCAACAGCCCCTTTTGCGTTAATGCATCATTAAACTTCTACATGTGTAGATCTTTTTTGTATATTCTACTTGCTGGGGCATTTTTGGTTAATAATTTGCCAGTCTGCACACCTGAATGAACGAGACTAAGTAGACACTTGTTGGAAGATTTCTGATGTAATTTCTTGGCTCTGTAAGAAAATATGTGTTGATCATGAACTCTGCTAAAATAGTTGGGAGTAAAGTAATTTGAGACATAATGTCACAAATTACTCAGAATCTTGACTTAGTTTTGTAAAATAATTTATTTTCAGTCCACTTGTAGACACATTTCAAGCGATGTTTTCAAGGAGGGACTCAAAGGGCTCTCTTTTTTGAAATGCAGAGATAAAACGTTTTCCCCTAGACTTGTTTGCTACTTGGCACCAACATCGTCACACTGAATTTCACAAATGCCAACATCTCTGTCCTGTGGTCAGTCTTAAATTAAAAACCAGTATCAAATGCAACTGTACGGGGATGCAAAAACAGCCTAGTCAATTCTGTGGTGAATATGCCACTGCTACCTTATTCCCAGTACAAAGGAAGGGTGTTCTACAGGTGAAACTGTGTCACTGTGTCACTGTGAGAGTGTACGAACAGTTTTAAAACAATAGACATGTACAGGAAAATTACCTGTATCTTGCACATAATAACACAACAATACGAATGTTAGTTTATTACAATCTTTATGAAAATAAAATATTTAAATAAATGAAATATACAATTTTGAAGATTCCAGTTTTTAATAGCTATGGAGCACAATGATTTAATCATCTGACCTAGGTCAAAAATCATCTAAACGTAACTATATATATGTTTTATTTGTATCTGAATATCAAAATAAACACACAAATTGAAAGCTAGGGTGGATGCACAAATAAACAGACCAGGATTTTACAATGTGATATTCACTACCATTTAAAAAATCAAACATAAACAATATTCATTTAAAGAGTAATGCAATAGAAAAAACATAATGAAACGGCAATGGTAACTTGCATGTATGATCTTTACAACACCATTGCATTAACACAGGGTCCATATAACCATGACGCACCCTGGCCTAAAGTGCAGGAGGATGAAGATGAAATAAGATAGATTTGGTCTGAAAAAAAGAAGAAAAGAACACTAGGTTGGAAGTAAAACAACCTTTGAAGACTGTATTACCAGTCTGGGTCCAAATTTCCAGTTACTATGAAAGAATTCTGATAATTCTGAAGCCCACCACCATTAAACTCCACCATTAAAGACCCATACACCGAAAGAAAACACGTTTTTCCAACCCCTCTGATAATGCACTTGTACACACTTCCATTCTAAATTGACGCAGAATTGCTATGCACATGACTGCATGAATAACACAGATATGTCACTGAAAACATTTGTCATGATATATATATATATATATCTTTTTTAACAATACAACCCAAATACAAAACACAACAGAACATCTTGCTTCTTTAATTCATCCATCTACTCATCACTGCCCAAAGTATGTTATTCCCAAAAAATTAAAACAAATTCAAATAAATCCCTATAAACTGTGCCTGAGGTCTGGTAGGCTGATTGAGTCTGTGATATGCCATGGCCAGTTACTTACTAATGGTCAATCATTAACTGCAGGAGTTCACAGATTAGGGCTCTGTTTTATCAGTCAAATAGGTGTCCTTCATAATCACCTTGTAGATATAAAGGTATATAGAGACATTATATGATAACGCGACCTCAGTTAAGTAGGCTGTATACTAGTACATCTGGAGCATAACTGGACAGGATCTCACAAGGTCAGAACATAAACAACTCCAAAAAGTTTGGCATAACGCCGAAGTAGATTTTCTTCTGAAACCATCAGGTCAGAACTTGATAAGATGAGTTTTCTGTAGAAAACATGTCAGTTTTTTAAACATACGCAAAGATTTTGCTGTTTAAAAAGACAGGAAGTTATATAATTCATGCCTTTTTTTATTTTGCTCTAAAGAGCAGGCTCGTCAACACCTTGTGGTTGACACCTTACTGATATGCCCAAACAGAAGAACCGAAGCCATTGTAGGCAGTGAAAGCCAACAGAGACATTCATAACAAGGACATGAACCAAAAGTCATATACAGTATGCACGCACTAATAGTGGTTTTGGCATTTATAATATTGTAAAATATCTTCATCAGAAATAAACCATTTCAGATGTTTTAACAGTAAACTAAATTAAGTTAAGGCAAAGTACAGAGATGAAATGAAAGCTTTGACACAGCTTTAAGCTTTAAATGAAAGCTTTGAATCATAGCTTCTGTATATAATGGGGGAGTTACAACTCTGTTTATTGTTTGGGGCCAATTTCTTCAAATGATTGATGTGAAAAATGTCAAATTAGAAATACATATTAGCACAAGTATTAGGAATAAACTGCGTAATGATTTGTTGGGAATACAGGATTGTATATAAACCCAAAAAATACAAAGTCAACATATACGGCATGGGAAATGAGAGTGTCAGTAGCAACAATGATTGAATACTAGCAGTCTTTCACATGAGCTCCAGGTATGATCAGATTTCATCAGTGCATTTTAAGAGGTACTAATCATATAGGACTTCCCCAAACCAAAATCTTGGTATTGGTTTTTAGATGATGTGCAACACTGAAGACATTTCATTAAGACAAGTAACTTTCCTTACTTGTCTTCGTCAAACTATAGCTTAAAGTTGTAACTTGGTAATTATTTAATTCACCTTCCCTCCTGATATGCAGGCATCATTTAACTCTAATCAAAGGAGTTCCAACACGAACATTTATTGGATTGTTAACAGGCAAATACAAAGTGGGCAAGGGACAGAATGTGGACTCCCCCAAACCACTCTTGTTGGAACCATGAAATGGAAAACATGCCCAGATGATTTGACCTTCCTCCAATGTCCTGCTTACACGACTGAAGACTGGAAAATATCAGCAGAGAAGAAGTGTGTGGGGACACAGTGGGTAAAGTCCTCATTTGGTGTATCCAGTGGAATTCAATATGTGTGTAACATCAAACAGATTTCATGATGATATTCACCTGGTAAAAAAAAAGTTTACAGCATTAGTTTAAAGCACTTAATTTGATTTGCCTACAGTCCTGGACTTTCAGCTGGGACAGCCAAACATGTTATTTTTAGTTTCCTCTTAGAATGATGGCCACTTGACAAACATTCTTTTTGAAAACCAGCAATGGCAAAATAACTGTGGTTCAAAACAACTGCTTTTGAAGTCACATGGGATAGTCAAATAATTTAGTAAGGGTGGAAGAATATGCACTGCTGTTACGCCCTATATTAACATTCTTTTGGGAGGCAAGAACCATACAAAGTTGGATTCTTGGACATAAGAGGACATGTCCGATAAACAGGAGGCAAGAAACCCCTAACAAGGAAACAGGGACTGTGTCAAAGAACAATTGAATGGGCGGAAGGGAGAAGTCGAATACCGACATTCTCCAACAGACTTTTTCCACAATGGAAGCGTTTCAATGTGCGACTCAACAAGGAAACTGAACCCAGCCTTGGACTTAGTATAATTTGAGTGTCTGAAAAAGTGGTTTAGTAACAACTTTTTACTTAACTTCACTTCGAAACCTAATTAGAGAAATCACTGTTGACACAAACATGAATTACGAATTAGGATAGGGAAGATGAACAACATGCTACTTCCACTGTTTATCATTGATTATTATTTTCATACATTCAACACTCAGATACTGTAGTGGTGTTGTCACTACTCAGACCAATTTTAGTGGACTCTTTCAGTCTCAAACAGCTCACCTATACTTGACATCAAAAAGAGTTGAGTCGTCTTCATCCTCATTTTCTTCATTTAAAGGAGCCATCTCGACTCTTTCTGCAGGCGTAGTCATTATATCATATTTTCGAGTCTTCCTGATCTTCTTTCCAGATCTGAATCAGAGAACATGTTACTGATCACTGATAGCGCAGGTAAAATTGGTTACATTGACAGACACACCCATCATTTCCCTGATTTCTGTTGAAGAAGCAGCTGGTCCTTGACATCCTCGCTCTAGCCTACCATATGGAAAGGATTAAGCGAGTGCATCGGTGGCCTTGATGCTTTTCCATCTGTGCCAAAGTGGTTTACTAAACTCAGTCGCTCAAAATACGCTTCGAGGCAAAAAATATTGAAATATATAAACCAAAACGTCTTCTATTACGCACATCGAGAGTGCTATGTTTACATAAAATTACAAGAGCATGGCAAACAGGAGCTTCAGTAAGACATCAGTGAGATGCATCTTCGACAAACCGCATTAGCCTAGAACCCAAACCGAGTGGGTAATAGTGACACACAACTTGCAATTAAGCGGAGCACCTCGTAGACGAGATAATTTCAAGTTAAGCTTAATATAACTTACCTGTACACTTTCACGACGAGACACGTGATCAGCAAAGTAGTCATTACGCATATAAATATGACAATATTCTTGAGAGTTGGAAGATCTTTCAATATTGATGAAATGCGTGATCCGACTGTGACAGTCTCTGTGCCATTATGTAATGTAGTATTGTCATCAAGAAACGTTGAATTCAGCTGCGTTCCTGGTGATAGAGTCTGCGGTTCTATATTGACTCCCCAAGCGACCGCAAATAGTAGAGTGATGGCAACGCCGTATGACAACATCGTTTTTCGTTTCTCAGGGGTAGCCTACTCTTTGGTCCGTTTAGAGAAAATTATGCTGGCTTCGTGATAATTTCACTGACAATACTTGACAAATCAAACGTATAATTGTTTTCCCATAATGCGACACAATGAATGGTTAATTGTGCATTTCGAAATATCCTTCCAAGTGGTCCGCCATAATAACAAATTCCATCTTCATCTATCCCAGTATTAGAAATTGTGATAATGGAATATGGTTCCCTAGCTTTCAATGGTGTGTCCTCCAGACAGCCAATGCACTAGTCCGTCTGCTTACCCTTCCTGGTTTTCATGGAATGCGTAGCTAGAGGAAAAGTGGATTATCTACACCCGGAACCGGAAGAACTCTAAAGCGATGTATTGGGGCACTATTGCATTTAGGTGGGAGGGGCTTTTTCTGGGGATTTGTAAATATAGCAATCAAGAAAAAAAAACGAACATCCAGGAATCATCACTTTGCTACAATTTGTATTTTGTATGTACTACTACTTTTATTGATACCATTTTTTTGTGTTTAAGCAGACAGTAATATGATGTAAATATGGGTTAGTGAATTTAAGTTTACCTGTCTGTACAGATAATGCAATAAATGGAGTGATTTTCAAAAAAGGCTATACATAAACTAATTTGATCAACTAGGCTATGCGGTACAGTACACGAATGAGATATAAAAGGTATTTTTCGAAGTTCATTCCATCTAGGTGATAATTGACAGTAAATGTGTTATCATCATGTCTTCATTTACTATAAGCATATGTTCGCTGAAAAGTTGAATAGATACAACACCTTGTCACCACCGTGGGATGCCCTGCAGGTGATGACTTGGGGGGAACCTATTCATCAAGCAGGTGTCACAACTCAGTGCCTCACCTATTAATACTATTCCTCACATTGAATCAAATAATTGATTGGTTATATTAATTTGAACAAATAGATTTGATTCTTATCCATTAAGTCAAGCTATCCTTCAAGATACCCTATGCATTTCTTTACTTGTTTGAAATGTGCTCACATGCAGATCTGTCTATAGAGCTGTATCTGTGAGCTAACGTCACTGACCCACAGTATAACTATCGCCCAGTTTCTCAGTGAATCCCTTGTTTAAACCGCCTGGAAAGTAAGTGACATTCAAAGTCAGTCAAAAGTAAGACCACCACTTATGGTCTGGACAGACAGGAGATGAAACATCTGAGTATAACAGTTTCGTTTTTCACATTACTGGCAAGCACTTATTGTTGCACATTGTAGTTTTTAAGATTCATAGTTAACACTTTGACCAAGTTGTGACCTCCTGTTTGTATTCTGTTCATTCTGCTTCCCCTTCAGAACATCATAGTTTTGACAATTTGTTTTAGGTCTTCCACCCTTCTTAATTCCATATACGGTATATACTCATATAGAATATAGTCTTGTATCCAAAATGGCAATATCTTTTTCTCTGTGAGTTGAGATATTAAATACCAAAAACAAAATAGTATACAGTATTATGTTGACATTTGATACAGCTTACCATCAACAAAATGCATTAGTGCAAGACATACACAGACACCGAATTTAGTATTTAATTGTATATTTCTTTCACCTAAAATAATAGTGCTTATTGTTTTTGTGTGTGGTGTAATGGTTACATCATCAACCTCACCTCTGGAATCAAAAACATGAATGTTTCAGGGTCAAAATGTTACATTTGCATTTATACAATGGTTTCATCTTTTGGTGCAATACAAAAAGCTTTTTAAATATCAATAATAAAAAAGAGAAGACGTATAAAATCATGATTCTTCATTAAAGTCTGATTATGGAGTGCACTTCAAGATATCAGTGTAAGACCTAGGTTACATAGGGACATAAAGGTCTTCATTGACATGGGTTTAAAAAGATGAAACCTTCAAATTATCAGATAGAAAGAAGGATCAGGTCAAATTAATATAGAGCAAATTCTTTGACTGACTTGTGTCATACTGTGAGCGCAACTACATGTTTTAGCGCACGTGTCTCACCATGAATTCACTATGAAGTGACCATCCTTATAGTGATTACATGAAATGTCTTCTGATATCGAATGTAATCCAATATATTACGATTATCACTACATATAATCATCATACAAGATCTGAAGATGTTCAACTAAGTCAGTTCCACCCCACCTGCTCTAGAATCTACGGGTGCGAGACCAAATAGGCTACTTCGGTAGCGCCTGCCAGAAAGCAATGGGGAAAAAAGTCTAAAGGCTGGAAGGTAGCAGTCTTTAAGGATCTTGCCAGCTTTTCTGATGCATCGTGTGTGGAAGATGTCCTGCAGGGCTGGGAGCTCCCTGCCCATGATGAACTCTGCAGACCTGACCACACTGCGTAGGACCTTTCAATCCTTGGCTGTGCAGCTCTCGTACCACACTGTGATGCAACCAGTCAGGATGCTCTGTAAAAGTTAGCGAGGAGGACTGATTCCTAACCAAACTTCTTCAGTCTCCTCAGGAAGAAGAGGCGTTTTCGTGTGAGTAGACCAGGTGAGATCACTGCTGATGTTCAACCCGAGGAACCTGAAGCAGCTGACCTTTTCCACTTCAGATCTGTTGATATGTAGGGGTGCATGCTTTTCCTCCTGCCGTCTCCTATAGTCCACCATCATCTCTTTAGACTTGCTGATGTTGACAGAGAGGTTATTATCCTGACACCCTGTTGTCAGGGTATCAACCTCCTCTCTGTAGGCTGACTCGTCATTGTCAGTGATGAGGCCAACAATGGTTGTGTCATCAGCAAACTTCACGATGAGATTTGAACTGTGCGTAGCAGCACAGTCATGCATGAACAAGGAGATCAGGAGGGGGCTGAGCACAGAGCCGCTTTGCAAACTGCATAGGGTCTAGGGTGGGAGACAGCAAGGAGCAGAAGAATGATTTAACTAGCTGTTCAAAGCACTTCATTATGACAGAGGTCAGTGCTACCGGGCGATATTCATTAATGCAGATGGCCTTTATGTTCTTGGGCACTGGGACGATGGCGGTCCTTTTGAAGCAGGGGGGAGTACAGACAGGCTAAGGGAGAGGTTGAAGATGTTTCTGAAGACCCCTGCTAGCTGGTGAGCGCAACCCCTGAGGGCCCTTCCTGATATGCCATCTGGGCCAGGTGCCTTGAGTGGGATGATCTTTTTGGAGCAGTGCCTCACCTCAGCTACAGTTAATGAAGGCACACCACTGGCTAGGACTTCAGGTAACTCCACTGCAGGGGGGTCACTGTCCCTCTCAAAGCTGGTATAAAAGGAATTCAGCTTGTAAGACAGAGGACTGTGTTTTACTGTAACTCCTCCCTTTATGGTATATAGTCTTTTTTATCAACTTCATTATCATCATTATTCAGCTTGAACCGCTTAATGTTGAAACTTCATTCAAACTTTGTCATGTAGGTCTTATGAAGGACACCTGTGCTATGTATTTTTATCCAAACGTTATTCTTTTTAAGATATTAAAGATAAAACGTATTCAAATTATCCCATAGACTTACATTGAGCAATTGTGACAACATAAAAGGGTCAATAAACTGTCTTGCACCTGTGCTTCACTGACACCTGCGCCAAGGTTTCAAGCCTCCTCTTCTCTCTGTTCCTCCTAATCCAACTGTATAAATAGGAATATTAAGAGCCACCTTCCATACTTATTTTTTCTCCATCTTTCTCTCTATCCCTCTCAGTCTACTTTCTCTCACACTCCATCTCTCTGCTTCACTCCATTTTCTCTCCTTCTTTCAATATTTCCCCTTTCACTCTCTCTTTATATCTCATTATCCATAGCCACTCCTGTTCACTCTTCTTTCGTTTCTTCCTTCAATTACTCTGTCCATCAAATCTTTTTTCAACTGTTTTGTCAGCCTTCTTTGTCTTAACAGTCCTCTATCCTCCCTTCCATTTCCTTTACTTCCTCCATGCCAAACCTATATCTTCCACTTTATCCATCGATCATTCTAACATTTCCTTCCTCTTTCCTATTTTCACTTATTCCCTTTCTCTGTAGAACCTCCATCCACTTGTTTTTTTTTCTATCCCTCTCAAACTCCTCTTTTTTCACACTACATCACTCTGCTTCATTCCATTTTCTCTCCTTCTTTCAGTATTTCCCCTCTTCACTCTCTCTTTACTCTCTTTAACCTATTGTTCACTCTTCTTTCCTTTCTGCTTTAAATCTTCTTTCCTTTCTTCTTCCTTTCTTAACTTTTGCATTTCATGCACTGGTATTTCCTTCATTTTCTTCTTCTAGTTAATGTTTATTTTGAGCATTTTTACAGTAAGCCTAAAAGACCCTTGACTTGTATACTTAAGTGCTACTATGAACTTTGGTGCCAGCCTGAGCCACATGATGGCGTACTCTCCTTATCCAACAAATAGACTGTAATGAACAATCCTCTGGTGGTGATGGACCTCTGGTGGTGTGTCTGTCTGCACTAATGACTGTTAAGAAATGTAGGATGCTTTTCAAATTACCTTATTATAAGTAACTAATATAAAAATACATCAGAATGGTATTGTAAAGAGATCTCGAGGAATTAACCAGAACCATAACACCATACTCTAATAGAATAGAATAGAATAGACTTTATTTGTCATTGTGCATTAGATACACGATATTAGCTTGTGCAACCACTAAAAAAAACAATGCTTACATCCACATACACCCTTCAACCACATTAAAGCATGCTTGCAACCCCACGCACTCACACATAAATATATATATTTTTTAAATAGAGATCATCAAGACATCATGGCACAGAGTGAAAGTGCAGTTGTGCTGGGTGGAGGGTAGGAGGGTTGTGTGGTTATTTAGTTATACGATGGCCCTGGGGATGAAACTGTTCTGCAGAGTGGAGATGCGGGCTTCAGTGGCCCGGTAGTGCCTGCCAGAGGGACGCAGGGTGAAGAGATGGTTTGCGGGGTGAGTCTCATCCTGCAAAATGCCACATGCCCGGCGGAGGCAGCGTGTCCTAAAGATGTCGTCCAGGGGAGGCAGTAGAAGTCTAATCTCAGCAGACCTTATGACCCGACTGAGGGATTTTCTGTCTTTGTCTGTGCAGTTGACGTACCATGCAGTGATACAGTATGTGATGACACTTTCAATGCAACAGTGGTAAAAAGACTTAGGCAGCTCGAGAGACAGGTTGTTTCTCTTTTTTTCCCCGCAAGAAGTAGAACTGCTGCTGTGCTTTGTTTACTCAGTTGTGTTCATCTCCCATTCACTATCCACTGAGAGCAAAACCCCCAGGAACTTAAAGGAGGAGGTCCTCTTCACTTCCGCACCATTGGTTATGAGGGGTTGAGGGTTCGCCTTTTGCCGTCTGAAGTCGACTATGATCTCTTTTGTCTTCTTGACACTCAGGGTCAGGTTGTTTTCTTTTTATTGACAAAATATAACCACAACAACAATATCATTATTATTATTACTACTAATAATAATAACACTAATAATATTAATAAGTGACAACTGGACAAATTCACTTGAAAATGGGTTCAGTTACTTAATGATATTTTTCAATGGTCATTTCTGTCTGCGCAGTTGCCAGCGTGGCAGAGGAGGGCTGTGGGGGAGGGGGCAGGATTGATCTAGTTACAGTTGCTAGGCTACCAGCTATGGTATGCAAGACAAGCCATGACGAGTTGCTGGCCATTGTGTATACTCACACTTAAAGCTTGGGCTCAGAAAGCACATGAAGCCTCTTGTGGCGTGTTGAGGTAAAAGGCAGATTTGCTGGGCTTCTGTCAAAAGTATTTTCATTGAGTAATGATGGGTAATATATAGGCTATATGTGGCTGAATTACAATACCCATCTGAAGTGTGACTGTTCAGGACGTCAATATAGGCCTAATGTAAATGAATGCAATGTCTTCACCGAACGGAATCTAATGAAAATGTTGTATTTGTACATTTCAATGTCATGTCTCTTTTTGTTATCTCATTCTCCCATTCTGTCATGTTGGTCTAAAATGGTCAGCTGTAGGGATGAATTGAGACAATGTGACCTAGTTTTGTCTACTTTTAAACTGAAAGCTATGCAAATTGTTATAATTTGCAGATCTATTGCAATCATACACCATAGCCATGGTGTGTTAACACTGAGGCAAACGTCACCCTCTCAATAATTTCTCAAAGATTAACCACATAAGACTGGAAATGTGTGAAACACAGTAAGCTAGAACAAAACTATTAATGATAAGTACATAGACCTACTAAATGTTGTTAGTTGGTAATTGATCGAGAAATGAAGAAAGAAAGAATCGCAGGCAAACTATTTTAACTAAGTATACGGAAAGCTACAGTGCTGCAATACGACAAAATGGAAGACACTAAATAAGGATGCAAAGGTACAATGATTGTAACGGTATCGCTTATCATAATAGAAGTCCGCTTTTTAACGAGTTTAAGACTATTGTAACGTATGTGAAAATCTGCTAGATTTCATTTTTCTCTTTTTTACCCAGAATGCTTTCTTGCTGAGAGAGAGGAAGTGGAGCGCGCTGACGCTAAAACACAGGGGCAGTCCGCTAAACCTGGATAACAGCGCGAGCGCTTGAGGAGAGCAAACAGAAGAGGAGCTGCAGCGACACCAGTGCAACATGGAGGGAAGACGAACACTGAGAAGGAACAAGATCCTCTCAAAACGAGCTAAATTTGCTAGAAAGATGGCGACACCGCGAACAGATCTACTTACAGAATATTGGAGACCAGCAAGGGTAAGATTTAAAAAATACCATAACGTCCCTTAGCTGAGTCGAGGTATCGCTTAACGTTGACGTCCGTTCCAATATGGAGGCAAAGAGAGGGTTGAACTGCCTGTTGTAAAAATGGCCATGGTGGATTCCAAGCCTCCATGGAAAGACAAACAAGTACCTCAAAATCGCAATTGTAAATGAAAATTCGATAGAAAACGTCCCAATAGTTCGTAAGTATTACGGATGCTGTGTTAAAATCTTAGTACGAGTGGCTATTTCTTTTTAAAAGTCGTGTAAAACCGAATGGTGGCTTACTACGCATTAAAAATGTGCTTTGTCCTTGAAAGGGCAAATGTCCTTGTTATGGCTCTCTCTTAAAAATCGTTTTAATCAAAAAGCTATTCAAAACAGTGTTTGCAAATTAAACTTGGATACATATCATGTTTAGGGTCGACATTCTAAAGGTTTCTAAAAACATTTCAGCACAATCTTTTGCATCTATTTATTTTTTAAAAGAGGTAAAAATTGAAATAAGAAATTGAGGTAGTGTCTTATTCGAATAATTGGCCCCTGTCTAGCAACAATGTAGCAAAAACAATGATGAGACAAAATACTTCAAATTTAGTTTAGACTTAAATAGAGTTATTTTTGTGCTGTTATGCAAGTCCTGTTATTGAATAAAAAAAATAACAAGATACATTTTCAAAATGTTCATCTCCTTTTAAGGTTGTTGAAAGATTGTTATTGGTGTAGAATGTACAATGTTTTGAGGGACATTTCTACAGTATTCGTCGAAGTTTATGAATAGGGTGTTGGCTTTTAACTCTTTGTGGTAAGGGTTGGAAAAAATATAGAAATTAAAAGAATATAACTTTTCAGCATAAGGTCTTGTACAGGGAGACATTAACATTTTAAATCTAGTTTGTGAAGCTCATGCACGTTGTCAGGTATATCAAAATGAGTATTTATGTATGAAATTACACATTTAGCCCTATGACACAAAATATATTTACAATTCAAGGACATTTAATGCCACTGGTATACAATATATGTTTTCTTAGTTCTTAAGGAAGCACTACATTGATTCCACTGGGTTTTCATAAACTATGACCAGTTTTATTCATTGGTTCTGTGTTGATTTTTAAATCCTTACATTAAGCTCCTGTAGAAGACGACATTTTGTGGGTTTTCAGTGTCCTCCATTCGACGTTCTCTGAACCTGAATCATAAAACATTTTATAATAAAAACAAAGCATACTCTTCATGTTCTGTGTCATTTTTTTCTGAGTCTTTACATTATTGGTTTATTTTGAAAAATTGTGAAATGCCACACATTAGATTATCTAAAGACCCTGGAATATGAAGTGTGCAACTAGAATGTAACATGACGGTGGAAAGATGTACTTGCACAAAGGACAAGTTAAAGTTTAATTTAAAAGGGCTTTTTTCATTTAGATGTAATCATAAACAATGTTAGGTGTAATACAGTTATTTTAATTAAGCTTTAAATTCTCTTTTCAGGGTCCATCATGAAGGAGTGCGTTAAAGGAGTGGAAACTGGATTAAAAACAGGAAATCAAGGTAATGCGAAAATAATTTCGCAATCCTGTAGAGCGTTTACTAATTATTGGTAGCTATCCTTTCCACAACCAGTAGGGTGTGCTGTTCTCCAACTTATAAATTGTATATGCAATGATGATTTCAGTCATTAATATTCATGTTTACTTTAAAGGGGTTGCTGCCTGGGCGAATGCAGTATCCGGTGTTGGACCGTACTTACCATCGTAAGTATTGTAGAGGTGGTCTTAAACACATTGACAAACAAAGAATGAAATAAGTTGTGTATGCATTCATTATATGGTTTCACTTCATTAATTGTATCCATTTCTCAATCTAACTTTCCTTTAAATGTGTAGAACAACTCTTAACATGTATTAGTTCTGTGTTATGGAACTGGACAGGATAGAATTGCAATGTTGGAAGTGACCCCAAGGGGTTTGGATTGGACAGTTTTACCCTTTCCTCTGTGGTTGTGTATTGATTGATACTTAAGATTTATTTTTCTTTGGATGGGTACATTATTATACAACACTATTATTAACTGTTATGCAAAAGCTTGTGTTAACACTTCAAAATCGAATTTCCATAAACTACAGCGACACTTCTTACACCAAGTCGATTATACATTAGGATTGGATGTATGGTTTGTTCCGCATCACAGAATGTGAAGTACTATGCTAGCACCACTCAGTTACAGACTAACACGTGTTTGTGATGTAAACACATCTAAATAAGATGTGAACTGCCCACTCTTGCAGGGAATATTATCAATGACCAGTCCATCAAAAACGTAGCTAGCTATTCTTTATTAAATCGATTGTCACTTCAATAGTATCTGCTGTCCAGAGATTACGGAACATGGAATTTAATATATATGGTATATATATATATATATATGTTACTACAGACATGCTACACTATCTATCATGAACTGTATTCTACACTACACAAATGTAAAAACCTCTTACTGAAACATTGATCATTTGAAGTAGGTGTCCACTTACTGATTAGGATACTTAAGCTCCACCCACAGCAGTAAAGGATATACCCTGTTGCTTTTTTTAACCCAAATGCTGAGCTGAATTTGGCATTAGAATAGTATCACAAAATGTGTTACAAATCCCAAAGAGATATAACAGAGGTTCAATAATGACTGGTTCCACCCTCAGTACTAAAAAATTATAATAATTCCCTATGTTGTAGGGATATCATATGTAGTGTGATGAACTTTGATTGGCAATGAAGCTTGCAATTAAAGTCTAGGGTGTTCCCAGTTGCCTAAATGTGTTTGTTAGACGCGTTAGTCAGTATGTAAAAAGTGAAGTGGATGAATGACCAAGGGGACACCATCTTACTATTGGGGCCCTGACCCAAGCCCAGCAGTGTCTCCAGCAGATGAAAAGCTTAAGTGTAGAGCAGAAGCCTCCAAGCTCCCCGAAAGTTCAGGAATACATAAAATCAAGAAATAAACAAAACGTGTCAAACACAGAATAAACTGGGAAAAGGGGGAATCCAATCAAAGGGATCAAAACCGCAGTGATGACTAACTTCTCACTCTCTCGGGTTATAGTAACAACTGGCCTTGAGTTATCGCCACACTGATTGCATGCTGCAATTGGTGCAGTGCCTTACCATTTTATAACTAGCTAGAAGCAGCTCTAGAAGCAGGCCAATGCCCCCTTGTGGTTGAGGTGTGTAATTGCTCTGTGTTATTTACAGTGAGGCAGTTTTAGGCCACACACTGTAACAGAAGTCAAATTAAGTCTTAATTCAAATTTCCCGCCTCCCTACTTAACCTATATATGAAAGTTATCTGGTCCATCCAATTGGCCAAAATATGAATGATTGAAAAGTATAGTTTATTTATTATCATTATTTTAAAACTAATAACAATTCAGCGTCAATTAATACAATTATACTGATTGATGAACAGAATGGGGAAAGTAGATTGGGTGGGTTTCGTGGATGGTCTTGTTTGTATGGTAGACACAACAGGTTAATCCTTGCCTATGCAAATTTTCTCTGGCAATAGAATGTCATGGCAAAGAGTTGCATGTGGTATCTAATTTCTAAAAAGGGCTGGAGGTTCAAAATGACATCAAGGCCATTGGCAACTACACTTTTGAAATTCATATTAAGTTGGCAACCAGCCAGAACTCTTAAGCTCAATTAATAGCTGTCCGTTTTCAGAAACACGCAAGCGCAAGAGCCCCTGGTGTTCTTTCGTACCCCTTCTCGTGTGCTGGTGTGCGTCTCCCACTTTTTGTAACTATCAGTCAAGGCTGTGAAGCCTTCGACTTCCACGACCACATAGGACAGTAGGCTTCTCTAAGGTCGTCTTCGGAAACCCAGTTGCTCCACGTATTATTCTGGTGGCAAATTGCTTTGCAACACGCACAATCCTTGGAGAACCATAAATTAAAACGAGTCAATCGTGGCCAGCCGCAGTCGCAGAACCTTATTTTGGCCTTTACTTTGGCTGTGTTCACACTTAGTCCACTTCGCAAATCTGAACTCAAGCACGATTATTCCCCACTCCGCCTGCCCCTGCTACATTATTTGGGTGCAAACCATGGTCTGTTTGTTATCTACAGAGAAGCAAAGTGCAGCTTTTATTTACAGAGGTCACTAGGCAAAAATGCAAACTAAGAGAGGAAAAATGAAAAGCAACACTTTATTCATCTTTAAGTTAATTTGGTCTTTTCCGACCAATAAATGCCATAAATGAGTTCCGAAAACAGCCTTCAAGTCAATGAAACAAACTGAACTAACGGCTCAAGCCCCTAGTGGGCCCTATTGTTTCATCTTTGTTACATCAGTTACAGACTAGTCACAGCATAACTTATGTGGGCGGAGCCAAACTATCAATAGATAAGCTAACTATTTTAGGACTGGTATTTCTTTCAATATAGTTGCAAGGATTGGATTTTCAAATTTGTTAAATTGTTTTGCCAAATGAACTGAACAAGTCTCAATTTAGGCTTATTAAGGTCGAACTACTTTGCTAAGGGATAATTCTGGTGACCAGGCCCCAGACTACGCTACAGTTTTTGGGATTCTGTTTACTTTCGTCACTTGAATAACTGAACAGAATCTCATATTTAGCGGTTATCTTATTAAAGGTTTAATTGATCCTTCGCACATTACGCTGTTCTGCCCTGTATTCAGTTGTGAGATTGTAAATAATATTTGAATGTGACGAAATCAGTGTAATGTATCTTTGTATTATTATTTTGTTTTATCTTTAAGTAAGTGCTGTCTGGTTTACTATAGCTCTGTGTAACCTTACACATAATGGCAATAAATATAGACAAAGGTAAAGGTGTGGTATTTAGTAAATGCTTTTATCCAAAGTGTCTTGCATAGGCAAATTGCAAGGGAAACTAATACAGGTCAGCGCTTACAAGTCAGCAACGCTAACCACTCTGCTCTGGTATTGTTATTGATCGATAAACCCTTTCAGAATTTAATCGGAACTGAAGAAAAGTGAATCGGTTCATCTTAAGTATGCATCCAAATGATGTTTCTCCTCAGTCGAAAAATTGGATAAGTTAATTAGGGGTATGGTCACAGTGATTAACTCAAATGACTTGTTGAAACGTGGACATACACATTTCTAATGTTTTATCCTCTTTACAGAGCCAAAAGGTGGACTGTGTGGCTTTGGCCGAAAACCAGAAAAACCTGAAGACTACTCTGTAAGTCTTTTCTCTTCTTAATAAACTGAACAGTTACTTCAAATGTCTGTCATTTTACACCGTTCCCTTAAGTACACTTAGTTTCATATCGTTCATTGTTTTTATAAATGCAAAGGTTTTTCTTTGGACATTACATTAACTGCCATGAGATTTGTTATATGACCGCCCCTTCCCACGCTGACCAGTAAATTGTACATGCAATAAAAAAGACTTTGAATACAAAGCATCTGCATATTTGTCATGGTGGGGTATGAATAGCTAGCACTTAGTGTGAATGCATTTTACCACAGGAGTGAGATTGATGATTAGAATTCTAGTCTCACTTTTGAATTATATTTTTGTCTGCACCCTCGAGACACCACACACATACAATAGTACAAATACACAGTAGCCTACAGATACTATTATTTTAAATATTCTCCTTGGATAAAGGGCCTTTACGTAGGGAAGATATGACAATCTACCAAAACCAGACAATTAAGGGATATCTAAGACTACGTAGTATTTTCTCTCATTACAGTTGGGCCCCTATTGATCATTGACCGTTAATGTGAAACAATTTGTCTTTTAATCAAGTCATCCCTTTTTACTTGCCACTGAGGATCTTGGAAAAGCTTTTTTTTTATGTTGCCAGTTGGCATTTATTAATGCATAATCAAAAAAGATGTCTTTAGTTTGACCTTGAATTTTACAATTGAATGCATTATTATGTGTTGACAACTCAATTAAACTGGCCAGTTTTTTTAACGTTACCTGATGCCGGCATATTACTTATATCATGTATGTGGCGGTAACAAGCATCTAGTAGTTATCAATTAGGATAGGTGTTTGAGGGGTGACAGACATTTTTTATTTTTTTATTTTATTTATTCTTCCCAGTTACATCTATGGGAATATTCTTCACTGACCTGCAATCATATCTCATGCCTTTTAAAATAATAAATCCCTCAGAATTTCACTTGCATACATTTTAGAAAATCATCGTTTTGGGAATGACGGACATTTGTTGTAACATTTGTTGTCACTTATGTTTGCTGATTGTTTGGTTGAGGTAATGGTCTGTTGCATGTCCACGTTGTCCTTTGTGAAGTCTTGCCTAGTGGGGCTTGCTGACTCAGTATCACAACTTAGTAGCCTCATGAGCTCATGTGAGTCTTACACTACATGATTAGAGTACACGAAATGTGAGAACTTGCTGAAATATTGGTCTGAAATTCCAAAAGCTGCCTCAAATGACATTGGTTTCCAACCAACCCTGCCTACAGCTTGTGCTTTTTCTTTTGGAATTGGTGGAAAAAATGTGGATGGTAATAAACTTGTTGAATGTTCCCACCCACATTTAGATTAAATTCCATCATACTTGTCCCCAGGTACGTTGTGCAGTATACATCTGGCCCTGCATAACGACCCAGCTGCTAATAAGAGACTTAAAATGTACTTACAGATAAAAATTAACATTCAGATGGGCCTATTTTCAAATCTTAGACTGAATTGAAGGAATGAACATTTTAAGCTGATTTTGGAGCGCATTTGTAACTGCAGAAGAATTGCTGTAAAATATTGTGACTAGGACTGTTTATTAGAATTACTGGTTGTGTTTGCGGAAATAGCTAGCTATTTGCCTTGGCAGTTCCTACTGGTAGTTACGACTGGTTAATTTTTTCACTTTTCACAAACCGATTTGGTTGCTGCTTGGAAAGTAACAGATTTGATACGCTGAGTTTCTAATAATCAGCAGTCGTTGTGTAATGGTGGTTTGGATTATATATGATTATATTGTAACCTCATCGTGGTTAGCTTATTCAATATTTGTGACCAAGTAGTTGTTTTTCATGGCTCCATTTTTCCCCCTTAAGTTTGTAGTGGGCTAAGACTTAATTAGCCTTTTGGCGAAAACAACTTGTTAGGCTGTTGCAGACAAGTTAGCATGAACTGTTTATATTTGCTTTCAAATGCATTTTGGGGTTTACATCTTTTTCCCTTTCTTTTTAATTCCATTAAGACCCCATGCAACTGGAGATTCACGAGGAGACATCTGCTTTGTCAAGAAGGCGGCAATTTTTTAAATTTTTTGGTGCGGATTGGACTGGAATGTCCGATATTTTGCTTTTGCTTAAAATTGTTGATGTGGGTGCATCAGTTATGTGTTTTTGAAATGGATTTGAACTGTCTTCATGCTGTGAAATTGAGCATTACGTTTTTTTTTATATATATATATATTATTTTTATTTTATGCCTTTTCTTTCAAAGAAAGTAAATGATTTGTCTCATTTTAGATTTGAATGTGGTTTTGATGATAAATAAAATTATTGTCTTTTTTAAAAGAAACATGACTTTGTCCTTGGTTAGTTAAATAAAACAAAACTTTTCAAGTTGGGTAACCTGGTCTTTAGTTCGGTGTAGAAGTCAACAGCTCGGTTATTTCCTGTAAAGTCAATATAGCTACGATTTTCTCTTCATCCACTTACTAATGTAGGACCTTCATGGATACTGGACCTTCATGACTATTATTCAAAGTTATTTCGATCTTTATCTAGCCGTAAAGGGTTTCTGGACCAATCAATTTCAATTGCCGTACATTTAGCAATTTTTAAGGTAAAACAATTACTTTGTTTGAAAAAATAGCTGGTTAAAAAAAATAGCTGGTTAGGCAATAGCTATCTCTTCATTACATTTTGCTGTATGAACAATGCCTTTAAGACGACATTGTCATTTTTCACTTATTCGACATATTCTGTAGCAACGATTATCTGTTTAAACTATATTTATTTTAGTCTTTAGTTGTAGGTTACAACATAAAATGACCATCAGTTATTCAAAGCGCACAACCACAGCACAAAAGCCTACACTATTCGTACTTAAAGCTCAATTATTTATTACTTGCATGTAATTCTCACACCATTACTTTAACATGAGTCAAGTCTGATGTAATTTTACTTTATGAAATGGTGTCCAAGGCACCCCTAACACCATAAAATGGCTCCTGTTGTCTCATTTCCTGTCTGAACAGGAAGTGATGGCTTAGAAAATAAAATATTCTTTGCAGTTTTTCCACTAAAAGACTGCAATCTGATTTAGGAAATTGTTCTAACTTAAAGTCTATTCAGCAGGCTGAATGTGTACAAAATTTCTTATAAAAAAACAATCTTTTAATTGCATATTTTTGTTCAAAATAAAAAGGGGTGGGTCTTTAGTATATCACCTGAGTGCTGGGTAAATGGAAAGAACGTCAATCAAAGGCTAAGCTTTCAGAGCTGGGAAGGAGCTCTAGATGGCGGATGAGCCTTGGGAAGTGAAACACGTCGAGAGTCTCTAGGCTTTTGGCTGGCTCTCCTTCAACTTTAATTGACTGCGCTTGTCGCATTTTTGACATTTAATATTATATACAAACGCGATTTGTATGAAGATATTCGTATTTTCCGTGTAAAATCCGCGTATATCGTCGAGAGGATCAGCGCTGTAGTGTGAATGCGCGAGTCGTTGTTTTCCCTGCCTTGCTCTGGCAGCCATGGCGCTCCTCCATTTTTAGTGCGCTTCGCTAGTTACCTCAGACTCTCAACCCCGCTTTACTGGAGCCTTGTCCGGACAGTATTAATATAATTCATCTAAGAAATAGTGTAGAATGTTTTAAACGGCGACTTTTTGCTTTTTGGACACAAATAATAAAACGTCGATTTCTGCTGGCACGAATGTAACTTATAACAGTGCAACGTTTCCACTCGGTGTCTTTGAATGGAAATAGGTATGTTAACTTTGTATCTGTTTCATTTTTAACAGAGTTTCACTTTTAAAACCAGCTTTTAACAGCCCTTTGTGTGGTGACGCAGTTCGAATTTATGTATGTGGCCCAGTACATGGATCACTTTGAAATGGAATCAACACATGGTTATTCTGTATCGATTAGTATTGAGCAGGTGTCATACATTTATTGATACACGATGCTCTATTTTTGATTGTTGTATTTCATTTTTTAATGCCGGGTTGTGTACAGTCACACTTCTCGGTCGCAACTGCGAGGCATTTGCTGTCCTTTTAGCAAAAGCAGGCTGATGGGGCATGTGTGATAGTTCATCCTTCTTTCAACTTTTGACAGTAAATACCTGGACATAACATCATAACAAAACTTTCCAAAACACAACGATGATGAAGAATAAGTCTAAAAAGCAGGAGGATGAAGGCTCAACACAAAGCAATGCATCCAGGTACGAACTCATGTATTTTATCCATTTTTTGGCATCTGTTGTGATTTGTATAACCTGACAAGCATGGTTGATCACTTGCCCATGTATATTAATAACAGTTTCGATGATTTCTATTTGGTACGGATCATTGACCTTGACGTTGCAAAATAGCCACACCCTAATTTTGCCAGCATTTGAAAAACTTAAGACTTAACCATTGGGGCCTATGTAAGACATCAGAACTCAAATGCATAGCAATCGGATGTGTTCGATTTAGTTTTGGATTTGTAGTGGCATGGTTCAGTAATGTTTTTTTGTTACTTCGTGACAGTGTAAAATGACCTTGTCTGATTAGTCTGCTGCATTGCACCATTTTACATGCAACGTTTATGCCCTTTTTTGATCATTTCATACTTTTTTATCAACACGTGTTCTAGATATAAATAATTGTTATCGTTACAATCCATCATTGGACGTGTTCGCCACAGAAATGCCACGTAGTAAGCAATGTTTTGTGAGAAGGCTGGACATAATCTTATCTACATTTTGGTTAACAAAATAATCATAATTTAAGTATACTATGTTATTTGACTCATTAATGGCATCACTCTATCCATATGTATTATGTTTTAAGTCCTGTCAGTGTTTAAATTCTACAATTTAAATTGTAATGTTAGTAATTGTAGTGTATATTACGAACTTAGTTTAAGGCCTAAATGCATTGCTAAAACAGAAAGGTTTTGAGTATTTGTAAACATTGTTTTTTTTAACTTCATGATGTCTCTAACAAAACCATTTACCCCATCCCTCACATTAGACATGACATGATTAATGTTTATTAATGTGCTAATCTCAAAGTTACCCTGCTGTTTCTGAGTTGTATGTTGATCATATTTCACATGCCCTTAGTTGACATCATTAAAGGTCCCAGAGGAAAATGATTTTCTTATTTGACATTATACATAACAAATCACTAACTTTTTTGACATTATACATTCTAAATTACTTTTAGTGCTCTGGTTAACATCTTTACCTGAAACTAATATTATGTGAAACGCAAGCTTAAAAACCAAAGCCACCTTTTACTATTTGCATTCCCAAACAAGAAAACATTCTGAATTGAGTGTTTTATGTTGCCCTAATGCTTTCTTCTTTTAACACTGATTTTACATTCCACAGGTTGACATTTAAATATTGACAAGGCACACATACTGATGCACTGATTAAGCCAACTAATTAAAAATAAAATCAATTTGTGCAAGCTGTTTACTGTTCAAGTGCAAATTGAAAGAATATCAGATCTCTTGGTGCAATTCATCAATGATGTTGCATGTGAAATATTAATATGATGGTAGAGCAGACTTATTAGTGTGAAAATAATTATCCCTGTGTTATTACCCCGCTTCTACATGTGTTGCCTTAATGGACATTTTATGAACAAGATGCCTCTTATTAGGAACAGCAGTTATATGGTCACAATGTGTTTATTCTCTTTCCAGGTTAGTGTTAGCATTATTTATTTTTATTTAGCAGTGCATAGGGCTGTTTTTCTTTGCAGGTAATAGTTGGCCAAATTTGACAGTAGATTAGGCCAAAGCTATCAGTATCTGTGATCATGGGTCGTTCTGGTTAAAACCCTAATAAGCATTATCAACAATCCTGTGGGACACAGTAACTTTGTTATGGAATCTAGAAACATGGTAAGTTGTACACATAACCACTCTGGTAACCACAGTTACCTCCTAGGATGCTTTGCATTGTGTCGAGTTCTCCTCAATAAACAGTCAAACATGGTCATTGTTCTGAAACTAGGACTTTTATTTTGAAATGTTGATAAATTCTCATCGGCAGGTAAATGCAATGCCACATACAGTTGGGCTAAAGACATGCAGTGGTCTACTCAGTGTTCAGTTAAACCTCTTGTTCATCTTAATGGTGTGTTGAAGCATTAACATGTATTATCAACATACCAGTCACCCTGTTTTTATCAGGATGAACAAACTCTGAAATGATAACAATCTGCCACTGCCGCTGATAATATGAAATGTGAAATGGTATAGTCCTTCATAATGGGCTATACCACTTAGCAATTAGACTGATATTTGGCCAATTTACCAAACATCATATACAAGGTGTAACGCAGGCCCCTTCAGGACTTCAGTCTCAAGTTGTGATAAATCAAAGCTGTCCATTGCAAGTCTACATGTTAACTGACTCTGGAAATGCTTTATTCAGTATTTCCATTTCAAAGCTGGACAACATACCGTCACATATTTAAGTGACTGAACTGGGTCTCCAGTGTTTGTTTGAGAGGCTTTGTCTAGCTGTTGAATATGATGTGTAATGTGTAGCATCTTTACCGATGGGTGATGTCAAGAGCAGGATGCTGGATAACTTCAGTTATGCCTAATATCGGCAAGCCTGTATGACAGCCAGATCAGGATTGTAATGAAAGTGTTAAACTTGATTCCCAAGTTATAAAAATCAATTAGAGACCTTATTTTTCTATTACGGTTATGTATCCCACAAATGTTATGAATCTAAACACACGGAAGCAGTCTGAGAACTGAGAACTACATGCCTATTAATGGTGTACTGGATCACTCAATGAACTCTGCTTGAGATGCATTGGTATTTGAACTTTAATGCACAAGCAGGATTTCCTGCATTTCTTTTGAGCTTGCATGTCAGTTTGTCAATTTTAAGTGTACATTGCGTTTAAGTTTACCCCATTATAAGGGGCATTTGATGATTCCACTCATAATTTTGAATTGGTCATTGATGAACATGCTCGCCACTGTTGTTTTGGGTCTTGAAAACTTGCACGTTCTGTAAACATGCTGCAGCCTAATTAAGAACACCTTTTTTTGAATGCTTAACAAAGGGTTAATATTTCTGATTATTTTTCACTTAATACTGGTGTGCTCTTATTAATAAGGCCTTATTCACAGTGACCACCAATCTACAAGCTAGTTTCTACTCCTGGTGTTTTGTTTATGCTGAGTTTGTGGCAGCCATTTTCTAAGCACATTTATCTGGAATTGGATCAGATATGTTTAAGGCATGTAGGACATGTTAACTCTGGACCAGCTGTACACGTTCAGACAGCCATCAGCTTTCTACCAGATCTCCCTACATATCCTCATGATTTAGTACTTTCCCTCAGATGTGTGATTTGCTTCATTAAATGGCTGAAAGTCCACCTCAGAGTCACAAAATGGCTCTTGCTTTGTGCTGCATAGCCTGTGTGACTTGGTGCAATACAAAAAGAGCCCCTGGAACTACAGGAAGGGAAAGCCGGAAGTGTTTCAGAGGTCAGAAATGGTGGAGAATTTTGATTGGTCCTTTTCTGCATAGCAACCCAGTGGCCTATAAGAATTCAGCAGAGGGTTGAGTTCCGCCCTTGTCTGTAGCCATCAAGACGGAAGGGGGAAGCAGTCCTCCCCGCTTGCTTTGTCAGCAGCAGTCAGACACCCAGGCACAGGAGACGATTCTGTTTTGCTTTGTGGTTTGCACAAAGATCAGAGTGTTTTACACCGTGGTTGTTAACATATTAAGGATTCACTTTTAACTATTAGACGGATTAAAAAAAGATTTTAGCCTTTTTTCCATGACCTCCCTTTCACTTCTGTTTGATTTAAATGTCAATTTGAGATAAGCTCGACACCTCTGAAAATGGGTATGTTAAAATGTATATTTATAACAGTAGAGGGTGCATTCTTCTCACCGTGTAAGGTAACCTAGGAGGGATCTATTTTAAGACACGGGGGTGAGGAAGGAAGGAAATGAGAGTTCTTTCACCCTGTGGCTCTGTTAGGTGCTGTGCCGTCCCTCGACCAGCTGAGATGAGTGCCAGACTAAATATGGCACAGACTCATTAAGTCGTTCCTTTGTTCTCCTACTACCAATAGAATTGCCCAGTATATCACCGGCCATCCCCATAGCGTAAAGACTAGTAACACTGAATGAGGTTTTGCTCAAAAACTAATTAAGTCTCTAATCAATCAAGCATGAATTTAGTAGGTTCATCAGGGTCAGTGTGTGCAGATGAATCAAAATGGGGAATGATCATGGGAACAGAAAATGCATTCTGAAACAATACTTTCTCAATTCCGGGGCACAAATATACTGTTAAAATGCTTCTGTAGTATAAACCTATAATTATTATATATGTATTGCTCTCATACTAACAGAAAAAAAATGTTTTTATGTTTACCATTAACATATTCCATTTTTGCTTGTGACCATTCAGCCATGTGTGACCCTAAAGCAAAAACAAAAGCTTTGCACCTGATAGAAGTCTCATGCAACAAATATTTGCACATAAATGTCTGTATTAGAAATGAAAACTTCACATTCACACGAGTGGTTACTCTGGCCAAAAGATCAGTTACACAATTGTGTCATTGAGTGTTCTGGTGTCGGGTGACGTACATTCTCGAGACGTATGTTCTCTCTATATTCCTGTGGTGTGCGCACGGTCCCAGCAGGGGCTGATGGCAGGGGTGTATATTTAAAGCTGAGTTAAAGAGGATTGAGTGTCCTTGACCAACAGTTAGACCTAACCATGGATGATTATTATGCAACAAGGCTTCTGTCACGGGCCAATAGAGTCTTCTGACCATCCCCTGAGTTTTGAAGGGTTTTAGAGTGTCAGTTACCATGCTGGTTCAGATTATATTATTGGACAATTTTAGGAGGGCATTTTTTTTTTATCTAAATGTTTGGAAAAGAAACCAGCTGACATGTTTTACTTAAATGAACCACACTAACTGGCAATTAAGGAAAAACACAGTGAAACTCCTCTCAGTGCACCAGCTGTGGAAAATGTGAAGTAAGCATTCCCCTCCCCCCATCCTCCTCTCTCTTTTGATGTTGTAGTAACTCAGCCTCTGAGGAATCCAACCACTCGGCCTCGGAGTCAGGCAGCCAGTCGGAGAGCGAGCAGGGCAGTGAGCATGGAAGCCAGCATGGAAGCCAGCATGGCAGCGACCGGCCCCGCTCGCGACGCTCTGAGTCCAACAGCACCTCCGACTCGGAGAGCCACTCGGCCTCTGGGAGCGAGTCCACCGGGTCCAAGTCACAGCATCCCTCAGGGGATGCCAAAAACAAGCCTGTACGGAAGAAAGACAAGCTGGCCGATGTGAAGAAGGTATAAAATAGAGACCGTGAGAGAGAGAGAGCGCCCCTTCCCATCATTGATTTCTGTTATGAAAGCATGCGTCACCCATCACAGTCGTTGACCTATTTTGAACTGAATTTCATGTAATGGCGAGGGAATATTGGCATTTTGACAGTCCTGTTGTTGGGTCGGTCTCAGAAGTTGAAATACTAGCAGGGTGTTCAGTAAAACTTGTTTTGCTCAACATTTATTGGGTGAAAATTCATCTTTTATGTTTCCATCCATGTATTATTCTAAGATCTACTTGTATCAAGGATAGCCATTCAGTACTTCTAGACTGAAAAATAGGCTAAGTGGTGGTGAGTGTGGTAAAATCACTCTTATCTCGTTTCCGCACCACAGGCTTGAAAAGGCCACTTGTACATCACCCTACTCTTCCCTCCTAAAAAGGGGTGGTTGTATAAGACCTTCACCGAATATGTATCAGGCAGGGGGGAAGTTTTAACCATCAGTATGGCCTTAAATTGTTCACAGATGCTGTGCTTTCCTGCTGACGAATAGAGTTTTTAAAATATAACAATATTAAGCAAAATAAGCATAAATAGTGAAAGTGAATATATATCACCTTTGTCAGTTAATCAGATCTGTCTGAAGGTTGTTCTGACGGTGATCCTCATTTTCCCCTCGACGTATGGTTTCAGATGTGGGAGGAGCATCCAGATGTGTATGGGGTTCGGAGATCTAATCGCAGTAGACAGGAGCCCTCACGTTTGAACATAGGGGCAGAGGTGAGGCGTTCTTTTAATATTCCTTTCTTTTCTTCATCTCTTCTAATTACTCACTGTGAACTACAATTGAGCTTCATTTAGATTGTTTCGTTTATTAAGATTTATTAAGTTAATAAATTATAACATTGGTGTTGGTCGTCACTTGGAAATCTGAATACTCAGCAGTGCGGATCAATGAAGCACAAAGCAGATATTGCAAAAACCAGAATTAGAAAATGTGCCATGATGCTGTTCTGTTTGTGTTTGTGACTGGAACGCCACCTGGTGGTAGAAAAAGCAAATCTTCTAAACCCACTTGCACACTATTGCCACTCCTGTGGTCATTTATTATAAAATAAGTGTAACCATCACTCACCTGCGCTCACTGAGACTTCGGAGGAACTGACTTTGAAGTTGTATTATAATTAGGTTGTTTTTATTAATTTCAGGGTAGCAGTGGTTCAGAGAGTGAAGGTGGCAAAAGGAAAGGACCGAATAAGAAAAAGTAAGTGGATTGATGACTGGGTGTCACATAAAATTACTGTTGTTTGTTTAGATTAATTACCTTGTACGCTTTTTGTTATGTCTGTATTATTTTTGTAATAATTGCAGTTGCATTGAATTTAATGACATGCCCATTCAAGTTAGTATACCGTAAATCCTCTAATAAAGACCGGGACTCAATTAGAGGCCGGCTTCAAATAGTAGCCGGGGGCGTGGTTGATACGGACAAATGAAGGCCGGGACAAATACAGGCCGGGGGGACAATAGGGTAGCCTATTTTACGGTAGCCTACTAGCATCAGCACAAAGCAGACATCACAATTTAATTTAACGCATTTCATAAATACATGTTCTCCTCATGTTAAATGTTGTTGGCTAATTTCAGGGGCTGTTTGCAGTAAAAAAAAAAAAAATACATTTTCCCACGTAGGCCTACCAGGCGAATTTGTTATTGTTCATGAAGGCGCGTCTAGCAATTTGTTATTGTTTAGCCTTAATGCACGTACCGTAGCCTACTGTGGTTTATCTTTAACGTTTGAGTTGGCTAGGATACTTTTTCCAGAAGGGATCTTAAAGCAGTAGACTATGGCACCAAGGTGAACATTTGATATTAAATTCAAAGAGAAGGTTTTAAAGTATGTGTAAGAAAATTCGGGAGAAAAAGCAGCAGAGCAGTTTGACATTGATCCGAGACGAATTCCATACTTGAAAAAGCAAAAGAATGAACTGAATGCAGCCAAAAAGACCAGAGCACGATTAGCAGGTGGAGGTAGAAAGAAAGTTAGCCTGGATTTGGTGGAAACCAGTCTTGTCGAATAGATTTTTTTTCAGTCTGAGATAAGCATAATAGAGTGTCTAGAAAAATGATTAAAAACAAAGCTTTTGGAAACCTTTTCCTCCGTGACTGACAGTGAACACCATAACTTCGTTGTTACGTTGACACTAAATATGAAGCGCTACGCAATACACTTTTTATTTGGCATTGGAAAAGATCTGTAACAAGACCAATCCGAGATTTCTGACCTCCAGCAAGGGTTGACTTTGATAGTAAAGCAAGATCTATCCGGATCATCTATCTGGATAATGGGGATGTCCCAGGACCAAGATCCACCTCTTGTGAAAATTTCAGAAAGATCTGCCCAGTAGTTTCTGGGAAATCTTGTCCACAGACAGACAGACAAACAGACGGACAAATAAATTAACGGAGCCGATCGCATAACCTCCTTGCTGGAGGTAATAAATTATGTCTCAAGACTGACACTATGGTTTTTGTACTGATTCATTTATGAATGGTTAGCCTACAGAAAGTTGATTAGCCAATAGGCTTACTGGTTTAATTCTACCGGTAGCCTACCGGTAAATGGCTGCACATATGCAATAAATGATATTAGGCTTCTGTAATTATGCCTATTATTTGATTTAAATAATAAAATTCTAAAACAGAAGATAAGTAAGAAATAAAGGCCTGCCCCTAATACAAGCCTGCCCCAAATAAAGGCCTGTGCGCTGTGCAGCCTAAGTTAATAACATACCTCGGCCACAATTTGAGGATTAACGGTAAACATATCCTCAAACCCAACAAAGGGTATGCCAACTTTTTTTTTTTTTTTTACAACCCCAAAATGCCAGATTTAAGAGTTCTGTGTAATGACAATGTTATAACTAGTTACCTTCATTAGCAGTGGTGTGTTTCAGCAATACTTAAGTTTAGATTATATGATAAAATGTTCTTTTTAGTATCTTAATAAAATGACATTCAGACCTTCATTCAGCAATTCCTTTTTGTTATTTACACTTTATTATAAGGCTTTTCAGAATGTTGCTAAATGTTCTGTTGAATTAAATAGGCTATCCAAGCGTTCGAGGGGTATGATATTTCTTGACTGCTGCAAAACATTAAAGACTTTAAAAGATCTTTCATACCATTCCGCGAGTTGTCCGTTCAGTGTAATTTGGAGTCAGCAAGTAATATGTTGCTACGCAATACCTGAAACTTTGAAGTTCTATTTGCGTGAAGAACAATTTTTTCTCAGCGGAAGCCACAGAACATCAACAAAATGGGATAATGTATAAACTACCGGTCAGTTTTGGAAAATGTATCCCTTAAGGATGTCCTGTTCGTCCTGTCAAGATGTATTTTCCAATACGGACAGGTGGACTGTACGATTATCCCTAATTAGTCTAATTAGACTCTCCCTTCCTTATGATGGAAGTGCATGAAATTGTGTTTAATGATCAGAATGGTTGGAACGCTTTGTTTGACCTTCTGTAGTGCTTATTAGCCGTGATGCAGACTTTAAGGCTGATCCTGCTTTTAAAATCTGTATGGAATTGATCCCAACTCCTAATCACTGCTCTGATACTGAACTTTTATTAATGAGAGACAATTTTTTCTTTCTGAGTCTAGTCTAGCACTGATCCTTCTTACTTGAGACCGAGGGTGACTGACGTTATCCACAAAGGGCTGCTGTGGACGTAGTTGAGCACGAGCAAAGCTGAGACAGACTGACCAATCACAAGGAGCTTGCAGTCATGTGATCAGTGAGAGGCGTCTAGTGCTACTGCTCTGTCAGAATGAAAGTCTCAGTCACAATAGCTCTTTGTGGATAAGACTGGTCACTCCTACTCACCAAAGAGCCATGTAATGGGGAAGAAAGTTGAGCCATTATAGGCCCCGGAAGGTGAACCTGTGGTATTTCTGTGTTGAAAGAAATGCCAGGAATGATGATGATGATGATGCAGAAGATTATGAGGATGAGGAGGAGGAAGCCAGCAGTTCAGAAAGTGAGCAGGAAGAGAATAAAGTTAGATCCAGACGACTTGCTGCCCGAAGGTAAGAGTGTAGCGAAGTGTGGCCCTCAGACAGCTCCTGCCTGCTTTAAGCAAGGGGTCAAATTGGGAAGGGATGGAGTGGTGTGCCACCAACAATGGTGGTCATTTGAAAGTGGAAAGAACACAAGGGAAAAAAACACCAGAGCAAATCAGCCAATTTGAATAGATCTGAAACCTCCAAATTCCCACTCTAACCCCTGCCTCTAACATTTAGCCATTTCCAAATATTGTGTGGTTTTCTATCTTGTGCTCTAACATCCAATATTTACAAGGAATGATTGGTTACTAAAATCGGACTGTTAAAGTCTAATTGATTGAAATTGTTATTTTTGAAATGATCATGTCAATTATTGGAAGCTGTCCTAAGGCCATTGGCACATGTCCGTTCGCTACACGTGGGTAGATCGAGGCAGCAGAGCGAGATGGTGTCAATGTGTGCACAATCCAATAGGACATGCATTTGTGTGTGTGTGCTCCACGTGTTGCAGACCTCAGACCAAAACAAGCGGGGCAAAGAAACAGCAGACTCAAAAGGGACGCAAGCAAAGGAAGCAAGACACATCAGATGAAGACGACGATGACGATGATGATGATGACGATGATGATGATGAAGATGACACCCCAAAGAGACAAACCCGCCGAAGTGCAGCTGCTAAAGTCAGGTACCGGTGTTGCTGCTTTTATTCAAGATGGCACAATTTGTTCCCTGATCAGATAGTGCCCCCAAAAGTGCAAGTAGAGCTTGTTTCTTTAATAAAACTGTAATTGTTTTCTGTGTAACCTTTAAATGCCACACATAATAGTTTTTTGTGGTCCTGAATATGTGGAGCTCCTGGAACTCCTCATGTTGGGCGGGGGAGGGTCCATTCTAGGGCAGTTACAGTCGTACAAGCTGACTTGGGATGTCTGTCCTCTGTACTCTCAGTTATAAGGAAGACCAAAACGATTTTGAGACCGACTCAGATGACCTAATCGAGATGGTAGGAGAAGGGGCCGAGGAGACAGAGGATGACGACAGCGAGACCATTGAGAAGGTCATGGACACTAGAACTGGGAAGAAAGGAGGTTAGTCAGTTATTTAATTAGTTAAATACAGGCATGCAAACTTGTCGCTTTTCGGCGAGATTCGCCGTTTCCCCACCGAAATATGCCATTTACGTGAATCGTGTAGATCCGAGGAGTTTTTTTTTTGGGGGGGGGGGGGGCAATTCAGAGGAAGATGAAGAACAGCTGCATTACTTTCTCGTGAACAGGGATTAAAGTATTCCGGCACCGTGCCGGATTTCCGGCGTGCAGCGTTTGGCTGCGGGAAAAAAGTCTAATATAATTTTTTTTTATATTGAAAACTCGTTATCATCACCATCACTTTCGAGTTTATGAGTTCGTCTGCCAATGATATGAAAAAAGCACAACTCTCAGGCTGTCAAAAGAACATAATTAGCCAATCAGAAGTAGATTAGGGCGGGTCTTGGGAAAATGTGCTTTCACCACCGACTTTTCTGTATCGCTCTGCCTACGTAGATGCTAAAGTAGAGCTACTGTCAGACCGAAGCAGAGTAAGTTCAAGAATCCTTGGGAAGATGCCCTCCTAGTTGATGAAGGATTGAAAAAGAAATGGCGCTGGGCATGAATAGAAGAGATAGGGAAGGACGGTAAGACTTTTGGTAGCCGGTGTAAGAAGTTAAGAGAAGCAGGTGCTCTCTTGTTGTGCTCAAGAAAGCTTCTGTATGCAACTAGCGGGAAAAAGGTGCTTCCAGTGCTTCCACTTATTCGTAGAGCAGCTGTTCGTGCTATCCAACACACAACGCTTTTACCGGGAGCAACAACCACATCTGATGTTCCGGCATCAATAACTGACCGTTAATGTGCCCTGAAAATATGCGTGTGTACGTTCATCGCAGAACACAATCCAGGCTAGCTCGCCCAACCCCTGGTGAATTTATGCCAAAAAATAGCTGAATACAAAATTGCTTTGACTAAACTGTCAATATCCAATCAGCATGCCAGCTATTTTAACACACACGGCATAACACCAGAGTTTAAAAGACGTATTTCGGAAAAGCTAAAGCTTTCCTTAAATGTCGACGAAGCCACCAACAAGAACCTGGGCAATGTCCTCGTTCGTTTTTTTTGTTGAAGATACAACGCAGTAAAAACGCAACACTTGCCAGGCAGGAACATGAATATAGCCAATGCCTCAGCAATTAGGCTACTGTATGCTAGAATAAAAGATGTATATTTTATTATACGATTATTTCTTCTGAACGAAGTAATTATGGAAATGTTGCAATATAAAACTACTCTTTAACGGTTTAAAAAGTGAATCACTGTCCTTTTTCATATATCCTCAATGAAATGGTTGCAAATCCAATCTTTCACTGACTGAATTTCACATACCCTTATAACATGTCACCTTGTGGTTGTAGGTCATCTTGAAATCTTCCAAGGACAAAGCTTAGCAGCAAAACTTGATATCAAAAGAAATCGTAAATGCGACATGTGTTAGTACCACCATAATCTGCCATCATTCATTTCTAAATGTTTTTTTTGTTTGATTGTTTGTTTTCTGACCCTGTAAATGTGTCCTCGCCACAGGACGCCCCCCACTCCCCCCCACCCCCCCCCCCCTCGCACTCACCCACATAGGCCTAGAAAAAAAAGTTCAGGCTCAGGATTTTTTTTTTGCTTTAACCCCTGCGTGAAGAAGCGGCAATTTTTCCTGTCACGCAACCTTCTCACCTTTTTCACCCCTGACCAGTTTGCATGCCTGAAATAAATTGAATTAGTTTATGATTTCAACATTTCGACCAGCATGTACAGAATAATTCATGTAAAGTGTCTTGTCTTCTCTACGGTTTGAATGGTTGGTGTGAACATAAGTAATCCTAATGAAGATCTGCTGTGTGTTTAGCCACTGGGGCGTCCACAACTCAGTATGCTGTAGTGGAGAATGGGGACCCAGGGGCAGACTTTGACCCAGAGAAGGATGAGGGGGAGACGCAGTACTTAATCAAGTGGAAAGGCTGGTCCTACATCCACAACACCTGGGAGAGTATGGACTCCCTCATCCAGCAGAAGATCAAAGGCGTGAAGAAGGTGGACAACTTCAAGAAGAAGAATGACGAACTTCAGTATTGGTGAGGAACAGAAACATTCTATGAAAGGAATATAAATACAAAAATAAAATTCACTCAAACTATTTAGGTAATTATCAGCATTGAAGGGGAATAAGCATTAACTGAATTTGAACTGTAAAGTTATTAGGAGGATGTCCTTAAGATGTCTCTGTGGCATTTTCTATTTCTTGTTGCTCTAAGATGTGTTAACTAACTGATATTTCATCCAGGTTGAACAAAGCTTCTCCAGAGGATTTGGAATTCTACAACTGTCAGCAAGAGCTCACCACGGACCTAAACAAGCAGTTCCAATTTGTGGAAAGAATGATTGGTAATTGTTTTGCGATTTTAATAGTCTCAAGAAAGAGACGACACAAGCTGTACCATTATACTTTCATCTGATACGTCTCTGGACTTTGAAGTGCGTGGATGTTTTTGTTGAAATAGCTGTGTGTTGTTCTTTCCTGAACAGCTGTGAAAACAGGAAAATCACAGGGACCTTCCGACTTTCCCTGTAAGTCCAATTTCACATATCTACATTGTACTCTGCCTCGAACCCAACTTAATATAATTAGAACACCACTATAACATATGGTTATACAATTATGATCTATGTATACAGTTGTATGCAAAAGTTTGAAATCTATGATTTGCTCAAAGTGAAACCAGGCATTTTAACCCCTACATCAAAGAAACAAAGAATGTGGACCCAGGCATTAAGCAATTAAAACATTAAGCAATTAGCTTTTCTTCAAATGTTTCTAGCAGATTTCTTTTATTTATGAACTTTCTCACACTCTTCCTTGTAGCTTACTTCAAGTTCTGTGAGAAACTTAGGGTGTCTAGTAGCCCAGAACAGACAAACAAAAACACTGAAGCTCCAGATAGGGTTTTTTGCGTAGTTATGGTATTTGATAGCCGCTGTAGAAACACCCTTGAAAAGGAAAGGGTATTCAGCTGGTTGCAATTCAGCAACTTTACCACTAGATGGCACTAAAAACTACACACTGGACCTTGAAGTTCAGTAGCTGCAGAAAATTCCAAAAGCTACTGTTTACATTTCTTGTTGTACTTCATGGTGTATTTTGAGGCACACTTTGAATCTTTGTCATGTTATAGAGATCAACATCTTGTAGGCTTCAGTTTCTTGACTGACTGCATGACACATTCATTCTGAATTTGCTGATATCTAGAGGAATCCATTCTTCCCTTCTATCGTATGATGTTTCTGGGTGCTGCTAGAACATCCCAAAACAAAATAGATCAACCCACATGCCTAACGGTTGTTAAGGGGTTCAGATAATTAAAAACTGCTCCTTTTTTCTCAAAAATACCTTTGGTGAGTGTGGCCAACTAATACAATTTTAACTTCATCTTATTATGGCACTTATCTCCAAAATGACCCTGGGTTATTGCATTACATTGCATACTTCAGACATTTACATTTATGATTAGGTCATTGGTAATGTTTCCCTTTGATGATGGCCCTTCTGGGCAGACAGTGTTTGTGCAAGCAGCACTGCACAGTGGAGTGGTGCAGCACCACACCTGTGTCGGATAGATCTTCCTGCAGGTATTTTGAGTCATATGAGAGGTTTGGTTGGCCATTTTTTTTAAATATATTTCTTTGCTACAGGGGTTGTATTTACTTATTATTACTTAAAATCTCAGGGGTGCCCATGCCCAACCTTTGCATACAACTGTGTACAGTATGTACATTATCAACTCATGCATATCGATTTGCAGTGGTATTTTGAGTAAACATATTTTCTGTATCTCGATTGCATATTAGCACACAAGACCACATCCAATGAACCAGAGTACTTGTGCAAGTGGATGGGTCTCCCTTACTCTGAGTGCAGCTGGGAGGATGGAGCCCTGATGGGCAGGAAATTCCAGCACTGTATCGACAGCTTCAACAGCAGGAACACCAGCAAAACCACCCCCTCCAAAGACTGCAAGGTATGTTAGGAGGGCGCTGGGAGATAATATGCTGAAGCAGTGGGCGATCAAAAACATGGCAGATAAATTCATACACTTATCACGATGAGCATACATGTGGTAAATGTACTCAAAACATACAAATATAACATGATATACACATCATACATACAAACATTTATAGTGGATAATGTTGGAATAGAGCATTTAAGTTTTGTAGAACAGCTTAATGGGTATACAGTGGGCTCATAAGGTTACTATTACTGCGTATAGGAAATATGGTGGTTATTTTCGGTGTGATTTCATTATGTTTCTACTACCAGTCAATCATATGTCAATTTTTTCCCTCGTCTCATTCATAGGTATTGAAACAAAGGCCACGGTTTGCTCCACTGAAGAAGCAGCCTTCTTACATTGGGAGCGAGACCCTGGACTTAAGAGACTACCAGCTCGATGGTGTCAACTGGTTGGCACACTCCTGGTGCAGGTACCAGAACCTACTCACATTTATATATCTCAGTATTTGCAGTGTAAACACGTTTATACCTCAGTATTTACAGTGTACATTTTGTGTAGTGGAGCAGCTTTATATCACAAGCTTCTTAACCACATGGAGGCTGTGTGCTTTACACGAGGATTAGTGGATGTCAAGCTGGCCAGGCTTTTGATGTGCCTTCAACATGTAGATCGTAACAAAATAACCTCAAGAAGTATTAACAAAGTGGCTGTCTGTCCCCCCTCTTCTTCTTCTTCTTCTGTTCTCCCTCCCTGTTCTTGAAGGTGTAACAGTGTTATATTAGCAGATGAGATGGGCCTGGGGAAGACCATACAGACCATCTCCTTCCTCTCGTACCTGTTCCACCAGCACCAGCTCTACGGGCCTTTCCTCCTGGTCGTGCCCCTGTCCACACTCACCTCCTGGCAGAGGGAGTTTGAGACCTGGGCCCCGGACATGAACGTGGTGGTGTACCTGGGTGACGTCATGAGCAGGAAATCGGTACGGCTGGCCGTGTAGCGAAGTGTACTGTCAAAGTTTATTCCATCCATGAAAGTGGATATTACAGTGCTTACTCACCCCTTATTGCAAAAAAAACAGTATGTTGACTGAGTATGAAATGTTTCCACATATTCATGCTGTTTTATGGCATCTCATTGTGACTATTTTGTAAAATCCTTCCTTTTTTGTAGATCCGTGACTATGAGTGGATTCACCAGCAGACAAAAAGAATCAAGTTTAATGCACTTTTGACCACGTATGAAATTGTACTGAAAGACAAGGTAAGTGGCAAAATATAAATATAAACTGTAGAGACAGATCCAGATTTACTGAATACAGTTAAAAGACTACTTGAATACTTAACCTCAAGATCACAAATCATGTCATGTCTTGGTTTTGCTTCATGTGCACATAAAGGCCATTTTGGGGAACATAAACTGGGCCTTCCTGGGTGTGGATGAGGCCCACCGTCTGAAAAACGATGACTCCCTGCTTTACAAATCACTGATCGAATTCCGCTCCAACCACCGGCTGCTGATCACGGGCACCCCGCTCCAGAACTCCCTCAAAGAGCTGTGGTCCCTGCTGCACTTCCTCATGCCAGAAAAGTATGCACTGCATCTCACTCTCAACCTGCTTAGAAATCAGCTGGGGAGGTCTGTAGAGACAGTAACACCTCTCTGATAAATAGATTCACTGTCCAGTTGCTCATTGTCTGCTGAATAGGCAAGAAGTAGATGTGAATATAACCTCAGACTTGCTCAGATGGTGATGGCTCAGGTAGAATAGGCTAGTTGTGTGGAACATAAATAAACCTGACTCCACAAAGGACTGAGGATTTGAGAGGATGGTCAGAGGGTAGGGTGATTTAAGATAGCCTGTTTTTTGTTTTGTTTATCCTGTGTATGATGTGTGGTAATCCCTCGGGTCTTTCCCCCCTGGCAGGTTTGAATCCTGGGAGGATTTTGAGGATGAGCATGGGAAAGGGAGAGATAACGGCTACCAGAGCCTGCACAAAGTCCTGGAGCCCTTCCTGCTCAGGCGCGTCAAAAAGGATGTGGAAAAATCGCTCCCCGCCAAGGTGGAGCAGATCCTCCGTGTGGACATGTCCGCCCAGCAGAAGCAGTACTACAAGTGCGTTATACAGTGTGTGTGTGTGTGTGTGTGTGTGTGTGTGTGTGTGTGTGTGTGTGTGTGTGTGTGTGTGTGTGTGTGTGTTTGTGTGTTTGTGTATACGTATACATATACGCGCCGCAAGGCTCGGTGCTGGGTCCTATCCTCTTTTTCATTTATATGCTCCCTCTGAGCTTGCCATATTACACATAGATAAAAAAGCAGGTTTACATTTGTATACAGACTCAGATCTACCTAAACTTTGAACCTGCAAACAACTATTGGAACAGTGTCCAAACTGCCTTCAGATGTCACAAAATGTCCTGCAATGCTGATAAGACAGATATTGATCATGGGTCAAAATAGTGCAAATACCCAGATATTTAACAGTCTCGGTTCTCTGTCCCATTCAGTAACTCAAGAAATGTCATTTTTTTAGCTTAGACAAACAGGTTAAATCAGTGGTTAAATTCTGCTTACATCAAATCATCGCACATCCTGGCTTCCTGACAATGGATACATGTTGCCCTTATAGTTGATATTTAAGATATTATTGCTTACTATCAGAGCCCTGAGAGGCCTTGCCCAATGTATTAATCAGGGGCCGTATTCACAAAGAATCTTAGGGCTAAAAGTAGCTCATGAGTGGCGAATTTAGGAGAAACTCCTAAAAATAATGGGCGTGGCAGTCTTAAATGTAGGACTCCTAATTTTTTTTACTAAGAGCAATTCACAAAATATTTTATCCCTAAAAGTAGCACCTAAGTCTAGGACAGCTTAAAACTCCTCATGAGGACTCCTAAATCACTAAGACCTATTCACAAAATATCGTAAGATGGCTGCAGCCGACTTGGAATTGATAAAAGACATTGCTTAAACCGTGAAGGTATTAATATTGTCGTAGAATTAGCGCGGGATGCAATGACGCCTTTAAACAACGATGTGTCCCGAAGTAAAATGTTTGGAAACATAAAGATAACCTATTTGGCTTCGGGAAAACGCAAATGACGACACTGGGAATCATAAGTCAGCCGTTTAATTCATCAAACTATCAACGCACTGTAGACCCCACATCATCCAACAGTTTATCCAGTTGCCTTTGGACAATCGCCAATTACACAAGATCAAAGTAAATTCCATGGCGATCGGAGGAATGTCCAGTGACGGGACGGGTGCTTAAATTATTACTGCCTTGATTACATGCAATTGCCATATTTTATATTGATCGCTTTATATTTCTCTTAACGTGCTAAGTGTCATTCAAGTTGGATGCACAAACTTGTCATCATGCGTGTGCATTCTGCTAACTGCACTGTCCATAACTATTTAATATGACTTAATTTGAAGCCTAGGTTATTCTCTTATTTTCAGTCGATATAGTGGGATTGTTAGAGAGACGTCACGAATGAGTTTTTAATGAGAGAGCCTGTCAACAACCAATCACCGTCCTCACCCCTTCTAAACTCGTGCATGAGAAGCGACGTCATCCATAGCAACGGAGTTTTTATCTTAAGCTTAGGAGTTGGTATTATCCTTAGTATGAGTAGGTCTCAGAGCCGTTGTGAATCACTTTTAAGAAATTACTCCTACGTAAAAGGTTTTAGCGCGAGTTAGGAGCACTCCTAGTGGTAAGATAAAAGGCTTTGTGAATACGGCCCCAGATCTCTAAATGGTCCTCTCTGCTCCCTGAGATCCTCAGATGTGTCTCTTCTGGTTGTTCCGAGGTCCAGATTGATACACAAATGTGACAGAGCCTTTGCAGTCATGGCTCCTAGACTCAAGAATGAGGAGTTTAATAGTTCGGCAGAAAGTAGAAATCGGGCTGCTTGAGGCAAACCTACATTTAGCAGTAATATGGCTACGGACCCTGGTATGGCAATGGCACGGAGGCGATTCTCCATATTAAAAGTCATTGTAGCGCCCCAATTTCAAGCTGTTATTTTAAAGTAAAACTGCTTATCCTAACCCTAGTCCTGAAGTACAATTGTTGCATAATGGTACTTGAAGGTAGAAAATAGAGGTATTTGTGTATTCACTACAAGGACTTAATCTAAAGTGCTTGATTTATATCTTCGTTTTTCTTCAACCAGATGGATTCTTACCAGGAACTACAGGGCCCTATCCAAAGGCAACAGAGGCAGCTCCTCTGGCTTCCTGAACATCGTCATGGAGCTGAAGAAGTGCTGTAACCATGGTTTCCTCATCAAACACCCTGAAGAGGTGGAGGAGGATTCAAAGGAGCATTTGAAGGTACATTGATGTGGACTGATGGACAGCAGCAGCTGAAACCTCCCCAATGTTATGAAAAACAACAGTGGGGTAGCTGTTCTACGTAATGCATAGATCACAAACACCTCGCTGGCTGGCTTAGGAACATGAATGTTTTATATGAATATTTGAATAACTATAGAAAATTCTACCAACACCAGATGCTAAATAATTTCAAATTAAATAACAATAATGTGTATACTTCTATCACACTGTGTATGTGTGTGTTCTTGGAAAGGTTCTTATAGATAGATAGATAGCTGGATTAATAGATAGATAGATGGATACTTAATTAATCCTGAGGGAAATTTTAGAGTATGCATGTATAGAAGTGTGTTTTGAAGGCAGTGTGTTGTTACGAGGTGTTGACAAGTGTGTTCTGATGGCCGTGTGTTGTTTGCGGTGCAGAGCTTGGTGCGGGGCAGTGGGAAGCTGGTGCTGCTGGACAAGCTGCTGACGCGGCTGAGGGAGAGGGGGAACCGTGTGCTCATCTTCTCCCAGATGGTCCGCATGCTGGACATCCTGGCCGACTACCTGGCTTACAAGCACTACCCATTCCAGGTAAGACTAGGGGCTATGTGACCACAGAGAGAGGGAAGTTGCTTGCTAAACTAGCAGGTAGACTTTCTATTATAGGGATATCTATTTATTTTCATCCCTGAATAAAGTACTGTGTATAGTACTGTGTTCCAGGTCTATTGTCCTGTGGTTTATTGGACTATATAAGTTGGCTATTTGTAACTGCAGGCTCGGATAGTATTTCTGTTCATATGTTGTTCTTAAACTCCATCAGTTCCAGATTATAGCAACCACTTACTGGCCAGAGTGATAGAAGTTTGCATTTGCAGTTTATTTTCACGCCCATTACTGTACCTCTGTATCTGGTTGTGGACAGAATCAGTCAGCTGTAATGTTTTAGTGATGCTGCACATAATGAGGCTTGTGGCCCAATTGTGTGTACAACCTCACACTGAGGAAAGGTTCTGAGTGTGTGTGTGTGTTTGTGTTTGTGTGTGAGAGTGTGAGAAGCTCAGGCTGACTGCAGTAGATTCAGGTGATAACGGGATCATGTGTCAGGCCAGCAGTTTACATGCTTGCCCAGCCAGGACCCATCTCCTCGCGCCTGCGGTTATTTTTATCCGGCAGTTATTTTTTGATCAGGCACAGCTCGCGTCTCTGTGCTGTTTTGGTGCCACTTCTCCATCCTTCACAGAACTTTCACCAGATGCAGGTCGCTACTGCCTCAAAGCAAAACTAAGGACCCTGTCCTGGAGAACCATGTAGCAGCCGTATGATTGTGGCGTAGCTATAGGGGAGAGGGGATCTCAGGGAGGGTTCCTGAAGCTTCAGGCGAGGAGCCAGATATCTGACCGTGTTTGTTTACCCTTCCCCTGTCTTCACAGCGTCTGGATGGTTCCATAAAGGGCGAGATTCGCAAGCAAGCACTGGACCACTTTAACGCAGAGGGTTCGGAGGTATGTGCCCACTTTGTTTACTTATTTGCGCGTTTATTTGTTTGCCTTTCTACGTGACTGGCAGAAGGAGGTTTGGGTAATTGCCCCATGATTTGCCCCCTCCCCCCTCATCTGCGTCAGAGGGCATTTGACTTGGCCTTGCCTTGACTTGAGGAATGTTTTTCATGCAACGTGGGAAAAGCAGCCTTCTGTCCACCCACAGGTCCAAAAGCAAGGCATTCTTAACCTTTCTGTTCAGCTCAGTCTTTTGCGTTCTATAGCCTTCATTTGTGTAATTGCCCTGAAAGTGAATAACTGGAATGTTTACTTTTAATTAAAAATAAAAGCAAGTGACATTTCCAAATTGCAGTAAGCTGTTATGATATGCCAGTTTTGACTTAGTAAAAATGCTGTGTAATAATAAAATAAAAAATACAAACTTGTATCTCCACATTACAAGGTGATGCACACACACACACACACACACACACACACACACACACACACACACACACACACACACACACACACACACTAGGGATGGGTATGAATAAATGGTAAATGAATCCCTGTTCAATAGGAACTAACTGAAAAGCCTTTAAATAACCAATACAACTGACGTTTAACATGACTTATTATTACTACTTGTTGTGTGCCTACCAGTGATGTGCAGTTCCACTCACAAGCGACTCAAAGTTAGCAGTTTACAGTGGTAAGCCTGCACTGCATTTTCTTGCGATTGGATTCATTCAGCCAATGATGTTTAAGTCAATTATAACTACTTAAATATTGATACTACTATTTGGACGATATTTGTCTAATCTCCCAAAATGTCATTTTAAATGACCCACCCAAAATGTACCCAAATATCATAACACATTTCTTTGATTGATTCAGGGGGTCAGCTGGCACCCACTAATTTTGGATCAGTGCACGTGTCACTGATGCCTACTGACGCAATCATTTTTAAATAATGTTAAGCCATGCACAGTTAACCACATGTAACTGTGTAAACAGTGACCGAAATCTGCCAAAATGCCCATCCCTAACACATATATGCCAACATTTTTCTCATGCCCCCAGCTCAGATTGTTCAGACATCGTACCTTATCCATAGTTGGACTTGATCTCATTGGTTTACCGTCTGTCTTCCTCTTCTCTCCCCTGGCGAACAGGACTTCTGCTTCCTGCTGTCCACACGGGCCGGAGGCCTGGGCATTAACCTGGCCTCTGCCGACACCGTGGTCATCTTCGACTCTGACTGGAACCCTCAGAACGACCTGCAGGCTCAGGCCAGGGCTCACAGGATTGGACAGAAGAAGCAGGTGAGCTAAACCTCCTCCAAACACACAACCTGTGCCACAGCTGTCCAGCTGAGTGAGATTCTTCACCACTGTGGGCTAAGACCAAGTGCCTTGAAAGTGGTGAAAAGCTAAATCTGGTTTGTCCATTTATTTGCTAGATTCTCAAACTGATCAGTTTGTTTTCTACTGATTTTTGTCCACTTAGGTGAATATTTATCGATTGGTCACCAAGGCAACCGTGGAGGAGGAGATCATTGAGAGGGCCAAGAAGAAGATGGTTCTGGACCATCTGGTCATTCAGAGAATGGACACCACTGGGCGCACTGTGCTGGACAACAACAACACCCCGTCTGGAAATTCAAAGTAAGAAACAGACTTTGTTCTGCAATGTTTCAACTTAAAGCTTATGATGTATTTTTAACCCCTAACAAATAGGTTGTATTTTACTTCCTTGAATGTGATTTAATCGGCATGATATTTTGATTTTATTTTAGCTCGAACCCTTTCAATAAAGACGAACTAACTGCCATCTTGAAGTTTGGTGCTGAGGAACTTTTCAAGGAGCTAGAAGGGGAAGAGTCAGAGCCACAGGTTCCTATCCTTAATTGATTGTTCCTGATATTTAATTTTGAATATATTCATTAGGCTTTCATATTTAGCCTTTTGTATTACAAGGGAAAAACAATGATGGGTAAACTATGAGTTTTGGTACTTTGGTTTGTTTGGCAGGAAATGGACATTGATGAGATCCTGCGCTTGGCAGAGACCCGCGAGAGTGACCAGGGATCCAGTGCCACTGACGAGCTGCTCTCGCAGTTCAAGGTCCGTGCCCCTAAATATCCCCACCACACACACACACACACACACACACACACACGCACACAGCCACATACTTTTGCTTTTTTTTACTGGTCATGCATTCATCCTTCCAGTCCCCAGTCTCACGGCTTTCCCCTCGTGTCGTCCACTGACAGGTGGCAAACTTCACCATGGACGAGAACGTGCCCGAGCTGGAGGAGAGGCCGCACCGTGAATGGGACGACATCATCCCCGAAGACCTGCGGCGAAAGGTGGAGGAGGAGGCGAAGCAGAAGGAGATGGCCGACATCTACATGCTGCCTCGCAGCCGCAGCTCCAACAAGAGGGTAAGTCAAAGCCCCACAGCATAGGGTTTTTAAAGCGGCACTTAGCAAAAGGCATCAGGGACTAGTCGTGCATAATATTTGTGCATAATTAGAAGGATCTTCGAAAGCACGTCTTTTTTTCTATTCAACAGCATGTACTCTCAGAGCGTGCTGTTCACTACTCACGCATACTGCTCACAGCGTTTAAGCCTGAAGGGTTGTGCTCTGAAACCACAGATTTGACCCACAATGTTTTCTCCTCCGTGACACGGAAGGCAGTTCATTTGCAGTCAGACAATTTCAGAGTCCTCGCATGGTCAGGGCCATTTCTCAGTTGTTTTGATTTACGAACGAAAACAACTGCAGCTTTTGGTGCAACCTCCCCGAGTGTCTAAAACCCCAAACACCCCAGCATGTCAGCATGACCTCCTCCCACACTTCAACAAAAACATGCTCATATAATCTCCCTGGCATCTTACCAGCAAAGACCTTTGTTGACACATCCCTGACTTTCTCTAAGTGATGCCTCCTGACCGAACACATCCAGAGGAACACAACCTCCTTATTGTCACTACAACCTCCCCAGTTCTACACAAACAGAACAACAGGCCATCCCAGACACAATCGCCTCCTACCATTTCAACATTATGTTGTGGCCGTCTTACAAACCTTAGGAACAAAGCCTTGTGGAGCACAATCAACACAAATCCTCTAGCTTCCAGCCTCCAATCTCAACATGCATGCAGTTCATCTGGTTCCCCCACTGCCTACCCAAGCTGAGTCCCTCCCTCCTCTTCCTCCTCCTCCTCCTCCTCCCCCCCCACTGGTTCCCCACACTCCCACAGTGTGAGTGGTTTATTCAACCCAGACGTGGGCTGCACACGCTCCAGATGGTTCCCTGTGAAGTGTTCCCCGAGGCAGAACGAAGCCTTTCCCATCCACTCTAAACGTGCGATGTCGCTGGCACTCGTAATGACTCATTAGATTTTATAGCCCTGCACTGTATCCCCCAGTGTCTTATTGAGAGTGTGTGTGTGTGTGTGTGTGTGTGTGTGTGTGTGTGTGTGTGTGTGTGAGAGTGTGTGCCTTCAGCGTGCCTGCGTTTGCTTTCTATGTGTGTGTGTATGTCTTTGCACTGTGTATCTGGCGTGCATGTTGAGATTGAATGCTTGTGTACCTCATAATATTTGATAAATGTGTGTGTGTGAAAGTGTGTGTGTGTGTGTGTGTGTGCGCGAGCGATAATCGTGTGTGTGTGTGTGAGAGCAAGGGCGTGTGTGTGTGAATATTGCATCTTCACTGTCTGTAATGAGTCATTAGGTTTAACTGCAGGCTGTGCTTCCCTGTGATGCCAGCACACTTGTCTTCACCACAGCCTCATTAGTCCCCCTGCCGCCTGAGATCATACAAAACACACACACACACACACACACACACACACACACACACAGAGACCAGGAGCGACCACCAGGCTTTACAGCTCAGAGTGTAGTTTGTTTAAAACATACTTCCATACACACGGGCAATGTCAAGCTCAATAATTCTAAGTAAGTCTTTTGTTAAATCATGCCTTGGTAAAGATCTCTTTTTTTACTTGTTTCCTTCAAGCAGTTTTATTGAAAATGTTGCTTTAGTGCAGTTCTTGTGTTTTCTCCAATCCCTGTCTGAATCTTTTCCTGGTTCTCTTCAGGAACCTCATCCTTTATAGGGCTCATTCTGATTCAAGCCCTGCCTAGTTTGATTTAGTATTATAGCGTCGTCTGAATAGTCACAAATGCAAAAAAAGAAGCGTGGGTCTGAGTTTGACATGTGAATATCTTTGTGTTTGTAGGCACGGGCCAACGACAGTGACAGCGACGTCGGCTCCAAACTCAAGAACCACTCATCTGGGTCGGAGAGTGAGACGGACGACAGCGAGGACGACAAGAAGCCCAAGAGGCGTGGAAGGCCACGGGCACGCAAGAACAACGTGGAGGGCTTCACCGACCCCGAGATCCGCAGGTGACGCAACCACCACCAGCTGTCTTTACAATACCAGAGACATTTGATAATTTAGTTTTGTTCAATGCAATCAGAAGCTCAATCCTGATCATTTGCTAACTAGAGCCATGGGCTTAATGTTGTGAGGACTACACCCTTAATGTTCTTTTTAACTGTAGGGGCTTCTCACTGAACATTTCTACTCTTTTTGTATTCAGGTTCATTAAGGCATACAAGAAGTTTGGAGCACCTTTGGAGAGGTAAAGCATTATTATTATTATCATCATTATTAGTATTAGTTGTAGCAGTAGTTGTAGTTGTGTATGGCTAGAATTGAGTTGTGTCCCATGTTTTTAACTGGGTTTGGTGAAATCCAACCTTCTGATCTGATAATACAAAGTTGGGATTATGGAGGCTGAATTTGGATCATGTCATCCCTGGCCTCTGTTGCCATTGTGCTTGCTCTAAGGGGTTCAGACTCTGGGCTCTGTGAAGCGCCTTGAGACAATTGTATTGTTCTGGCGCTTTATAAATACAGTCAAAATGTATTTAACTTGTGGGTTCTTTACAAAATATGAACCCAATTATATGATCTGATTTTCTTGGCTTTTATGCACCACAGACTATTTAGTTTTTCAAATGTGGCTAAAACGTCCCCCTTCTGAACCCCTCGGTCTAGTCTGGCTGTGTTTTGATGTGTTTGTTGTAGCCATGTTTGGTGGTGTGTGGTCACCTCTGTTGTGTTCCTCTCAGGCTGGAGGCTGTCGCACGGGACTCAGAGCTGGTGGACAAGTCCATTGCAGACCTGAAGCGTCTGGGAGAGCTGATACACAACAGCTGTGTGGTAGCCATACAAGAGCACGAGGAACACCTCAAAGAAAACCCTGCAGAAGGTACAGTTGTTGTTTGTGTGTGTGTGTGTCTGTCTGTCTGTCTGTCTGTCTGTCTGTCTGTCTGTCAGGGTGTGTGTGCTTATGATGCCTATTACTTGCTGTTTGCCTTTTATTTAGCTGTGCATTTGCAGATCTATGGACATAACAGTTGTGTGAGTGTGTGAGTGTGTGTGTGCGTGTGTGCGTGTGTGCGTGTGTGCGTGTGTGCGTGCGTGCGTGCGTGTTCACATTGACTGAGTCTTTACCTTTCCTTTATCTCCTCCTTGTTGTGCTGGTGCAGCTAAGGGTCCTGGGAAGAGGCGAGGGATCAACATCAAGATCTCCGGTGTTCAGGTCAACGCCAAGTCCATCATCCAGCACGAGGAGGAGTTTGAGCCTCTGCACAAAGTTATCCCCTCCAACCCAGCCGAGAGGAACAAGTCAGTCTTTGCTGAAGACACAGACACAGACGACCTTCACTCTAATAAGAAAACATCTAAATAACTCCCTCTTTCTATTGAAGCATTTCAGCTTTTCCATTCCATTTCTATTGAGAATTTCAAGCATTTAAACTCTTAGAACTCAGACACACCCTTAATACCATTCATCTCCCTTGCCCTTCAATGTCACTCTATGGCACAAAAACTACTTTTCTAATTCTCTCTATTTACAAAGGTTGACAAAAAAGGTGCCAGACAGAAATAAACATGAAGAAATCTGCGGTGGCTCACTGTGGCCTTCTCTTTTTCTCAAGGTTTCAGTTGACATGCCGAGTGAAGATTCCTCACTTCGATGTGGACTGGGACAACCAGGATGACACTCAGCTTCTGCTTGGCATTTACGAGCACGGCTACGGCAACTGGGATCTGCTCAAGACTGACCCAGAACTTAAACTGGCTGACAAGGTACACCTACCTCAGGCAGTGGATGTAGTTTATTTGTACAAGAAAAAGTAAAAGGACTCATTCATGGACTTTAGTTAAAGTAGGCCTAGTACTACTAGTACCACTCTGTGTAATAAAAAAGCACATCGTAAACAACAGACAGTTGTTTCAGAAGTGACTATTAACTATTAACTACTAGTATGATTGGAATTGTATCGTATTTAAAAAAGAGCAGAATCAGTTCTCTTCCATGAATAACTACAAACAGAGAGGATGAGCGACAACGAAGAAGAGAAATAAACAAAAGACATATCGGAGAGTCTAGCTTTATGCATGAAAATTGCCATGTACTCTATGTCATGAATTCTTCGCTTCGCTTACCCGTTTCCTTCTGTGCAGATCCTCCCTGACGACCCAGACAAGAAGCCTCAGGCCAAGCAGCTGCAGCTGCGGTCGGACTACCTGCTGAAGATGCTCAAGAAGGAGCAGGACAGCAAGGAGCTCTCCAAGGCTGGTGAAGAGGTATGAACCTACCCCCACAATTCAGTCCAGGGCCAGTGATGGTCAAGGCAATATTCTTGGCAATAGACACGTGCCATATCTCTATTTGTTGGCATTGGAAGACCAAAAGACGAGAGTGAAAGGAAAGCTAGTATAGAACATAGAGTTAGGTGTAAGAAAAGTAAAATACTACAAGGTGTAGGATAAGATGTAAAAGAAGAACCATTTTGACATTGACCGTTGTTGCACAAAAAGCTTTCAGATGGAATTAATGTGTCCCGGTGTGCCTGTTGTGGAAGCAGAAAAAGTCTTGCAGATTAATGATCAGTCTCTCCTCTCAGGTTGTAGTGAAGAAGCGAAAGCCTCGTGTGAAGAAAGAGAACAAAATCCCCAAAGACGAGCTGTCCAACGACGTCTCCTCCCCACGCGTCTCTGACAACCCCTCTGAGGAGGGAGAGGTCAAGGTGGGTCCTCTTTCTGAAATGCTCAGAGTAGGGCAACAGTGGACAGCTTATTGGTTACTCTGCACCATACCAGTACCATTGCCAAACTATTAAATATTAATTTGATATATTGTACTGACTTTACCCTGTTCTGTGCATTTCTAATTGGTCAGCCAAGGCATTGTCTGGACAGGCAGTTGAACTGTATATCAGAACTATGCTTGGGATCGATGTAAAGCATAAAATGGGTCAGTTAACCTCTCATGGTTATGTTACTGATCTCAACCTTTTCAGACTGATGGGGTCTGCTCCACATAAACATGGTCTCACAAAGCATAGCCTATATTGCGCTAATGCTTTTTTATCAGTATTTAAATCAATTAGATGAAAAGTATTCTGCTCCGTGTCCATCTATCACCTTCTGCGCTCAAGGAGATTTTTTTATAACTTTTTCTTTAACGGATATAATATAAAAATGTTATGTTTATGAAAATAATGAGAAGAACACTTTGATAGTTGCTAGTAATGACAGTCTCATGTTTAATATTGATGCTGCTGCACTAACATTATTTCAATATTTGAAATGGTAGTTGAATAATGTCATTATTGCAGAATACACATGGTTGTAGTCAGTGGTGGAAGAAGTACTGAAGTTTAGTACTTAAGTAAAAGTACAAGTACCCAGGAAAATTAAAGTAAAAGTAAAAGTACTACATCAACAATCCTACTTAAGTAAAAAGTACTCACTTTTAAATTTACTTTAAAAGTAAAAGTAAAAGTACTCACGCAATGGGTTGTCTCTCAATGTCTAGGCGGTGCCATTTTGATAAAGAAATAGCGACTGGTAATAAATGCCTCTACAGATGTCACTACTTGTAATAATTATAAGCAACAACATTTGTAAATTGGAAAGGTTGGTGTACTTATTGGGCCTATTGTCTGTAATACTGTTCACACTCTACTCTTCATTATCTTACAATTCTGCGGATGACAAGTTATCTACCAGGGATTGTTTGTAAAGTTAATACCATTAAGCCAAACCAATAAAGACACAATTTTATATCTTTTAATCTTTTATTTAATTGTAAACGTGTAAAAAATGGAAATATGAAACATGAAAAACAAATGGAGTTGTTAAACTAGTCAATGCAGAGTTTTATGCTCTATTGATTGCAGAAAAGAAAAAAACAAAACATATTGAGTAACCCAAGACTAGGCATTAAGTTTGCATGCCAGGCAATAACCAGTCAATAAAAAAGGCAAATCTTCACGTTAGCTTGGCATTGCTAAACTACCAGTTTTATCTTACCACTACGTCAAATTAATAATCAAGGTACAATCGTGTTATTTTGATGCTATTGCGGTATGTCAACATGTATTTTGCTAGATAACAGTATAAAATCATGTCAGTAACTGCATACGATATGCAAAAGTCATAGACATTAACTTAGCAAAGCAAGAACTCTGCATAACTCGACGGGTTCTCCAAATTTGAAGGCGAATTTTGAAGGCTAGTAACTCCTTTTTTGAGGTAGACAGGAAACGCACTGAAACCTCCACGAGTTATTCTTGGGGCCTCTGAACTTGAACATGTCTTCAGATGAGGCTGACTCTGAATCCATGCTGAAAAGTTGTTTGTTAGTCAGGCTGTTTGTCGAATGTTTAAGCCAAACAGGCAAGGCTACCGTAGTGCCGCTGCCAAAGACACACTCTGCTGTCATTGAAGCTCATAGAGCCACCTGATTGGTTGAAACGTCCTAAAGCAACGCAATCCATATTTTTGTGTAGGCAACAGTTTGGCGAAACTGTGTTCATAAAATGTAACGAATAACGACACATATTGTAGAAATGTAGCGGAGTAAAAGTATAGATAATAGCTGCAAAATGTAACGAAGTAAAAGTAAAAAGTATGCACTATTATTTTTACTTAAGTAAAGTACAGATACGTAAAAATGTAACGAAGTACAGTAACGAAGTAAAAATACTTTGTTACATTCCACCACTGGTTGTAGTCAATCCACTCTTTGCTTCCCCATTAGGGTTTTGACAGTCTGGCAGAAGCTATTTGAAATGCCAACACGTACATTATGAGGGTGTGTTCACGGAGCGCTGAGCAGCATGTTGTGTTTTTCTTTAGGATGACGTGGCTGATAAATCACCTGCCAAAAAGAGACCGAAGAAGAAGGATAACAAAGAGAACAAAGAGAAGCAGGGAACTCCTAAAAAAGACAAAGGCGCTGACAAAGACAAGAAGCGATCCAAGGCGAAAAAAGAAAAGGTGTGTGTTTCTTTTAATACGTTGGAAGATGTTCACCTTATCAATCAATCTCTAGCAGACAAGACAATGATGATTATGTGATTCTAAAAGGTCATTTAAAAATTCTTAAGCCGCATTCCTACGAAATCCATTAAATCTGTTACAGCCACAGTTGCTATAGGGAAACAAACATGTACCCAACTGCTAATGTGAGGGTAATTATCCTTTTGGATCAGCATGTCATTTTGCTGGCTTGAATCACTGTATTTATCATACATTTACCATCTCAAAATGACCTCTTAATGCAAGTCTAGAAGCCGCACCTCTCTGTTGTTAAACCTGTATCCGACATTACAAAGGTCTGTTGATTTAGACGTATTATCAGTTAGCATATGCCGTGTATTCGTGTCAGTGTTTAGATTATTGCACCAAGGGCATATTTAGGTTGAATGCGGCCTTTAGCATTGTATGGCGGTGCTGAGTTGCCTCTCCTTTCAGATGAAGGCAGGAGCCAAAGGAAAGAAACCCCAGGGGCCCGTACACATCACAGCGGGCAGTGATCCTGTACCCATCGGGGAGGAGGATGATGAGCTGGACCAGGAGACCTTCAGCATCGTAAGTCATCTTCATTAACGCTCGCTCTCTCTATCTCTCCCTCACACTCTTTTTACGCACAAGCATGTGCACATTCTCACACACACACACACACACACACACACACATGCACACCTATACCATTTACACACAGAAAGATGAAAATATTTTCCTCCCGTGTGTATTGGAGTGTTTCATCCCATAATAATTTATTATAATATATTCTGAGTGTGCTCACTCTTTTTCTCGTGAGAATGAATCAGAGCATAATGCATTGGGGAAAGTGTGATATGGTCTTCTTGACAGGCTACCAGAAGGTGTTTAGTTACCCCAGATGGTCGCTAATGGATATTTTAGTCTGTTTACGCATGTGTGTGTGTGTGTGTGTGTGTGTGTGTGTGTGTGTGTGTGTGTGTGTGTATGAGGGTGTATGCATACACAGTGCGTTTGTATGCGTTTTTCACACTAGAATTTTGGATCTATGCATACTTTAGTGTTTGTATATGCTAAATGGCTTTGTGTGTGTGTGTTTGCAGTGTAAAGAGCGTATGCGCCCGGTGAAGAAGGCTCTGAAGCAGCTGGATAAGCCAGACGAGGGGATGAGCGTGCAGGACCAGTTGCAGCACACACGCACCTGCCTGCTGAAGATCGGAGACCGCATCACAGAGTGCCTTAAAGCTTACAACGACCCAGAGCACGTCAAAACATGGCGCAGGTGAAGCCAACTGCTAAACACGTGACAGACCTCCTTGAGCAGTCTATTTATATGTGTGCAAATTATATTACATGTTCCAAATCAGGGATCAACAAATGTTTGAGAACTATGTCTTGATTGACTTTTTTTTTGCTTTTTCTTATAAAGAGTGTACACAAAAATTATGTGTGGTCCTTAAAGAGACAGTATGCCACAATTTGCCACTTTTGAAACATGTGGGTTTTTTTTTTTTTAAATAGGCAACTAGTACTGGTATCTTCAAATATATGTTTCATTATGTATAGTGATGTAAAGGATAGATAAAGCACCTGCCGGTCCAACTAGCCGCCTATGCTATGCGCTGTGAAGTTCTTTGGTCCTGGTCGGACTACCCTGCCAAAATGTGGGGAGAAAAAAGCTTTCCCCATCACAAACTATATCGCCAAAAGACATGAGTTGGCATGCAAGCAAGCCTTTAATCAGCAGCAACTGTGCTGTTGTTGGTGTTTTGTGAGGATCTCCTCTCCTTTCTGCTGCTTTAGTTCTCACAACTAGATGTGTCCGTGTGTGTTTTTGTGTACTTCAGAAACCTGTGGATTTTTGTGTCCAAATTCACGGAGTTTGGGGCCAGGAAGCTGCACAAGCTGTATAAGATGGCCCAGAAAAAACGCTCACAGGAGGAGGAGGTGAGTGTCCTTCCCAGCAGCTCCTCTAATGGTTGTAGCTTTCAAAGACCACAATGGTTACTGGGCGAGGTCACAGTGTAGGGATAGATCCACGATGGTTACTGGGCGAGGTCACAGTGTAGGGATAGATCCACGATGGTTACTGGGTGAGGTCACAGTGTAGGGATAGATCCACTATGGTTACTGGGTGAGGTCACAGTAACTCAAATGTCACGACATCTCAGATGGTGATTACTCAGAGAATATTTAGGAAGCTTTGCTAAGAATCAGCAGATCCAAGTTTGGTGTTTATGGAACAGAACTTTTCTAGTGCCTAATTGTTGTGTTGTTTGTTTTCTCTAGAAGGAGCATCGTAAGAAGGAGGACTCGGGCAAGAAGAAGCCCTTCAGGCCTGAGCCCTCTGGATCTAGTCGGGACTCCGCGGGCACCCAGCCCTCCCAGAAAGGCCACCCCTCTCAGCCTGGCCACGGCCACCACAGAGAGCCCTACGGTCAGAGACACTTCCCCGGAGACGGTGAGATGCTAGTATCATAAGGGGGAAAGGGCCTAGTTGGGAAATTAACAAAAATTGAAATCTGTAAGAAGGATCTTTAAGTAAATACCATACAATATGTGAGCCATTTCTTATATTACCATACAATATGTAAGCCATTTCTTATATTCATCTATTTGTAGAGTATTTTTGGTTGTTGATTGGTATTCTTTTGTGAAAAGCAGAATTTGCTTATCATGAGTTGTTGATGCTGACCATCATTTTGGTGCTTTTCATATTGGAACAGAACGAGGGGACTGGAAGAGGGATCGGGGCTATGGTTATCCTGGCAACAGCAACCAGTCATGGCAGGGTGACCGGCACCACCCCTACGACCGCTACAAGGACCATCACTATGGCGATCGGCGTCCCCATGGTGACTCCTACCGAAGCTCAGGGAGCTACCGCAACAGTGGCTCCCCACGGAAGAGGCCCTACGAGCAGTACGGCAACGACCGTGAAGACCGTGATGACCGCGATGACCGCGATGACCGCGACCACAGAGGCCACCGAGACAACTACTATGACAGGTGAGCAGAGAGAGAGAGTAAAAGAGATGAGGCTGTGCAGCTTGGTATTTAGTTGCAAAAAATCCTTGGAAGATGTTTAATGACCTGTGATTTCTAGCTGTTTTCCAAAGAAGTCCTTGGATTCCTTTTGTCTCCCCTTAGAATTATTTGAAAATATTGATTGCATGTAATGCTATGTGTCTGAAGCCTCAAGAATGTAATTCAATACCAAATCCGTATTTTAGTTATGCAATCCATTCATCTGGGCCAATTTCTATCCGAATGGATGTAGTCATTTTTTACAGGTTATACTGACGAGAGAGGGGCAATGCTCCACCTGTGGGTGGATTTGTTAAGACAGTCAGATTGACGCACTGCAGCCATTAATGTAAGCCGAATTCCTCTTCCTCAGACATATGGACCCCAAGAGGAGGCGATCAGATGACTTCCGCTCCCAGAGCTATGGCAGCAGTGGAGGAGGCAGCGGAGGAGGAGGTGGTGGTGGTGGTGGTGGAGGTGGAGGAGGAGGCAGCAGCGGAGGCCATGGATCAGACTTTCGGCGGATGCCCGATCACAGAGGAGCCTCAGGTAACCATGGCCCCGGCACAGGGCCCGACCACCACCGGCCCTTTCACCCCGACAAACCCCCTCCTCTGCTAGATCCACGCTCCCCGCAGGCCCAGAAGTCTCCCCATGATTCACACACGCCTCCCGAGCGGACCTCCGTCGAGCCCAAACCCGCGGGGGACTTCAACTGGAACAGCAGGTAGACGGGCTCCGGGCCTCCAGAGACCTCAGGCCTTGTGGCCAGACATGGTGCCCAGTGAAGGCTGCCCTTGCTGGGGGGGGAAGGGAGAATGGCTTGCTGATGCTGCTGCCACCGCCACCACCACCTCTGGCCTTGGCCTAGTGCAGACAGTGGGTGCTCCCCTTCTCAATACACAAACAACCTGCTCAACAGAAGGGGATCAAGAAGAGCAAGCACCACTCCCGCTCCAGACCCCCCTTCCCCCCCTCTTCACTACCTGAGACCGGTCACAGCTTGACCCAGAGGAGCAGACTGAAGACGCTGTCTAACTGTTAGCTGGCGATTTATGGACTCCTTGAATTGAACAGTGAGAAATGTTAAGTCCTATGGACTGTTACAGGAGCAATCTCGATGCCTTTTTTGAAAAGTATGATTGAATGACACACATTTTGAAGTGCCTGATGCATTTGGCCTTTTGAACGTAAGCAGAGAAGGGATCGACCCCTCCACAAGAGTAAAACGTTTATTTTTGATGTTTGTCGCTTTTGATTGTTTTGTAGTTGTCATTGTATTTCTTTTCCCCCAAAAAATGTGGATCTGTATTCTTAGAAAAGAGTAGTCTGTGTTACAAAAACTGATCATGGCTGCTGCACCTTCATGCCATAGAAGCTTTACATTGAGGAAGCTCTGGTGAAGCCATCATGTGTGTTTTAATTGGCTCCTCCCCTCAGCACCTTTCTCAAAGGCTCACACCCTCTAGAAGGACGGTCAGTGAATTACACTGAAACAGCTTCCTTTTAAACAATAATAATGTCACTTTAAATGTTAATGATAATGAATCATTAGTAACCACTTCTGGTTTTTTTCCATCACTGAATTGACCAGTCTGCTAAAAGAAGAAAAAATACCATTGGTATGGTTGTAGATTTTGTATCTATCCCTTAGCTGTGCTACAAGCACATAACTGTTGATGGTCGCCCAGCTTAATGGTAAGAATGAGGCTTTTATGCACCAGTATTCAAGGTCTGTGTATGTCTTTAACGGATGACTCTGAACACTATGATATGTAAGCTACTCTCCTCTTCATTGTATTTGTTGTCCAAAGGATGTACACATTGAGCCATTTCAATGCCTGTTGGAGCCTCATTGGCCAGTATAGGCAGTAGGAATCATTCTTCTGCATCTGATATTGCACTAAAAGTTCAGTACTCTACAACTCCTCTGTTTTTCTACTTTGTTCATATTGAGTGATGTACTCAAGAAAGAAAATAGTGTAACTTGCTCTTTATTTTTCCCCTTCTTTCTTTCTTTTTATCTTTTGTGTGTATGCTTCACATCTACCTTAGAAAGTCTATAAGAATAAAATAAACAGGAAATGATCCAAGGAGACAGGAGTCTCCAGCACAGAGAACAGCCGACTCCGCCTTGGTTCCCGCCCACATCTGGTTTGCCACTGTCTGAGTAGAGGGGCAGTGCTCTGCAGCCACGACCATGAATCACATATTTACATGAATCACATGGAAATGTTTGTTGTGGTTTTTTTTTGTTTTTGTTGTCCCCCCCCCCCTTACATTCTCTCCATGTGCCTTAATTCGTATGTACATTCACATGACTATGGATGCCAGGACGTTCTGTGATTTGAACACCGTGATGTCTCAGTATTAGGTGGTCGTGATTTCATAATCAAAGAACGCAGGAAGACTGCTTGAGTCCACTCTGGGAAAGGGGGTGGGAACAAACTTTCAGGTTGTGTGGTTACAAAGTGTGATTTTAATGTCTTTGAATCAGTGTTTGTGTGCGCATATACACTGGTTGAGGGTGACTGTTGCATCTGTTGCAAGAGACCCCCTGCCAACCAGACACTACCCAACAGCCCTCAGAGGTGGACAGATCCTGACAGATATGCCAACCAGAATAATTTATAGACGAGATAAAACTAAAACGCCACTGGTCACACAAGCTATTCTGTACATATGTTTATAGACCTATATGTATTAAACTTTCCTACATCAAAATGTTATATCTGGTGTTTTCCATTTTGTCTCAGAATTGAGATGTCTGTGTTTAAATGTTGCCTCAAACTAACGATAAATCACAAAATATGTCTGCCTATGGTTTAACTCCATGACGTGAAGAAGGCTCAAGGGACTGAGACATTTTATTCAACAGCAAAGTGTACACCAGGTGGCAGTGTAAGCCATGTAGACTTGAGGCCGTGCTGAAAGAGTTTTTAAACTGCAAGTCACTTCAATTCTAGCAGCTAGATGGGAAATCAAGATACACACAAGACACATTTTCCAAAACAAATCGACAAGACAATTTATTTTCGCTCAATAAATAATTTACAGTATATACATGTGGCATGAGGCACCGTCTTATTCCTACATACAAGCCCAAGTTTGATCTCTGGCAAACCCATTCTGTAATACATTTAGTTTTTGTTTTGTTTAGTTTTTGTGTTTTTATTATTTCCTAGCTTTACAACTTTGATGAGCTCTATTCACAATCAAGTCCATGACACTTAAGAGCTAAACATGAACAAAAACATAAAGTGCTTCTTCCATTATGGAAACAACAACAAAAACACCATTAAATTCCCTATTTTTGGATATGGTTCAGTTCCGTTCTGCTTTAGATCTGTTCCGTTGGTTAACATTTGATGTGTTGTTTCACATACATAGAACCTTTTCTCTTTTTAAATAAAAGGTCACATTCACTGTACTCATATATAAAATGTCAAGATTTACAAAAATTTGAACACAACAAATAAACACTATTCTTTTCCAAATGTAACAACTTTTACAAACCTATGTACAGACTCACATTACACATGAAGAACCATCCAACAATAAAAGTTGACTACGCAACTATCAACACAGAAAGTCCACATTACAATCATCTTGTGGTTTGATAACCGGTATTTTGTTAGATTCTGTCTGAAACCCAAATGAAGTCTGCACTGGCACATGCTAGCGTTAGCAGTAGTACGCCCTGCCTGATGTTTCAGTGTAAGCGTCCCCTTGGAGGTGTTCAGCTCTGAGGACAGATCTAGCATAAATGTATTGGCAAAGGCTGGATCCACTCGTGCAGTAGGGAGAAGTACCACAGCACCGAGGTGAATCTTTTGGGAGCAATATTCAGACAGATGTTCAATGTGGTCTTTAAAGAAACACGAAATCCACACTGCAAGACTGAATAAACACCACAGTCCAATTTCCATCAGCAAATCTTCTTGCAAATCAGGGAGCGACATGCACTTTCAACCTGCCTGGGGTGTTGATCTAAGCATCTACTGCATTACAATGACCTGATAATGTAGTTGAACATGGGAGTGGGCATGTTGTTCTAACATTAGCATTGATATTACGAGGCACCCAGAAGGTATTTTTTCTTAGTACAGCAGGCATTTTTAGTGCTATAAACATTTAACTAAACCCCCCAATCCTTATCCCACTTTATTTATTTTTTATTTGACTTCATATTTTTCCAAAAATGGTGCTGGAGGATTCTGTAACAGAGAAGAAAAAAAAACAACAACAGCGATGCCTCCTTTGCAATGGAAGTAGTGGTGAAGACGATCTGTGGATAATCAGAGCATGGCTGACACTGCACTCTGTTAGATCTCCTCTCGTGCATACCGCTCACAAACTCAAGTCCATCCACTGATTTCGTTTAGCAGCACCTTCCAGTATTATACACAATCAGGACGTCTGGTTGGAGTCCAAATACTTAGGTGAACCACAAAGGTTCCCAAAGAAGAGAGAGAAAGAGAGAGAGAGAGAGATGCAAGGATAAAGAGAGAGGAGGGGATAAAGAGAGAGGGAGGGAGAGGGTAAAAGAGACAGAGTGGGTGAGTGAGTGCAGAAAGACTCAGCGAGAGAGAGAGCGAGTGGGAGAGAGTGAGCAAGAAACAACTCAGATGTTTGGGGAACGTTGTTGGCACCAGGGCTGGTTCTTTGGCAAAGGGCCTCAGCCATAAATTCACAGATCTGCAGAGTTGTGAGTCAAGAGAGGCCTACAGCACAGCCACGTCGACACCCTCTTTTTTGAAAACGGAGAGAGCCTTTTATTCTTCGAGGAGCAGTCAGAAAGACGGATGAGTCTGCCTGTGGGGTCATGCACCCCATATAACCCGGCCCAGCTAGTCTTTGTGCTTGGCCAGTTCCCCCAGCTCAACTGGGCACCTTCCACAGCGCCGTGATTGTAAACCGACCCAACAACGTTGAGTCTGACAACAAAACAAAAAGCTCTGGCAGCTCTGTGCTGCCTGGTCCCCTTCCATGTTGGGATTTAAGTAATGGAGGCTCTCTCTGTTCAGTTGATCGATGTTAATTTTGAGTTTTGAAAAAATCTGTAAACATATTGTTCGCATGGCGACCTGCCCTTTCTATGTGCCCCAAATTAGCTTGCTCTGGGCTTGGTTTTTGTTAGCGGTCGAATGAAGTCCGCACGAGCTCCAATCAAAGAGAGCAATAAATATTTTCGAGATTGAAGCACCAAAGTAATGTGGGTGTATTTTCTTTGACGAAAAAAATTCTCTTTGACACTGTTATTGACACATGGAAACGGTGAAGTAGGAGGTTTTTTTCCAATCTGTCTGCCAATTCACTTTGGCAAATGTTTTTGGCAGACGAAGGCCATTCTGAGTGACCTTAGACCACCAGGCCAGCGCTATATTGAAACCCTGGGTGCAGTATAAAGACATTAGCAAATATGTCTCCCAACTACAATTCTACAGTTCTAAGGAACACACACACACTCACAGGATATCCAAAGCAACACACACTAACAGACATGCACAGAGTACACACGCACACACACACACACACACACACACACACACACACACACACACACACACACACACACACACACACACACACACAAGCTGTACAAAAGGACCTGGCGTTACGGCCAATTAATCTCCACTGCAGACAACCAGGCTCGTTGCTCTGACGTCCCTTTGGCTAAGGGCTCCCTCTCAGTGAGCTCTGGCCTCTCCCAGCTCTGGAGGCTCATCAAACAGGAAGCTCAGGGAAGGCCTCATACTCAGCAGAGGTTACTAACAGCTCCTGTCATGGCCACCCCTGGTACCCCCACCCTCCACACACACACACACACCAGGGGCCACATACAACCACTCCACTCGCTTGGCACCAGTCAAGGAGGAGATCCGTAAAGTGTAAGTTAAGAGGAGGGGATGAAGAAGGAGACGAGGAAAAACATATCCTTCTTTCCACAGATCATCCCCAGTCCCATCATCTCCCGTGGACCATTCACCCTCCCTGGGAATGAGGGATTAAATCCGAAAGCTGGACATCCAAGCTCTTGAAAGACTGAGGTGGGGAGGGATGGATCGAGTGTGTGTGTGTGTGTATGTGTTGTGTCTGTGTGAGTGTGTCCTGGGGGGGTGGGGTGGGGGTCTCTCACTGCAGCTTCTCCTCCATCACAACCAGACAAATGAACGTGATGACAGACAACCAGAGGGATCTCACTCCATCTTGACAGATTACAATGATGCTGTTCCCCTCAGCCCCAACGACCAAACACAAATGAGTCCATGGCTGGAATGAGTGCGATGACCTGGCTCAGAGCCCCTTTGGATCTCCCCCTTCCTCCCTGGAGTTGGGAGTGAGGGGGTGGACCAGTGCAGGAGCTCAGCCTCTGACAGACTGGACGTGACACGGTGAGACCAGTGTTTCGCAATGCACACATCTCTCTCACAGCCATCACACGATGATGAAGATGACAACAATGACAATAGTGATCGCGGTTGGAGGACTATAGATGCGCCGAGCAACCTTCAGTCCAAAGCACCAGAACCAACAGGTTGAGGAGAAGCAAGAGGACAGAGCAGGACCCCTTGTGGCTCGTGTTGCCTAAACGCATGTCCCTCTCGAAAATGTGGTGCTTGTCCTTGTTGGAGTGGAGCACTTTCACGTCCTCCAAGGCGTAGAAAGCCGCCAGGGTGAAGTTGATGTCCCCTGACGACAGCAGGTCGAAGACGCAGGAGTGGAAGTACATGTCCTCCACCGGGAGGTGCTCTTTGCACTTAGCCGTAGCCGTTTTGTAGGTAAAGCCATGGAGTGCGCCGCCGCCAGGCCTTCCCCGGCCCTGGGCCTGACTCTCAACGGTGTGGGCCCTGAATGTCCTGAAGTCGATGCGCTGGTTGGCGGGGCAGCCGTGTAGGCACAGGTACAGGTCCTGACTGTCCTGGTCCTCCACAGAGTTCACCACCTCATCAGGCATCCGCACGGCGAATGTCAAGTAGCGGCCCACCTGCCGGACCACGATGGTGGTGCCGATGTAGCGTGCCCGGATCTCAACGTGCTGACCCGGAACCTTTTCGATGATTTGCAAGGTATTTGCACCGTGGCGATCGCCGCCGTTCTTCGAGCCGTCAGCGAATGCTGCTGGGAGTTCGTCGGTCTCTGCGTGGTACATCTTCTGATCGACGCACTCCTGGAAGTTCTTGAAAATGATTGTCAGCTGAAAATCAAAAACAAAATAAAAAGGTCAGTGAGAAGCCACCAATGCCACACCGACACCTGAAATATGGTAGTTCATGCACAGTCAGACAAAAATGTCTCACATAAGTCTTCATGGTACTCTCAGTTCTCTCACAAAAATTAGTTTGCGTCTTCAACATTACAGTTACTTTCTCATGTGCACTACATACATGTACATTGAATGTTATACGCCAACAATCAAATAAATGTCTTTAAAGCCAAGGCTGATACTAAATCAAGTATTATTATGTTAAAGCAATTCAATGGAGCTCTTTAGTGTTGCAGAGAAGGGGAAAAAGAACCAGCACTAATGCAGCCTCACTCTCCCTAAGCAAGTCTGTCTTAAGTGTCACATTTCAGCTGCAGCTCGAACGTGCAGGAGGCCAAAGTAAACGCTTGCAGAGGAACACAGGTCTAGTCTCTGTTAAATCAGGCCTCAGTTCGCAGACACAAAGGCAATCCATTCATGCTTCTCAGAGTGGCCTGTGAACCCCAGAACCTTGCTCCAGGGAGTGGCCTTGCGCCAGTCGGCCAGGGCCTGTGCGTGTGGCGGGGGCTAATTAACCAAGACTGGCGCTGCCGTACCAGGGTGGAGTGGGGGGGGGGGCTGTCGGGGGGCTGTCACACTGGTGACCCTGAGATGACAGAGTGAGTGTGCTGTCTGAGGTGACGGGGTATGGGAGTAGAACATAACCTCAGTGTACCTCAGTGTGAAGAACATTTTGAACAGATATGCACATTACGAATTGGGTGGTTTTAAGTAATCAGACACTCACAGTGCTCAACTCCACAAACTTCGCTGGTTGTCTGATGTGGCATGTGGGTATGTATTACTGATCTAAAGGTCTACAGGAAAGGTCAGAAGTTTCCTGATCTATGCACTAGGAACCAAAGCCTACACTGAGTTGCCCACAGGTTTCAGATCACCTCTCACCACCTAAATATGTCTCACGCCAAGCACAAACTCTGTATGCCAGGTCATGTAGCTACATGCCTATGTCTAGCCAACAGTTTACCTTTCACTCCGAAAATCCCTGAAACTAGCAACACTGTTATAACCAAGACAAGGCCGATATGATAAAGTCTGAAACGAGATTTTTTTTAAAGATTATGATTCTGTCCCAGGCATGTTTTTGTGTGTGTGTGTTTGTGTGTGTGTGTTTGTATGTGTGTGTGTGTGTGTCCGGTTATACCACTGTCAACTCTTTAACAAGTTCTCTTAATACATTTTACATCGACATTTCATTAAACTATACAAAAGCCTTTAGTAAAAGGGGAGAGGGCAGCAGGGGGTAGGAACAGAAAGACCGAAAAGTAATCAGTCCAGTCATGTTAGACTAAGAGCCTGTACAAAGTAGGCCTTATTAGGGCTGGGCGATATGACAACTTTATATAGTAACCATTAAAATCTTTACACGTTTTTCCTGTTCAAAGATGTGTCATGGAAACACTGTGAACATAACTCAAAGTGCGCTTTTATCAGTGCTTATTAATTTTTTGGTCCATTCAATTATCCGTCTCTTTCTCTCATTCTTTCTCTTTTTCTCTTGGTCTTTCTGTCTCTCTGCCATCTTTGTGTGCAACAACTTTTTCCCGAAATCGTCTTTGTACAAAATGGTATATATATCTAGCTTTTTATTTTACATCTTTCATGACCGAAAAGAGCATATTTGCTAACAGACTTATTTCCTTGAGGGGTATATTCTTAGAAATGGAGCACAAAGCTATTTTATAACAGTTCCATATTGTATCCTAAAAGCAACATGGACAAGATATGACACACTCTGTATCATGACACAGACAAAACTTCCCCCTATATCGTGCACCCCTAGGCCCTGCCCAATAAGGGAGGTGAAGGAGTTGGGGGAGGAAAGGAGAGTGGAGGACAGGAAAGAGAGGACTGTTTGCACAGGTGGCATCATCTGCTGCGTTGTTTTCCCTTTGTCTACCCTAGTAAAAAGTCTCAGAGCCTCTGTCATTTGTTTCCAAACACAACTCCACACCGAATTACCGCTATCAAAAGGATAAAAGAGCCCAAAAGTTCAGCATGCTTAATAGCACGTTATTACTGGATCCTGATGACGGAAAATTAGCCCTGTTCCTTAATGTGACTGAGGACAAAGTTCTATTATGTTCCTTATGCCTTCCCCCTCTTCGTCCTCCTTTCATTCACATAGAACCAAGACTGCACAAGGAGGGCTGTGATTAAAACATGGCCTGTGGTCACTTAATTACCAGTTGGCAAAGGCAAACCAAAAAGTGAACCCAGTACAACATAAATGGATTAGTGGTCTGCAAGTGCACAACTACCAGGTCTTGACTTTCACCTTCGCCTCTGCAGCTGGGTACATTTTCTGGCAGTCCTCCAGCCTGTCCAGTGTACCGTTAAGCAAAACAATGATAATTTATGAGTTATGAAGGCCAGCTAATGTGGAGAAAATATCAGCCGTTTCCTGTATGGACTGAGCACTTAGTTAAAACAACAGGCCCTTAATTCACATACAAACAATGGCAAGGACTGTCATAGATATAGTAACATTAGTCTTGGCAGTCTGGTAAAAAAAAAACAGAGAAGCTTGGAGCCTGGTAACATTCTGACTTATTACTGCTGTTTTGATACTGGCATTCCCACAGCTGAAAAAAAAGCTAGGCTTATCGCAGCCTCATCAATTGCTCTGTTTATCACGTCTTCATCTGCCATGGAGGCCATCCAAATATTAACCACAGTCCAAACTCACAGTCCTCCCTCCCCTCCTCCACTACATGCTCGAGCTGCTGAGCCTTCATTAACCCAATACCTGCCAAAAATCCCAATACAATGCTAAGTGCAACACCAGCCTTTAGATCTCTACACACTCTGGCTCCAGGGAAAATGTACACTATTCTTTATTATATGTTCTTAACCAGCGACACAAAGCGCAAGAGCTGAAAAGGGAGGAGAGAGGAACAAAAGGGACTCATTCTCACCTTACTGGTGGCGGTGGCGGAGGAGCCGGGAATGACAGGTGTGTTGGTCACCTGCACCGACAGGTACTTGTTGTGGATGAGCGGCCAGGCGCCCTCCACCTTACACGTCTGGAAGTCGTCTCTGAACGTCCGCAGGTGCGGGTCCCCAAAGAAGCCACAGTGGGTGTAGTTTGGGGGTGATGAGCCACGCGGCAGGCTGCGCTCGTAGTGGCACACCTCCGGCCCGTCCGAGTTTACGTCTGGCTGGGGCTGAGGCTGCGGCTGGTGAGGGGGCGCCGGGACTGGGGCGCGGGGGGAGGATGTGGGGCCCTCCTTGGAACAGTTGTGCTGGCTCATCAGGTCTTCGATGCCATGCTGGGCCAGGTGGAAGGCCAGGTCACCGCGGCAGGTCCGGGCGGTCCGACGGACGCAGCTGCTGTAAGCCCGCAGCGCAGTGCAGAACTCCACATCCGCCTCAGGCTCCGAACCGGTCGTAGCAGCCCAGAATTCCGAGTTGCACTTGAGGATCTTACACTGCAGGCTCACTGCCGGGGGAAAGGGGAAACAGACCGAAACATGAGCCACAGAGAAACTCTAGAAGAGAACTTTACAACTGTGCATTATTTATGGCAGAAACATGAATTTAAGGGGTCCCTTGTTGAGACCAAAGATTGAAAATATTATTGGGTATCAATTAAATAAAAAGAAATACAAACTGCAGACCATTTTTCAGGCCCAGGTGCAGTCGTCAGTTTGAAGGTTTTATCAACCATCTTAAAAACACAGATTTTGAGTGCCCTTCCCTCCCTTTTCAGAGTAAAGAATAATAGTGCTTACTTAAAATAAAAACATTCCATGATTCGTGTAATGGCCTGTGTTTTCATTGAATATGTGTACTGTTTCATATGTGAATACTGTCACTGTAAACATAAATCTCGACAGCTGCTCATGAACATGTGCATGAGCTTTCAGAAACTGTTTTTAAATCATGCCACATCTCCTTTACTCTGTCTTTCCCCAAAGGGTCTCTTGGCAAATTGAGTATTTATTTCCACTGAGCAACTGCATGGTCACATGTAATGAAACCAACATTCCTCCAAATAAATGTGGCTCCAAGAGGCTGAGACTTGCCAGCTTCCATCATGTGTGAGTGCACTTCATTAAAAATCAATCCTGCTCAGAAATTTCATGCAACTCTATCAACTCCAAAAGGGAGTCGTATAACTCCACCCAACACACACACACACACACACACACACACACACACACACACACACACACACACACACACACACACACACACAGCCAAAAAATACATACAACGCTTTTTTTTTACAAAAGCATCTCCAACATGACGCCTTGGTTCATTATCTGTTGACCACTTTTGTGAAACTCTTCATAAACCAGCATATCCCAAAACGTATTATACACAATAAGAAAATGAATACTCTATTTCAAGACCTAAAACCCAATAAGAAAATGAACTCTATATCAACACTTGAAAGCTGCTGAGCTAACCTAATAAGAATCTGAACTGGCACCATTACAGAGTGATGATGCTCCAGCAGGCTTTTTAAACCTGATTACCTCACGGCAAGGCTATAAAAACAGAGAAACCGTGGCCTCTGTAGCAGGCCCACAGGATATGATCAACGTAGAGATTGTTGTGAATCAGGGTATCGTTTATCATGGAGGCTAATACTCTACACAAACAAACAAGCTAATTTTAGAGATTGACACAGGGACAAACGGAAAGGGAACATGCAAATGGCCCCCATTGCAAAGGGACAAATGCTAGTTAAGCATTGAGTGCGAACTAACACATTTTCACACCAAGAGAGTTGTGGTATTGGCAGTCTAAGCAGCCTTTTGAGAACAACTCAGCAAGAGCCATCACCCCCCACCCCTGAGATTGGGCAAAAAGGCACCCACTGAGGAGTTCACTTCTTAGTGAAACAGAAGGGGGCATGAATTTGAGTTTGCATTAGTGAAGGTGTTTGTGTGTATGCATGCGTGTGTGTTGTGGATGTGGGGGAGAGGGGAGGTCTTAAAGCTCTGAATGAAGACAATGTAATTTGCCATTGAGAGGAGACCAGCAGAGTCATAAATTAGGCCTGTGTAAAAGGATTAGGTTGAGTTTCATCGCCCATGCAGGAGGGAGAGTGGGTTCATGTGTGTGTGTGTGTGTGTGTGTGTGTATGTGTGAAGAGTGTTCTCTTAAAGAAACAGGATCTCCAAGGAGAAACTGGCTCTCCGTCCAGAGGGCGGAACAGAAGGTAGCTCCTGGTATTCCACAGGTCAGACTGGGTATAAGATATCCACCTGTCTACTGCGAATAGGCCACTAATCAAAGGCTAAATTAGATTTTAAACAGGCATTCCACAGGGCTTAGATTACATGAGCTGAAATTAAAATCTTTCTTGTTTGGCACAAGCTAAAGGCTAAGGTATGAGACAAAACTCATGAAGGAGTAATTCAAGTATTATAGAACGTTTGTACAATAGTCTGTCTATTTTGTTGGTTGCGTGTGTGTGCATGCACGTGTATATGTGTGAGCAAGGTAAGCATGCTTACAATGTTGTAATAAAGACAAGTGGCCATGTGGTAGTATTGTTATAAAAAATATAACCAACATATCTTAGTCCTGTATTACACAGAACAAGATGACTTGCTTTCAAACTGTTTCAAAATGTGGTTGTATCGTATGACTAGTCAAATAGGCCAATTTGTGACACCAAAAATCCCACTATCAGCTGACACCATCACCGTCCCCCTCCCCGCGCGCCTCAGTATGCAACCCCCATCCACACCTCTCCCGCCTCCCCACAACAAAAGGCATTTATCACCAATCTGATAAAATCCAATAAACTAATCTCAATCTGAAATGGACTGTCAGCCACTCTATCACTTTCATGATATCTTTTTGTTTGACGTTAAATGACTTGAAAGAAAAAAAGATAAGCTTCGTCGAGGTGTTAAATGGTCTTGGAGGCGGTATCATGGCCATAGTGGCTTTATCGTTCATAGCTTAAAATGATCTGGCACGATTGAGTGTATTTGTATACGTGTATGACGGGTAAAGAATATTGATGTAGGTAAGGTTAAGGCATTGTTAAGCAGGCCTAGCCAAAACTCCGAGACAATCTATGAAACAATTTACAACGCGTCTGTTTGTCTATTAATTCAAGTTTTATTCTCACAGTCAAGGCACAAGGTAAGGCCATTACGTTAAATCTAGGGAAACCAAGTTGGGGATCTGGATAGAACCCCCTCCCCCAAACTAAACAGTACCTGGGGGCTTGAGAGGAATGTATACGGCTGAGGCGAGCCATGGGAGAATGTGCGTGACTGGGAAACGCGAAAACAAATACATTTTGGAGTGGGTTTAAGTGGACGAAAAATAAATCACGACTATGCCCGTACACAAGACAAGAGATTCAACAGCTAACATTTTATATACGCCAAAATCCACGCAGGTTTCAGTCACTGGCTCCCCGGAAACGAGCACATCATATTCAGATAAACAATCGCTGCAGGTTTTCAATAGATATTTTACTCTGATTTTGCCAAACATCAGAACGCAGTATCGATGCAAAAGTAGAATTGGGATGATATTTTTGCAATTGCAAGCAGGTTACAAAAAGTTAACTTTGCGCAGCCGTTTTTTTTTCGCCTAGCTGACGAATTTGTTGTTACATGTAGTTAATTTGTTACAGCCTGTTCTCCATCTCGCTCAATCCATTCAAAGGAGATACGTTTGGGTAAATATAATCTCAAGTAGGCCTAATCTAAACATGTCTGTTGTGTGATAATAAGTTAAAGTTTAAAAACTCACCTGCAGGAAAGAGATAAAGAAATACAGCGAGGATCTTGCCGACTTGTAGCGCCGAAGGTCCTGCTCCTTTCCCCATAACCATCCATCCAGCACGGGACAGCGCTCCTCTCCTCTCCCTGGTCAAGTCAGCACGGCGAGGAGAAAAGAAAGAGCGAGTTACTTATGACGTAGAATTCCTTTAAGATCGCTAGAAAACTAATTCGGGTTGAAATCATTCCGTTGATAGTTTGCAAAAGACTTTTCAAGCAAGCGCCAAACACCCGTTGAGGTTCATACAACTCTCCGAGTCTTGGAATTCCTCAACAAACACTAAAGAAAAAAAACATCGATCTTCTTTCAGGGGTGTCAAGAAAGGGCAGCCTACTCCAGGAACTGCACCAATAAGAAGACTTAGATCCACCCCTCAACCCCCTTCAGCCTCAAATTACACCCCTGCCTCGCAAACTTGCAAAATTGTTCACCATAGCCCACATTGGGTCACGTTGAATCCCTACTAGAGAGTGTTATCGGATAACTTTTTTAGCCTGGTAGGCTTCACAGCAAACATACACTCTCACAGGAAATAGACGATGAATATGTTGCCAGCTAGTAATGAGAAGTACGTTTGAGTAACGTTTCTTTTATTTCTTTCTAGTCAATAGAAAATGTAACAGTGTTGTTTGGAAATCATTTAAAAAGGGAAACAGAGGACAGTTTGACATTTATGGATCATCAAGAAGTTTGGGGGAATGACAAGAAAAGCGTTTTCAGGACACAGAATGAGCTCTGTATGACACATTCAGACACTGGTTTAATGTCCAAGAGGTTTGACACATAAAACTCAGGCCTTTGACCAGGTAGACATTTCTCAGTCATGGCGTAGACCTAGGTGGGTTGGTGTCAGCAACAGTAACTTTCTTATTTTATATTAACCTAATAAGAAACATATTAAGAATCAGGCTGATATGAAGCCTTACCCCTTTCTTGACATGTTTGCTGTTAAAGGAGGGGTTAAACAACATATGTAATATGGCTCAACTGTAAAGGGTCGCAATTTCCACACTCTATGAGTTAACTTAAACTCAAGGGGTATTCTGATTTCAATATCACTGTTAAAGGTAGTTCTGTGAATCTTATCCAAATTGTTTTTGTTATTCAGCAAATTGCTCTGTACAGTCCTCTGCTGTCCGTTTGTGCAATCAAAAAAGCAGTCCACAGACCTGGCCCAAAAAGTTGCCCCGAACCCAAGCCATATGTACCAGCCAATCAACATGTTGCTTCAGGAGCACAGAAGGAATGAGTGTAATTTGATTGGTTCTTTATCTAAAATATCAACAGCCTTCCACACTAATCGTGGAAATAGATCATAATGATTTCTGTGAAACCATGACAAGTTATGTGTTGCTGTGTGAAATAGAGGTTTGAGCGAACATAGTTGAATAGTTTGTGGGTGCATGACTTGGGCATCGTCAGGACAGTTAATCCAAAGTATTTGATAACTTAAGATGTATTAAGTGAATGAAAATAAACATGGTGCTGTATATACCACTTCAACATCTGATCTTTTAAAAGTGTTGCACATTGTGGGATTTTTTAAACTAAAAGGACAAAAGGCATTTCTCGCAGGGCCTAAATAGGCAACTTTGCGGCATAAACAGCGCATCTTTGTGTCAGTTATGAAAATGTAAGGTAATGTCCATACATACAGACCAATCCAACCAATGATAACTTGAGAGCGGACATCTTTTGTACTTCCGCACCTACTCCCAATAGATGGCGCTTGCACTACCGCTGTAGCTGAAACCAGCAGCACTGTACGCATCCCTGCCTAATAACTGACCCTCACAGCTGAGACACAGTGTAAGTTTCACATTCACCCCCTTCAGAAAGGCAGATAGTATACTATCAAGTACAGACAGCTTTAGATAGGCTATTGCGTATGTTTTATTCACTATATGGTCACAATAAGTAGCCAATGTTCAATGTTGGCCAACAGTGTTATTTTGACATTTTACTGGTATGGGGTCTACAGCATGCCCCATTAAAAATGACCGGTGAGAAGTATAGGCCTATCTGTAATATGACCGGCATATGACAACATGCCATTTGTCTAGATACAAAAAAATACGTGGTTAAAAGCACCTTGGCTATTTTTCTTAGTCATGCGCCTCCCAAACACTCAAATATTGGTCTTGGAAGACGAATAAGTAGGCTATTTGTCTGTAACTGGCTAGGATAGCATATGAGTTGTTTGGAAATGAAAATATTACATTTTTGGCTTATTTGTAATGAATGGAGACTAATGATGCATGTTACAAAAATGATGCATGTTACAAACAAAAAATTAAAGAAAGGAACGAAGAAGAAATAAATGACGTTTCAGAAACCGCACAAAACAGAAATTGTCACATAGCCCAGAAATAAATGAACAATTTACATTATAGACGGTTAACTCCAAGAACCATATCATATCGTTACACCTAAAGTTACTTCAATCAATGTGCAATGCAACTACTGAATCACTAGGTAGGCCTACAGGTTCGCTTATCCGAAATTGTTTAAATTTGTGTTGGGACTCCACATCAAATCAAGCGGCTATTCGTCGACAATTAAAAAAAAAAAAAAAAAAAAACACCATAGGGCTATATCAAACAACCAACACTGGTGGCTACTAACCTTAGAGACGGCATGGATCCCCTCACCATCGACCGAGACTGAATCTGGCCACGGGACCGAGGTAAAGCTTACGGTGAGAGGAACCCCGTATCCTATGTTCGCCCAAAAGAGTATCGCCAATAATCCAGATTTGAGTGTCAACCCCGTTGCTTAACTTGGCAGATAATACCGCTGCTTCCAATGCATTTTCTCCCGTATTGTTATTCCAGATAAAGCGCATACAATGAAAGAGATTTTTTACAGGATAAGTTGTCGGTAGTTGTGATGCACAACAGCCCTCGTCAAGTCTGATATTTCCCGATGTTGTGTGGTGTGGAGGTATTTCACTTCTCCCGCCTCGTTGAATCAAATTTGTCCGTTTCACGCGTGAACAAGCCTAATTATTTTTGGGAAAAAACACAATGCGCCGGAGCAATAGTTTCTGGAAAGAGCCAGGTTTCTTCATGTTTGTGCTTGTATTCCTTCGTTTTGCCTCAGACTTCTGAAGGAAGAGTGTTCGGAACGCAGCCACTTCACATGTGCTGCTGCTGATAGCGCTGGCTGTTTTCCTCTCCTCAGTGTTGTGAAATGGCTCGTTAGAAAGTGAGAGAGACACAATGATCAGCACTGCGGGACGCCTCTGCTCTCCCAGAACGCCACACGTCGCATCGAAGAATCGACCCAACATTTGTAGGGGGTATCATTCTCAAGCCCCGGACACAGCAATTATAATGCATCTGTAATTAAAGTAATGCTTTTTGGTGAAACAATTGGGTGTTAATGTTAACGATGGCAGTTTAAATCGTACCTTAAAGATGCTCCCTGCATCTCTTGTATAGGCTATTTATGATGAAATGGTATTTTATACGGACTTGAAGGTTTAGATATTGATCTCCGTTCTTGAAAAATTAATTGAGCGTAGGCCAAATTGCAGATCATATGTACAGGTCATCGCCATACACAGAGTGCAAGTAGCATAGTTAATTGAAACTAGCTGACAGTTGGAACGAATTGATATGAAATCCAGAAGGCTACTCCTATAATATGCCTAATAATACGGAACTGATGCAGTGTTGAAATATCAAACCAACGCCTTGTGCAGATGGTGTGTGTGTTCCCAGCAATTCAGTTAAATTCAGGATGACCCCATCTTCTGTTAGAAAGAAGACAGTGTGTGTGTGTGTGTGTGTGTGTGTGTGTGTGTATAGGTTAAACTAAATAGGTATTCAATGTCCCATTTATCTGAATATACTGCTCCCATAGGCTGTTAGATATCACTGGCATACAGTATGTTCATTATTTTACATTATCCACAGGTTTGCCATAGTCACATCCATATACTTCACTTCACTAAACGCTGAACATGTAAGTTAATGTTGAGCACAGCTTGGTAATGTTACTGCTCTAAGCAAACAACAGTATGGACAGGGCAGAAGAACTAACATTTTTATTGTCACTCAAGTGTGAAGACAATGCCGGATGGGTGTGTGTGTGTTCCCAGCAATTCAGTTAAATTCAGGATGACCCCATCTTCTGTTAGAAAGAAGACAGTGTGTGTGTGTGTGTGTGTGTGTGTGTGTGTGTGTGTGTGTGTGTGTGTGTGTGTGTGTGTGTGTGTGTGTGTGTGTGTGTGTGTGTGTGTGTGAGTGTGTGTGTGAGTTAGTGATTTTGACTTTTTGCTGCAGGTTCCAAATGAGTAGCCTATATGAAGAACACAATGCTTTTAAGACACTTAAATATATACAAAACAGATACAACCAGGCAATCAGCCATGTAATAACTATGACTACAAAGTGAGCAAAATCAATAAAAGCCACATTTCATTTCCCTGTGATTTTCTATAATTTGCCCCTACCACTGATCACTGACAGTTAGAATCTCATTATGTTTCATTTTGCACGTCTTGTAAGGTCTTATCCTGTACAAAAGCCCTAACCTATAGGGTAATAGAGGTAGATGGTTCAAATTGGATTTGTGGAGGCTGAAACACTGTCACAAAACAGTAATTCCAATTTGGTTCCAGTAAAGGCTCGGGTCTTCGGTGGCCCCGTGTCGACAGGTGAACTCCTGAATGATGTTTATTTTATGAATGTGTATGGCAGGGCCAGACTACGGCGAGACACAAATGACTTTCTGAGGAAACACACGGGTCAATGGTGCATGAGTGATCAAAGGAAGCTTTATCTCATTTTTTTTGCGTTAAGTGTAATTGGGTAGATAAGCCAAGTGGCTAAGTCGGCCGTTTCCCCATTGAGAGAGATTTGGCATTATCAGCATTACTGAGTGTGTCTATCAGTATGTCCATTGTATACTCTTGAACCAGCGGCTCAGATAATTAAATAATGCCGTCGCCATCTTATCTTCGTTATATCTCTATGAAGCTATTATAAGCTTCATGTATGACATTTAAAAAAGGTACAGTATCTCAGCTTTCACCTTGTTAGTGGAAGTTATTTTAATCAAAGGGTCACAAAGTGAATGACAAGAATTGAATAAAGCTACCAAAGTCCATTCAGTTCTTCCAGAGGTAGTTATATCTGAACCGTTTGCCATTCAGACAGCCCTCGTTGTGCTTATTGACTGGCTAATGAGAAGATTTGGAGGATGGAGAACTTTCTGTGCCAACTTAGCAGATGACCTCAAGAAAAAGGTACACATAAAACACTTTCCTCTGTACATCTCTGTTTTTCCTGTTGATCTTCATCAACACATCAATTCCCACCTTCCTATTACACATCAGCATATTACAGACACAGAATATGATTAAAGCTCTTAGAGAATATTGAGTACTTGTAGGAGAGGGGACGATCAGTTTCATGACATTTTCAAACCTATGTGTATACTAATAACCAGTTATCATCTCTCTTCCTCTTGTATGTGTTTTATATTTGTAGAGAGAGCCTGTCACTCATCTGGATCTGGAGACACAAATCACAGTTACTTGAAAAGTCTGAAATCATGAATTAATTGATAGTGTCAAGAGATAGAGCAGGATATTTGTATGAGTGATAGTAAGCCTTTGTGAGTTGGTTTCATCTGTCCATTGCCCTCTATATAGACAAGGACAGAGAGAGCTTTTGGCAACAGAAAAAAGGGTCTCACTCTGTAACCATGACAACTTGACCAAAGCCCCATTCTAATCAAGTCCTTAAAAGACAAAAGCGAGGCAGATTCTCATGAGCTGCCAGAATGATTGAAAACTGTCACTGAGTAGAATTTAAAAGATATTCGCCACACAAAGCAAAGTCATGAAATCAATTTATGACCAAAAACATCTGCAGGCAGCTATGATAAAATGGAATTCTTCTGTCTCATTTTCTGAACTACCGAATAAATTCAAAGCCTCTAAAGAGAATTTTTTTTTTTTCAATCAATAATTTATAAATGTAAAATTGCTTCCATCAAAAGCGTGTGGAGCACAAATTGATTAAGTGAAATTTTTAAAGAGATACAGAATGAACCACCAAGAGGAAAATAAACACTTTTTCAATAGGTCATGAGGATCTGCAGATTCCGATGAATTTACTTGTTTGGTGTTAAAACCCACAAACAGATGAGAACAAGTACACTGTGAACGCTGGTTCTTAGTTTGAACACAATGAGTCCACCATCAAAATGTCACTGAATGCAAAAAAACATGTTTATTGCCATAAACATGGTCTCTCACACACAATATCCTTTTCATCTGTCAGCTGTTATTACTTTGCATTAATCTTATCCTGACAGAAACCAGTGAATTCAGGTTTGTTTATTCGCAAAGCCTGCTTTGAATTGTTTTTGTTTTCTTAGTGTGCTTTAGGGGTATTCCAGGACATGATTTGTGTATAAAATACTTTGTGCCCAATAGATTCCCAACACTCGTTGGTCTCTCTGTGTTGAATCGCTGTGGCTTTAAGGCTAGTACACCATCATTTTCTATTTCCCTGCATGTACAGAAACATACGGTTATGAGACCTTTGCTGTCATACGGATACCAGTAGGAGAGAAAAAACATCACAGGCAGGGAATACTTTATTGCCTGTGATGCCAATGTCACATATTAACACTGCGACAACATAACCCTTATGACGACTATAACCTTGAGAGTCCGGAATTTCCTGCAACCTGGAATAACAGGTATCAATGTGATTCAGCAAGTTAACACACACTAACTATATAGGAATAAACCCAAGGCGGTTTCTTTCCGCCCTCAAGTCAGACTCCAGACGTTTATTGTCCACACCATCTAAGAGGGACTCCCCCACCTGTGACTGGGACGCCAGCTGGGAGAGCCTTGGTTATCAGCCGCTTTCCAACACTGTTCTCCTCAACGCAAACTCCTCTCCACTGGGCCCAGATGAATTATGCATCACTATAATCCACTAAACAGAAGACAAGTGATTGCAGTTAAACAGAAACACAACAGCATGCAAATAAGAAAAAGATGAAGAGAATTAGAGAGAGAGAGAGAGAGAGAAAAAATACTGGCAATCACAATGTTGTCATTTTTTGATAACTACCCACAAACGTAATTCAACATAAACTTAATACAAATCTGCACTTTTTAATAATTATTATCCCAAAAACATAATAACATCTGACAATAATAATAGTTTCCTACCACAAATGTAGTAACTAATTTCCCATGTCATTATTACATTTGCCAGAAGTTATTACGTACATTTGTGGGGTGGTACATTTTGCATGTTTGTTTATTTTCCCACACATATGCAGATCTGGGGTACAGTAGTAAGGGTGTAGTGAGTTATTCCCACACTAGACCTTAACTTGTAACCTTACCCCAACCTCTGCCTCTTCTGCTACTGGAAATACAGGACAGAGGATGGTTGTGTCTAATTAAGGTTGAAGGATGTGTCTAATCATTTATACCTGTTTTACTTAGTTCTAATATTGTATATCACCGTGAATCGTGTTGTGAACTTGGTGCACAGGTGAATTTTTAGTTGGATGTATTTCTTTCAATGTTTACTGCAGATTGGTAGTTTCCCACGCAGCAGTATGCTTGAGCGTCTGCTGGTGTAATAAGGCTAATTAGCTAGTGTAATGGTGTACCTTGTTGTAGCTTAATGTGGTCGCAAGTGATTTATTCAATTCAATTCAATTTTATTTATATAGCGCCAATATTTTTTTAATTGTCTCAAGCCGTTTTACAGGGCCCAGGGCCTGAGACCCCTTAGAGCAAGCACAATGCCAACACAGGCAAAGAAAAACTCCCTGTTAACAGGAAGAAACCTTAAGCAGAACCTCCGCACATAAGGGGGGGGCCATCTGCTTGGAGCTGGTCAGGTAGAGATAGAAAAAGAAGGGGAAGCTTGTGGCAGGAGGGGAGGGCAGAGAAGGAGAGGGGATTAGCTCTATTATCGTCGGTATCACAGATGTATTTTTTTGTATTATTAGTTTAAAATGTAGTTGGCCTGGTTTGTTTGGCAGGATCTGTGGTGCCTTTGTCACTCCCTGGCTGATGTGTTTTTTTCTTCTTAAAATGAGGTATGCTACAAATGTAATGTGTCTGAATTCTCTTTTCTGACTGTTTATTTATTTATTACCTCCAGCAAGGAGGTTATGCGATCGGGTCCGTTAATTAATTAATTTATTTGTCCGTCTGTTTGTCTGTCTGTGGACAAGATTTCTCAGAAACTACTGGGCGTATCTTTCTGAAATTTTTACAAGAGGTGCATCTTGGTCCTGGGACATCCCCATTAAAATTTCAGGATGATCTGGATCTTTGTTTTCACACCTAAAGTGACATTTCTCGAAAACCAATGACCGGATTTTAATGAAATTTGTGTACCTCCTTGCTGGAGTTCAGAAATCACGGATTGCTCTTGTTTTATTATGTCTTCCTAATTACAGACAGCCACAGTTTTTGTAGGTAGCAGCCCTGCCTTGATCCTGCTACAGTTTGTGGGTCATGTTGTTAGCTCTACTTTCTTGCTCCTGTGCCGTGACAGAGGAGCTGTGCGTGCGTGTGGCCTTTCCCTACATATGTGTTTGTTTTCTGTTTTTGAAATCAAAGATCATATAATAAAAGTGTCAAGACCCAGACTGGTTGTGGCGTTACATCTAGGCTATCTATTTCAACTAGTGCTGTCAGTTAAATGTGTTATTAACGGTGTTAATGCAAACCCATTTTAACACCGTCAATTTTTAATCACGAGATTAACATTTTTTTTTTTTTGGTTAATGTTCGCAAACTGTGTAGTAGGCTAACGTTACCGTTTCAGTGAATTAAATATTTTTTTTTAGATTAACGTTCGCAAACTGTGTAGTAGGCTAACGTTACGGTTTGAGTGAATGGTGAGCGTGATACGGCGAAATGGATGATAAAAAGCTTTGAATGGAAATTTTACTTTTAAAACTTTTAAAAGTTGTGTTGTGCAAAAGAAGCGAGCTTCTCTGTCTGAAAATCTCAACAAGCAGCTGGCTGAAAGCCAAAAAGTAGTAGGCTTACCATTTATTGGTAACCTAACTGTTACAGTTCATTGTTTCTGAAATAAGAGGCCTGAAAAAATTAAGCCATGGTTTAACTGCATGGGCTATGGGCTGACTCCTTGTTTACCTGAAATGTGCACTTTATAATTTGATTTTGTACCGCCCTGTTTGGCAATGTTGTTTTTCAATTAAATAAAACATTTGCATAAAGCAAGCCAATCCACTTTTCCATGTTGATAAGAGCATTAAAATTCAAATAAAATGATGGAAAAAAATTAGAATAGATAAATTGTTCACGATTCATTTTGAGTTAGCTACGACGTAAATGCGATTAATCACGATTCAATATTTTAATCGTTTGACAGCACTAATTTCAACCCAACAAAAGCCAGAGAGTGAGAGGGAGAGCAACCACTCCTGTACACTGGCAGGCCTGAGCACTCTGTGTCTTTTTTTTTGTCAAACTAAATAGTAAATAACACCTTTGCCTCTGACTGCAGTCTTTAAAAGGTCAACGTTAAGTGCCATCTCTGATCTCATCCCCCTTTTTGGTTTGAAAATACATTTTCAATAGTGATAATAGTTTTAATAGTGAATAGTGTAAAACTTGACAGCAGGAAATCTAGGCCCTCTGAAATGGGGTAAAATAGATCCTGTAGCACACTGAACATTGGCGGTTGTTATATTGTTCTACTGATTGTGAAAATGCTCCAAAGAGCTCCAAACACAGATGCACCAACCGAACTGATGCATTTCTCTCAATGGAGTGAGACAATAGTACAGTAGTGAAGAGGATCTCATGCCTGTATACACATGTCCACACATGTATACACATGTACACATGTACACATGTACAGACATACACACACACACACACACACAAACACACACACACACACACACACACACACACACCTACACACACACACACACACACACACACACACACACACACACACACCTTCTCAGTTTTTCTGCTGCATAGACTGATAGACACAACACTAAATCAAACTCAAAATTAAAGTGTCTAAAGAAAGGGATTATACGGTCAGGACATATCATTAGATGGTGATTATTTTTTGACAGACATACTCTTTCATCTGATATACAGTAACAGGTAGAGTTTCACTATATTAGTGATTTCCCTCAACATAAAACCTTCCTATAGACATAATAATTATATTCAACTGTTTGTGGTAGGCAACAGTTATCACATTGGTGGCGATATTATGTTTTAAAAGTGCAGGTCTATATATTTGTAGTCTATTACATTTGTGGGTATAACAAGTTATTACGCTTGTGGGTATAACATACCAACTTTTGGCAAAGTTCTATGGCATCTATGATATCTTCACCAGTGCATGCCTTGAGACCAGGCGAGAGGGAACAGCTGCACAGATGATTAAACAGACAGTCAGCCACATGAGATCTCTTGCATGAGAGAAGACTTGGATTTGGACCAGTTTTTAAACACAGCCACCTTGGTCAAGTTGTACCAAAGTAAGGGAATTCGGTCACAGTTTTAGACTACAATGTACACCAATGAACACCAAGTACAACATATTCACAATGAGTAACAGAGAGTATTTACTTTTATATTAGTTTGGTGCCAATTGAGGATGTGCAGAATCTTATGGGTTTTAGAATTTACTCTAAACTTGGTGTAGCCAGAGCATATTTACACACAACCTGCCATATGGAAATGCTCTTAGGTTGTATTACACAAACAAATGATAAACACTAACAGGTAAATACAAAAATATGTGCAGTCATAAACTATTTCAACACAGAGACCCTTAGATAATTATAGTGCATGCACTGGATGCACGCAGGATTTGTTGGTGTTTTAAGGAACAGCCAAATAGCAATTAAATATGATATCATTAGCCTCAAGACAGACTTGAATGGCACTGAGGTATGCACACACACGCATACTGAAATAGGCCCACAAACACACATACACTCACTCACGCACAAACATAGTACAGACACACACACACACACACACACACACACACACACACACACACACACACACACACACACACACACACACACACACACAAACACAGACAATTTATTAGGTCAGCAACAACTCAAACCTATGTTTGATTAGATTACGTATCCTCTCTGAACTTTTATTGCCTTTCAGTTTCACAGTGTGCTAATACCACCCAAGCTGATTTGCACCACCATGAAATTTCCCCTCTCACTTACAGCCCCCTGAGCACACATAAAACACCAACAAAACATAGATTGAGATAGCTCAGTGTCCTTTAAGGCAAACGCAAGCAAAACAGAAGGACACATGCTAAAAGCGGATTTGTCTTGAACATGTAATGTTGGATTCAGCTCTGTCTGCTGATCGTGAGGAGGAATAGGGTTGCTCTACTGGTAGCTAACAAAACAAAGCAATCATGGTTAATGCTTAGGGGCAACATTAACATCAGACCCTATCAGACATCTGCAGCAACTAAGTGTATCAAGGGACGCATGTGAATGTGGAAAGCCTTATAGGTGGAGAAACTCTAATGATATCAACACAGAGTCTTTCTCTCTCTCAAACTCATGGTGTTAGATAATCTCAGTGCGTGCCCTTTTGTCCACTGAGAATCTTATGCACGGCTTTATTCTTCACAGTCAGCCGCACCAGGGAAAATACAGTGCAGGGCTGCATTTATAATTTGTTCTTCCATTTAAAGATGGTCTGAACAAAACACTTGAATATAAGTAACTGGTAACAACATCCACAGTGGGTTGTATTCTCTGGAGATGAAAAAACTGAACTGTTTGTAGTCTGTACATGTAAAACTCAAATTCAAGAGTGTTTAAACTGCTCACCTGTCTGATCATTTGAATTAGAATACTTTGGTTTGTGAGATGTCATTTGCCAATTAGTCTTACATTTATAAGGATACAACAGCATAGTGATAAAACAATGAAGGTAGGGGTCCTTGGGAGCAAGAGATGACAAAAAGAAAGCATAGCTGTCAGGTTAAACACAATGGACACACACAAGTCACTGAAATCTCGTCTGACATAAAAGTGTAAAACTATGACCAGCTTTTTTTAATTGCCACACATTGTGAATGGGTCTCCACAGATATATCTCCATGACAATTAACTGGGCTTTTTTAGAAAGCTTTTACAGGTCGAATAATATGTGAAACCAAGTAATGCATCATTCATTTTTATTTAACAAACAAAAAATAAACAAGTCAATCTTAGTGCGTGATCACATTATGCATAGGGACAGGAAATTAATATTCACATTTGCCAGCAGAGCCTTTTCAAAAGGAGACAGTGTCTGAAAAAAAATCTTATTTTCACTCTGACAGCAAAGTTATTAGGTCTCACAACAACTGAGATGGCTATCCATTCATATCAGTTCGATCCTATCACAGAATAGCATCTTTGAAATAAGAGGAGAGAGGGAGGCATTTTTTGATGGAGGCATCAGTTACTAAACTTCAGTGCCATCTGATTCAATTCGTATCAGTAAGTGAAGACACAATTAAAGCAGAAATGGGATGAGACAAGTCATGGTGCACCTATTCAGCTGAGTTACCATAGAAACAGCCTGCTAGGCAAACGCAAGCAGCAAACAAACAGTGCATACTGCATGCTGCAACAAACATAGACAAGCAGTCAGGTGTAAGTGGATGAGATTTGACTCAAAATAGACTTTTGCCAATACTGATAATGACTTTTGCTCCAGTAAGCCAAAACAGATCAACAATAATCCGGTTTCTGCTGGAAGATGGTGTTGAAAGCCAAAAGTTGTGTACGACCATTTATCTTCAGACTGAAAATCTTTCCAAACTCTGAAACAGACCACACATACATCTTGTGAAATATATTTAGCATTGATTGAGTATCTACATAGATTTAGATAGATTTAGCCATTCTATGTATATATCTGCGGGGCAAAAATAGCAAAATCTAATGGTGATGTTGGTGCATGTGAGGGTGTGTCTGACTCAAAGTGTTTTGCACATACTGATGTAGATAGAGTAGATGGTGCAAATTCAATGATCACTTCTGGAGATGAGAGAAAATTATATTCAGCCTATTCAGGTTAATTTGGGAACCTAATGCATAAATTAGTGTGAAAGACCACTTCACCACCAGTGATTAGTGATTATTTAGCTTGCGCTCAAATATTTTGTGGATTTTCATTGTGTCTCTTTTTAATGTAAAGTATGTCTCTCACACAGTGAGACAAACAACATCCTAATGAAATGGATATTTGTATCCCTCTATGCTTGTTATCATATGCTTTTCTCACTGTTCACCTCCTTTTCCCTGGACCCCTTCCACTTTGTATTCCACAGCCATTGCAAAAAAAAAAAAAAAAGGCTATTCACCGGAAGCCGTTTCCCTCTTTTTGTTTTTACCAAGCCGCTGTCGGGTTCGTCCGGACCTCTGTGCGGGGGCCCTGTGTGTGTGCACAGCTGCAGGGGTCGGAATCTTCCCCGCCGCCGCCTTCTTGCTGTCTTCTCACAAAAGCCAAGAGCCAGAGCTGAAGTTCCTCCAGCTGCAAGCCAATTATCAGACCCAAACAATCACCTCGCGGCTCCTCTGGTCTGCAGGATGGCAGACAGCTGAGCTTCGAATTAAGAAAAAAAGCACGCCTGCCCTAATTATGAGTAGGCCTGCACTCGTCCACCACCCCACAGAGAAAGAAGGCAGTAGTGTCTGATATGTAGACACAAAGATACTCAGAAATTCATGGCTTACCACTTCTGTTCAATTCACTAATTCATACTGACTGAATGTGTGGTCTGTTGGACTTCAGTGTTCTCCCACTATTAGAAGCAAAATTAGACTCAATACAGGGTCGAAGAAAGACTAAGCTTGGCCTTGCACTCGGACAACAGAGAATGACATCGAATATTTCTGAGCAGCCAATTGGCATAAAGGCTAGAGTGGCTCTGAGCGATGCCATTTTATTGATGACAAAATGTTTTCAACAGAGCAAGGCCTGTCTTTATCTCTCAATGTCGTTTCGGGTATGATATAAGCTGGCCTGGGAAATCCCTGAGGAGAGATCGTATGTGCTCTGCAGATGCCAGAAGACAAATGCATCTCAGAGGAATGCTCTGAAATACTGCCTGGGCGTGCTACTCATAACTAGCCTTCGATTGTGCCGACAGATATCATAACGGGGTGACTTCGATATTCATATGCGCAGTGGATACCAAACCATTTAGCTGTGCTCCGTAAGCTAATATCATGGGTCGATTGCTAGACGTGAGTCTAAAGCGTAATTGTATCCTAAGTCAGTGGGGGAAATTAATTTGCAACTCTGCGGTGTGCGATCATTACCACACTGAAATATTTATAGTCTTCTTGGACTTACAAGAGTTGAGAGGGTTTGCACTGACTGGGCAGGAAGATTCATTTAAGACCAATTACAACATGCACCAATGGACTTGTATGTCTGTGGAGAGGGAACATCACTCACACCAGGTCCCAGAACACTCAGGGGCCAGATAGGCCACGTTAGTTTCCAGGACAAGACATGTCATTGTGCCCTCTGTCATACGTGTGGCCGCTCCACTGTTGGGTGTCTCGCCCCTTCTTGGATCCCATTAAACCAGCTGTGGCTTCTTAACGAGCCAGAGAAATGTCAGCACCAAGGTCCACATTAATTAAAGAGCCCTCTGACAGATGATTACAGGAAAATGACTTGCAGATATTGCCCCCGCCAAGCTTCCATGATGGAAAGACCTCTCCTCGGGCGAAATTACACTCTTATTGATCACTTCCAGTAAAATTATACTGTAATTGCTTCAGTTCGGCCGTTACAAAGGCGGCCCTTTAATTAAATGGGATCCTGTGAATTAACACAAACGATTTGTGCCGAACAACATGTGTGTAACAGTCATTTGTCTCTCCGCTGGGGACTTTGTCGATCCATCAATAGCCTCCAGTCCAGTGCTGTTAGACTCCAATTACCGCTAACCACCAAACCCATGATTTCTGATGGAAAGAAGACCTTCTGTATAAGTTCTGGAAAAGTACTTGTTCATGAGTTAAAGGGGAACTCCAGTCCGCAAAATCAGTTATACAACTTAATCCTATGTGGCAAGCAGTTTCTACAGTCACTAGGTCTTCTGGAATGGACCTGAGGAAGAGAAAGGTAAACTAATGATTGTCGAAACAGCCATTTTCTTTACAATTATTAAGGTAAACAGACACAGGTCTATCTTTGTAGGAATCCTAACCATGTTGTCAGACACTTATAATAACATAATGAGCTTGTCTTTGGCGAAAAAAATAGCCATTTACCTTGATAAGGATGCTTGCCCTGCAGGACTACATTGTATAGCAGTTGCCGGTTTAAACATTCTAACTCAACACTGGACCTATTTAGATTGTTTTTGTCGCTACTATAAATGTGGATCCAAAAGATGGGAAAATAGGGCCAATGTTATATATATATGTAAAATACCGGAGTTCTCCTTTAAGCCGTACTTCTTGGGATATGGGCATTTAGAGAATAGGAGTTCTTTATTCAAATGAGCTTTAAAGCTATTATTTTACAACATGGATATCATACGGTCACCATTTACAGTTCAAGATACACAACTGAATAAAAACATTCATGATCCCAACTCTTATTCTTTCCCTTTACAACAACCTGTACATATTTCACGTTGTCATGTGCAAATATTTGGCAACTGCAGTTGCGGGGAAAAAAACTGATTTCCGTCAAAATGTTGCTGAAGCACAGAGACCTCAACCCTAACACAAGTGCCTGCTACTGCCAAAATAATACCAATGACTCACTGTTACCTCTAGGCCACGCTGCCTTTCTCTACCCTGTCTGAACATGCAGTCTGGCCTTCTCACCATGAACTTCATTAAAATATGTTATATATAGTCACCAGATTACCTGCTTTCCTTTTGCTCCCAAAGCGGAGAGCTGATAACACCCTTTTTCCCTGATAGAGTTTCTTTTTTGCAGCATTCTTAAAAAATGGAGTTTGTGTGTGTGCATGTGTGTGTGCGTGTGTGTGTGTGTGTGTGTGTGTGTGTGTAGTTTTCCTCCCAAGTTAGGTGAAAACATACTGCACACAATTGCTGAACGAAAGTCAAGACATCCGTGGTAAACTGGGAATGGGAATGTTCTTTGCAGATGTGAGCATGCTTTTGTTTTTCCCTAGAGACCGATAGCAGCACTTTTAGATGTGCAACGTGTGAAAGCAAATTACGGAACTCAGCCACAGCGTTCCTGAACGCCATTCAATGACAGCGCTTCACAGTCATGTCTTCTTAAATAAGTGCATTGGACGATGTGTGCAGAGTGTGGAAGAGACGACCCCATCGGCCAATACAAATTCTCCACTGAGACAGGCCCTGTTTCGGGACCTTTTAAAACAAGTGTTTAGGCAGTGTAGAGCCAGAACTGGCCATCAAGTGTTTCACGAAAGCCAAAAACAGAGTGCCAGTTAAAACATTGTGATGGAACAGTAATATTCTCAGCTCGTGTAGCACTTAGGCCTTATAAAGCGACACAGAACCAGGCGTATACTATTATGTAACAAAATGTATTTCTCAGTCGGTTCACGTCAAAGCCCCAAAAGTCAAACTGCAGCTTTGGACGCAATGAGCGTCGGAGAACAGTAAAGTAAGTGAAGAGATGGCAGCGAGGGGAGGAAAAATGAATCCTTTGTTTGAGCATATGGGGATGCGCTGTTTTTCAGTGAGTTCTCCAGATGGCTCACACATGTTCGCTGGCTTTCCTGCCGCTATCAGTCTCCTCAGTACAGAAAGGTGATCTGCACCAGCAATCCCAGCTGTATCTGCACACAGAACAGTATTATTCCACCACTGGCCTGCCTAAAACCCCCGCGTCTTTGGGTTTAGACCCACCTTTATTCCATTTGGCAAGGTGCTCGCTCCTGCCCCACACCCACAGCTCTTGCACCTCCTCTACCACACACACACACACACACACACACACACACACACACACACATACACACACACACACACACACATCACCCACAAGAGCAAGAACTCTCTGACGCATCTCTTATTAGGGGTGTGTGTAGAACATGTAGAATATGTGAGAGGACAGAGCATATGTACAGGAGAGAAAGAGTGCACTGAATGCACAATACAGGAAATGGAGAGAGCGAGAGAGAGAGGAAGAGAAGTTGAGGAGAGTAGGGGAGAAAGCTGAAACAGGCTGTATGTGTTGACACGTGTTTGTGTGTATGTGTTACGTCTGAATGTGTGTGTGTTTGTGTGCATGTGTGTATTGTATGTGTGTGTGTGTGTGTGTGTGTGTGTGTGTGTGTGTGTGTGTGCGTGTGTGCCCTTGTGTGTGCACAGCTGCATTTGTAACACATTGGCATTGCTGCCAATAACAGTCAGTGTGGAGCAATGAAAATAAACCCGGGGCTTTGGGCTGTCTCTGCCCTCACAGAGGAAATTTGAAATCACACAGCAGTTTTAGATAAGGGGAGTCCGACTCAGAGGCCCTTCCAGATCCTTCCGTCAGATCGCGCGGCCAAGGTGTCAGCAGCCTGAGCCCCTGCCCCTGCATGCCCCTCTGCATCTATATCAATATTGAAGAAAGGTGTGGTGCTGTTTTTCTTGTATCACTGTAGAAAAGACACTTGGCTTGACTGAGCTGTGAGCAGGAGAGAGCCATCTTTTCTTTCAGCGCCATTGTCTGCTCCAGCACCCTCTGCTCAGCGAGGCCCGTGTCTCAGGCTCATGCAGTGACTTGTTGACATTTTTTTTTATGCCTCCGCCAGACGTTGAATGCCAGCTCTTTCCCAATGTGCACTTAATGAGAAAATATTAGCTGCTGAAAGCATTTGTGCTGTAGAAAGGCCTTTTATTCTCGCATCAAACAGCAAATATTTCCAATGATGCTTGCTCAGACTTGCGTGACTGTTTTGGGATTGTCTCTTGGCTTGGAGCGTGGTTGTTTATTTAGAAACACACGTATTCGCGTACAAACACACACATGCTCACACACACACACACACACACACACACACACACACACACACACACACACACACACACACATACACACACACACACACACACGCAAACACACACAGAGTCACACATCCCCCACCCTACTTTTCCATTCATTTACAAAATCCTCCTTTTTGCACCTGCAAATCCTTTGTCACATTACAACAGACTGACAAAGAAGCTAAGTCCTCACAGTTTCAATGAGGCAACGTTCAACCAGTGAGGAGTTTGCACAAAAGAGAACAAATTCTTTGAGAGCATCTGATGGAGCCATAGAAGCACACAGCTCAACAGAAGAGAGAAAAGTAGAGAGAGAGAAAGAGACTTCTGCATATTTCACCTCACGTATTGGTTACCTGAATGTAGCTTTTAGCGATAGAATTATAAAAGCACCACACAAAAACACTGGAGCTCATTTGGTTCTAGAACGGTGCCAAGTTCCTTTAAATTGTGGTCATGTGGTTCAGCAAAGATAACACTTCTCATTTGATTTGCAAGCCATGGTGTCACGCCATGATTAAACCCAGCAGATTAAATCTACCTCACAGTTAAGTGTGTTCTTACTGAACTGTAAGATAATGACGAGAAGAGAGGTGAAGGGGGAAAAAAATGTTTTCTTCAAGAAATCCATGAGAAAATATCAGAGTTCATTAGCTTCTCTGTGAAAATGTGTGATGACTTGCCAGACAGGCTTTGAGGGGAAGCAGGGGCAACTGCCTACTGCCTAACTGTCAGAACATTTCTAATCAGGGCTGGTGCAACACAGGTGTCTGGAGTAGCTAACAAAATCTATAATTTAAGATGACAGCAGCTGACTTCCACTCCAAGCCGCTACTCTATGCTTCATGACACGTACCTGAGTCCTCACTGCATCACTTCCTGTTCCCCAAAGAAAATCAAGCAAACCCATAATGATGAGGGGGTGTCATGTCAAAGACGGGGGCGCAACCCCGGGGGCTCCCTTGGGGCAGACTTTAACTCCTTGAGATAAAACCATAGATGGTGGCAGCTTCACCCAGATAGACGCCTGTGGAATAAAAGGAACAAGCTTACCAATTGGTTCCAGAGGTGTGTTGTGACGATCACAGGACAGGAGAGCTCAGGCCTGACGCAAAGGGGAAGTTCTTGTGGTCTGAAGAGGTTCTATTGAGGTATGAACACCACCATGGCAAACCAGATAGACGGAAATCTTGCTTTTCCAACCTTTCACTGGATCGACCCTCATCGAGGAGAGGAGAAGAGCAGTCTTGGCTGAGCCATTCTGTTTCTGTCTTACTGCACTAGAAAGATTTAGGAAATCTTAGTTTTTATTTGGCCAAGAAACAGTAGTGTGTATTCTAATTTACGGAGTATGTTTTTTAGAGAGTTGTGATTTCATTTTGTACAGGGATTTGCCAAAGTAGCTACAACACAAACCCTAGCAAGAAAGTATGTACGCTCTTTAATAAGCATTTATCAGAAAGCTGATGCAAAATTTGTTAATGATTTTTAATTATTTCTAGCTGCTTTATATAATTACATTACATAAACCAATTCATTAATTACATGGATTAAATCTAGATTGCTGTTTTATACAAAGTGTCCAAATGACACAGCAATTGACGAAATAGTCCTACAAGAGAAAACATTCTTTACCCTGTACACGAAGATAAAATATCAGCCTTATTATTCTCTGAGGAGCTATCCCAGCAACTGTATATTTTCACACAAAATATGCATACGCTGTGCAGCAGAGAGGAAATTCTCAACAAACATGAAATAGGATGATTCCAGCGCTTCAAGCTCAGCCTGGCTAATGAAAGACACATGTCTCCAGAACACTGAATGGCCTGAACTCTGAGGGTAGGGTAATATATTTCTCACTGCCCAGCCATCACAAACCATGGGACACATCAGATCCTATAAATGTCAGATCCCCTTGAGGCGAGGGTCTGGAGGTCTATGGGTGTGATGAAACACCAGCTGAAACAATTAGCGTGGGACAGTTCAAAGCAGAGCAAAAGGGTGTTGACTTTTCCCATAAGGCGCATGAGGACTTGCACAGAGATGCTCTTGCTAAAAAATTGATGAAATCACTGCTTGAGCCTCCACTATTGTTGTCAGTGGGAAAGTCTGTGTGTGTTTGTGTGTAAATGTGTAAATGTGCATCTGTGTGTGTGTGTCATAACACAAGACAACAAATTCCAGTTTTGCGCCTGAGGATGCA